>NC_141140.1:115423427-115741004 GCF_053477565.2 Lygodium microphyllum | reverse complement strand
GCTCTCTCAGTCCCTCTTAACCTCAGGTCACCTCAAGTCCAGCTCATGGTTCCATTTCTTATCTCTATCCTCACTGAAGCTTCCATGGCAGCCATAGCCAGCAGCACCCTGTCAACTTGAAGCTCCTGGATCTCTCTCCATAGGTCATATCTGAACCTTTTCTCTTCTAGACATTTGTTCCTTGACTCCCAAGGCTTCTTTCTATCACTTAAGATCTTGACATTGGCCACTCCATAGCTCAGCATTGCTTAAATTGTCAATCTCTGCTCTGTGTCTGCCATAGCCAGACAGGACATACATCACTTGGAGCTTCTATATCTTACTCTACAGGCCATCTTAGCCCACGATTCCTTATGGAGAAACATTCCTCTACTCTTGGCAAAGCTCCCTGATGCATCACAGTCCAACATTGCTCATCATCGAACCTAACATTGCGGAAATCGCGGAAATCTGTAAAAACTGCGCCTGTTCACGGAATTCGTTAGCTTTATTCCTATTTTTGTAAAAGCAAACTCAAAAGCTAAAAGCTTGATATATTTTTGTAAATTGGGCTATTATTGAGCATGAATAAGAAATATACATAAAATACATGCTTTGTGAAGCGCTCACACAAGGCATGGGGGGAGATTGAACCCAATTGGTCTCTTGCTCTTGTCGTTCATGCTTTTTACATTGTAACTTGTGCAAAAAGTAGAGTTCATTGTTCTTGGGGACCTTCCGGGATTCACTACGTGAGCATACAGTGACCGATCTGCGCACCAGATTTGCTGAGCATAATCTTCCTGGACCTTATTTTTACCTTTATGTCCTGCCATAATAGTGCAGTCTTGCAATGCCCCCTATCAGAAATACGGCTATAACTTTTGCTAGGGAACTCCGATTTCAGAACTTTTTAGTTCAAATCGAAGCTAAGAATGCCCTCTTCGAGATGAGCTATAGCACGCTATAACAGGTTTAGGACAGAAAATTTTGTAGCTGGATTTCTGAGTCTGAACTGTCCAGTCCTGCACCCTGTCTAGACCTGTAAGTGCCCTGTTTTGATCCTGTAGTGCAAAATAGTAACCCCAAATGGTTACCAAACCCTGTAAAAGGGTGTGTAGGACCTCTAGGTACCCTGTAGTACCTGCACTTGTACTTCAGTAATGAAGGGTGTACCTGTAACCACCTATAAGTACCCTGTAAGTGCCTTGTAATTTCCCTGTTTTACCCTGTTTTGAACTTGTAGGTACTTGAGCCTTTGGAAAGTCTTCAATCTTCAATTCTCCACTCGCTGTACCTGTGTGAGGGATAAAACGGCATGACAAGCTCCCTACACAGGCTCCAAATCACCGGGAGGTGGGCAAAGTTCCCCCCCGGTCGGTTGGTTGCACCCCTTCGGGATCTTTGATAGTGAGGGAGGGTCACCTCTCTTTTGTCCCACTATCTCCCTCGACATCCACCTTTTTTCTCGGTAGGTATATCAACATGGCAGAGGCTAGTATTCTAATCAATCAGCATGAGATGCATTTCTGAAATATTCATTCAGCCTTTCATGAGATGCAATTGAATGAAATTTTGAAAGTTTGGATAGGAGAAGGGTCTTACCAATGCAATTCAGTGACTCATTGATTGCTAGTACTTACCCTTTTACAATATTTTAGCTTGGGTAAAAGAAATTCAGCCAATCAATTGGATTAGAGTAAACAAGTTCATCAATCAATAGATTCAATCAATGGGATTCAATTGTTATGCTGAAATTTCAGATTGAAGCCTCTAATTCCTGATTGGAACTAGTATGCATAAAGCAAGCATTGCATTCGTGAATGGATTGATTCAAGCAAAGGTTGGCTGAAAATTTGATGGATATTATTCAATTCTTTAATCTCTCAATCAAATGGATTAAGCTCAGCAATTGGATTAATGAGAGAGATTAAGAATTGAAGAAGAGTACCTTTGACATGGTTGATGATGACTTGATCAATCTTCATATGCTTGATAGAGCCTCCGGTTGTCCAATGTTGGTAAAATAATCCCCAAGGCTTATTTATTCAGTACTTAGGAACAATCTTGAAGCTTCAAATGCTTGAAATTAAAGCATTAAACCCGTTTCCCCCAATTTTGCTGAAGTTTAATGCTTGCAAAAGACCAGGAAGAGTGCCAAGGCTTGAGGGAAGAGCAGGCTAAGCAGGGAGCAGGCTGGAATCAGCCTGAAAATTGCGCCGCAATTTTCGAGGCTGTTCCTGGCTGCTTGGCTAAGCCAATTGGAGCAACCTTATGCTCATTCTGAAGCTTATGGAAAGGGGAATCTACTCCAAGTGATTCGGCCAAGAAGATCAGGAGTTTGAGAGAAATGAACTGATATTGGTGCTGAACTTCCATGAAACCTGCAGGAAACTCCAGGAAAGGGGAAAGAGAACTCCCTCTTTTCAAAGTAACCACAGTTTGTTCCCAAACTAAGCCCGGTTAACTCTTCTTTACCCTAATTACCTCCAATTTTGTATGAAATTTGATGATGACCTATCATTTAAGCCATTCTCTGCCATATCTGACCTTGGATATCTCCAGATGTAGTCTCTTACTAACTGCAGATGATCTACAGCACTCCACTAGTCACTGTCTTGTACAATTTTTGTCTAAAATTGATTTTGATAGAGGAAAATAGGACTGAAAATAGAAGAAAAGAATGGATCAAAGACCAATTCTCTGATACCACTTGTCAGATAGAGAGAACTAGGGAGAGAGAAAGAGGAGAGAGAAGACTACAGAAGAGAGAGAAAGACTGTAGGAAGAGAGAGAAGAAGAGTGATGAGGAGAGAGAAAGACTAGATTTAGAGAGAGAAAGACAGGAAAGAGGGAGAAGCCATAGAAGCTGTGAGCAAGATGGGAGAGAAAGACTGTAATTGTATTAATGTGTCAAAAAGATGTGAAAAATTACATCTCCTCCCCTTTTATACCAATGTCAGTGTGACATGGCATAATATCAATGTTATTTACACTAATTTGTTATTCCCAGCTTCTTACCGAAAGATCTAGAGATTGTGAATATTATTGGGCAAAATGGAGATAATTTTGGTATGCTTGATTAGCAGTTGTCTAGTCCCCTCGAATTAATGGCCAATTAATCTGCATTCCCGTAAGAGAACCAGTTGAGCTCCATCCTCTTCTTCTAGAAATCTGCTGATCAAATCCTTCATAGCCACTAACCAACTGAGGGGGTTGAGAAATAGAAGTGGTAGGAGATGGAAGAGGAATGAGTAAAAGAGGATGAAGAGACGGGTAGGCAAAATCATAAAATGAGGAATAAGCTAAAGAAGGATTAGCTGAGAATTTAGGCGAATCAGTTAAGAAAGGCGTTAATTGATAAGCAGGAAAAGTGGAAGGTATATGGATAGATAGGGAAGGACAAGGCGGAGAAGGGGAAAAAAGTCGATCTTCAATGAAAGAACAATAGGTAAAGATTGGAATTTGAGGAGCACCCTGAGGTTGGAAAAGGAGAGGTAAGATGGCTATTGAGTTGGATTGATAAAGGGAAAAATAAGCATCATAGCGATGGGCCATTTGTTGATAATAAAATAAGCTAGGAACAAAGGGACCTAAAACATATCTTCGACGGTAGGCATCAAAGAAAGATGAATAAAATGGATGATTCTTGGAAAGATAAGCTAAAACATCCACCCTTAGTTGGTTAGTGTTCTGCACATGAGTAAAGGCTTTATTCGGTCGTTAGATTCAGAACTACTGAATCAATCATTGAATGCCATAAAGTGTTAGGGCAAGCAGCCACTTTAGAAGAATAGCACTGGAACATTTCATCTGTCCTCAACTCCAAATGGTTGACATATAAGGCAGCTTGTAAAACCAAATCCCCTACATACCAAGCCAGATCTACATCATCTGAAATTAACAGATCACCTCGTAGATACAGATAAGACATCAGCATGGTATCCAAAGTCACAAAATCTTCAAAGACCATACAGACAACTTTTGTCAGCAAATTAGAACAAGCTCCACTCCAACCATCCTCTGGAAGAGGTAGATCTATCATTGAGAGCTTAATATAGAATGTCAACTTCTGCAGCTGATAATGGACAAAAAAGGAATGGTCAGGAGGAACATACTCTTGAAATTGCTCAAATGTAGACCATAATAAATCCATCCTGGACAGCAATGTTTCCACTTTAGCTTGAAACAATGGACATAATGTGGCGTGTCTCTGGAGAACTGCCAAGTTTGCAAGGGTCAAAAAAGGAACTGGTTGCGCAATAGGGCTCTGTGAAGAAGAACGTGACTAGACCAGTTGCTCGTTAAGGTGCTGAATTCAGTTTCTACTCTGGTCTAAGGTGGTATTGGCTATCTTAATCTCCTTTGTCTGGGCAACTAGCAAAGCCTGAAGCTCGTGAGATTCCTTCAACAATCTATCTCGTTCCTCAATTACATTACCCACTTGGGTTATAGTGTCAACCAACTGAGTGTGCAAACTAGAAATTTCCATTTTTTGAGCATCAATTATCTTAGTCTGTTGCTCCATTTGGGTACAAAGATCAGAAAAACATTCATGAACAGAAGCTAGCTATGCAGTTGCTTTTGTCAACTCTTCTGTGGTTTGTTGGACTTCATCATAGCAAGAGGAATAGAGCTGCTGGATACATGCAGTCAACACTGAGAGCTCAATAGAACACTGAACATCTTGACATAGGAAGGGAATAGTATCTCTAGTTACCAAGTGTTGTACTGAAGGGATGGAAATCTCTAGAGTACCCTCATGATGTGCTCTGAAAAGATTCGGCATTGTGAGGAAAGCTGGTAAGTGACTGCTAGATTGATCAGGAACGGAAACTAGAGGAGCAGTTGGGGCTAATTCAGCCACTCGTTTTAAGTGTTTCCTCTGAACTACCACAGGAGGGATAGGATCAAGATCCTCAATGACAACATTAGAATGTTCAGTAGGGGGAGGAGCATCTGGTGGATCAACTATCAAGGTAGGAACGTCCTTCGAAGGGGCGATATATGCCAAAAAGACAGACATGTAGAAACCAAATGTAACATTAGTTACATTACCCCTGGTGGCTCTAACAAAGTGTTGATCCATTTTGGACAAAAGGTAGAAACTCCAATCAATTGTTATGCCTTTTAACACTATTCTAGAAGCTGTAAACAACTCCTTTGAAAGGTAATTAGAGGGTATCTTAGCAGGCATAAACCTATGAAGGAACTGGTATAGCTGCTTCCACACAGGATTGGAGATCATGGAGACACTAATGTCAAAAGTGGTAAGAACCTTCTTGGGATCCAACACATCCTGTGTCTGCTTTTGCAAAAATTTAAGGATATCCTTATTCAAGAACAATTGTTTAGCAGTAGGGAAAGAGTCTCCCCGATAGGGTAAAGACAGAGCCTTGCCCAAACTTTTAGGCGTCAATTGGACAACTGTTCCTCTGACAGGACTAGACCTCTTACTGTAAGAGTCTAGAAATTGATCACAAGTATCAATATTCTCTAGAGTGAGTGGTAATGAGAGCACGATGAACTTGGCTAAGCCTACTTTGCCAATAAGTTCGGATTCCAGCAATAAAGAATAATCGTGAGAGACCAATGGGACGTATTGGATTAGAGGAGGAGCTTGAGGCGCCATTCAAATAGATTACACACACACCCCACGCACAGACAATCATAGTGAATGCATGCCACAGAATATCCATAAAAAAGAAATCGACCAGAATAAGCACACACAGACATGACTAATCGACTGACCCCCACAAACAATCCACATCCTATAAAAAAATTCGGTATGACCTCTACACATATGCGACCGAAAGTTTCATGCTATGCAACAACATGCACCCGAGACCCCGTATCAAGCAGAAAAGAAAACTACAGACTGCACCCGTAATCGTATCATACAATCAAACCATAATACCTCAATAACCCACTCATGACATAATCAGACATGTAAGCAATGACAGCTCGAAAGACTGCACGTACCTATCCCACGAAGAAGTGCATTTATTGAAAATGAAAAAAATTACAGTGAGGGGAATGATTTTAATGAAGGGAGGGTATGTATGCAAGAGACTGAAGGCACACAGATGGATCCCAAGATGCAATGAGTCCAACAAAAAAGTAAAAGCCACTACTGAAAAAAAATGAAACACATTATTGTTTTTTAATAAAAAGAAATACTCCTGGACACGACACGAGCACAGCCACGAAGCGTGCGAACACCCGCACAAACACCCGCGAGCGGGGTGGGGGGATTAGTGGTGGGGATTGACGTGGTTGGTTGTGGAAATCGAGGAAAAGGAAAGTCGGGGTCAGGGTTGACCGCAAGCTGCTATGGGGGGCGGTTCGGCGGGTGTCGGCGGGGGAACATGGGCCAAAAAGGGGGTTTCGGCGGTGGGGGGGTGGGTAATGGGCAGGGTAGTGGGCAGGGGTAGGGGAAGGATTGGATGGGCGGGTAGGGGGGATGGTTAGGGAGGGTAGGAGATGGCGGGGTGGGGAGGGTGGGGTAGGGAGGGTGGGAGACGGTGGGGTGGTTGGAGACGACGGGGCGGGGGGGGGGGGGGAGGGTGGGAGACGGCGGGGTGGGGAGGGTGCTGTGGGAGAGAGAGAGAGGAGTAGGGAAGGTGGAGAAGGAAGGCAACGACATAGGGTAGGGGGAGGAGGAGGAGGAGGAGGAGGAGGAGGAGGAGGAGGAGGAGGAGGAGGAGGAGGAGAAGGAGAGGAGATGGAAGAAGAAGGAGAATAAGAAGAGCAGGAGCAGGAGCAGAGAGAGAGAGAGAGAGAGAGAGAGAGAGAGAGAGAGAGAGGGGTGATGGAAGGAGAAGGAAGAAGAACGAGAAAGAAAGAGAGAGGGAGAGATCGGAGAGAGAAAAAGAAGAAGAGAGAGGGAAAGAAAGAGAGAGAGGAAAAGGGAGGGTGGAGGAACCGTCGGGGAGGGTTTTTTTTAAAAATTAAATTAAAAAGAAAATTTAAATAAATAATAAGAAAAAGATACCCCCCTCGTCCTATGCATAAACGCGGGGTGAGGGTAAAAAAATTTGCAATGGCGGGACCCTACACAGTCGAGATGGCAACGGGGAAGTCGCAGACGCCACGAGGCGTTGCGAGGTGCGTAAAAGCAAAAACACGCACATTCATGCGCGAGCCGAGACGTGCGGGAACACGACAAAACAAAGAAAATTTAATAGCATGCAAACTGTGCATTGGAACGAAATTCCATAAAACGAAAATATGTGCGGACAACAAGGGGAACATAGCGGAAAAGGGCAACAGGGTGTCCGAGAACAATTCATGGCGTTCACATGGGAAAAACACAAAAATTGGGCCCAAAAACGCATACGAGAATTAATATAAAAAAATCTGATTACCGAAATGAAATGTGAGAAAAAGGAAAAATGTGAGAAAAGTCATGCGGACAGGCCTATCATGTCAGAACATAGTTCCGATGAAGATAAGAGCCATTCACATTGAAAAAACCAAAAAATTGTATGTGAAAAGGGATTCGAAAATTAATATAAGAAGATCTGCACACCGGAACGAAGGGTAGTAAAAAGGAAAAATGTCAGGACATATATAATCGGCAGGGCTGTCACATCAAATCGCAGTGCGGATGGGGTTAGGACGCATTCACATGGAACAAACAAGAAAATGGAGCTTGAAAACACAAAGAAAAATTAATTAAAAAAATCAAGAGGGCGAAACAGGGCGGAGGAAAAATGAGAATTGTGCAAGAAGGGTGGCCGGACAAGGCTATCTAGTCAGAATTGAATTCCGAACAGAATAGGGCAAGTTCACATGGAAAAATGACAAAAATTACGTGAAAAAGGTATGAAACCACACAAAAATGAATAACTGACAAACCGTACGTCGGAATGACAGATGATTAAAAGGAAAAATATAGAGGGGAAGGCATAGGACAAGGTTAGTATGTTACATCACTATTTCGAAGAGATAAGGGTACATTCGCATGGAAATACATCCCATTGTGTGGGAAAAGCTGCAAAAAATTAATAACACAAAAATAGTAAACCGGAACAGGGGGATGTAAAAAGGAAAAGTGTGTCATTCGAAGGGATGAACAGGGCTATAAAGTTGGATCGGGTGAACGTAGGGGATGTTCACATAGAAAGTGGAAAAAATTACGCAATAAAAGCAACCACAAGGGAAACGGCCTCGACGACAGGGGATATGAGGGTGGGTGGGTGAGGAAGGGACCCGATCGACATGGCCTAGGACTTGCCAACCGATTGGATGCTGATGTTCCCACTCTTAAGACATGACATGCACTGGCAAATAGAAAGGTAGGGTTAGGAACACTTGGCCCATTTCATAGATGGTTGAGAGTAATTGTCGATGACACGCGTTGGGTCATAGTCGTCTGCAAGAGGTACCAGAGCTTGCTGCAATAGACGCATCTAGCATGGCAGGGACCATACAGTAGCACCCAGGGATGCCCATTGCTGATGAAGGTGAGGGAAGCTGTCAATGGCGAAGGATAGAGCACGTAGGTCACAATCACTCATGTTGGAAATGAGAGAATAGTCACTCCCCCAAGCACTCACAGCACTCGATGAATACTGATTGAAACCCATATCTCACACTCGGTATAGAAATCGACAAGGGGAATGATGTAGGGGGAAGTGTGCCAGTGGTGTGTAGATCGGACGCTGTATGCTCGCGTAGTGAATGCCAGAAGGTCCCCAAGAACAATGAACTCTACTTTTTGCACAAGTTACAAGGTAAAAAACATGAACGACAAGAGCAAGAGACCAATTGGGTGCAATCTCCCCCCATGCCTTGTGTGACCGCTCCACAAAGCATGTATTTTATGTGTTATTCATCTTCAAGCTCAAATAATAGCCCAAATTACAAAATAGCAAGCTTTTAGCTTTTGAGTTTGCTTTAACACAAAATAGGAATAAAGCTAATGGACGGTGCCCAAAGAGTCTGGCACGCCCAATACAATGTCCAAATAGAAATAACATAATCGTGCGCCCATGCGTATACAAAATAATAATAAATAATCGATGCCTCAATAAATAGGCATGACAAAATATAGGTGTGGCGCCTATCAGAATATAATCCATAGATTGAATACTCGCTATCCTCCAATGCTTTCCTCCGCCACTGCTGCTATCTCTACACATCAACTGAAGCATTCACAATCGTTAGTAAAATAATACAATTAAACCGACAAAAGTGAATACCTAGCAGTCTTCAGCTACATAAATAAATCAATTGGTTAGAAATAAATCCTAACCTTAATTTATTACGAGTGCGCACTCTAAACTCATAAACGTTTATTAATTTAATATGCATTTTGCGGAATCACCCGCTATGGAATCACCCATGTACACACTAAATTAATGAAACGCCCGAAAAGGACAGGCGTCCCCATCAACTTCTCGCACAAAGAATCCACTTTGTGTATGAGCCCCGGTCATTAAAGTTTACGGAATCCACTGTAAAACCTCATGGAATCCAAGGTGGCACGGAATCCACCGTGGCACGGAATCCACTGTGAAATATGCCTCCTGGCATCAGCCAGTGTTCACAATTGCTGGTGCAGTTGTGAATCCCACCCGTCTGGCATAGGTGCAAGGATTCAGGGAGCCTTGTAGTGCAGTGCACAGAACAGGGTGATGTGTCCTGTCTTGCTTAAGGAGTATCCTAAGCAATCTAAGGTAATTACATGTGGTAATAAAGGCATGGTCAGGACATGAAGAGAATTCATTGATGAAGTGGATTAGGGTATCATACAGATTTTTTGATGTGAAAACGAGGGCATCTTCATATGTAGTACAATGTGGATTTCAAAGTTTATGTCTGTCGCCTCCTACCTTAGCTCCTACTTCTCTCCTTTAATGAATCCAAGGGTGTCCACTTCTTATGGGTTTAGGCTTGCCAATAGGAGATAGTGACGATGCTCTTTTAGGCTAAGGCCCACTCCCACAAGTTGATGGCTTCTATGGACTCTCCCTCCTCTGCTTGTGTGACATCCAACAGGGTATTCAAGAAGACGCATTGTTGTGTTTGGAAGCCCACCTGGGCGGCCTCTACTTTGCTCCTGGCAAGGATTTTGTCTTTCTCTACTTGAGCCAGATGGCGTGCCAGGGTTCTCACCCTCCCTTCATTGGAGGTTGCCCACTCTTCTAATCTCTTCATCATTTCCCTGGAGCTATCCCTCTACCTCTTTATTAAGGTTGTTATGATTGACTCTTGCTCTTTTCCCTTGTGGGTGAGGCCCTCCTTCTCCTTTTTTAGGTGCTCAATTTCTCTCTCTAGCCTCTCGTGCTCATCTATCTCCAGGAACACCTTGACCACCAGGTCTTCAACCTCTCAGTGGTGCTCCTCCTATTTTTGGTCTCTTTCTACTTCTCTTGCAGCAAGCTCCTCCATTCCCAGTTGGACTCTTTACAGTTGAGCTTCCATGTCCTGATGCTGCATTACATTAAGATTTTCTATTCACATTGTAGTGAAACCAGCTCCTAGTTCTTGTCTTCGAGCTGCTATCTCCATATTTTCTCTTTTTCCTCCTTGGCACTGAGCTTGGCCTTTAGCTCACTAACCTCTTTTTGGTATAGCGCCACCTACCGAGTCTTTTCTAGTTAGAAGGTCATTGTCGACTCTTTCTCTGCTTTCAACTTAGCCACTATTATTCTCTTTTTCTCCTTGGCTTTCTCCAGTTGAGAGAGTAGCACCGCAACATACTCATCGTAGTTAGTGAGTGGCATCACAGTTGTGGGGATGGGAGTTGTGGAGGCTCCCACCCTTTGCCGCTTAGGGTACTGCCTTGACTCAGCATCTGCTGCTGCTACTACCCTTTTTGCCCTATAGTTAGGATTTCCATGCTCTTTGCCTAAGCTAGTTCCTTGTTGACGAAATATTGCACCCAGGTCATAAGGTTACCGGCATTGACCATGGGGTGCTCTAGGTGGGCATTGTTGTCGCGGGGGTAGGCATCATGAGGGGAGGAATGGGGTGGACAAGGGCTTTGCCCTTACCCTCCTATGCTATGGTTGGCATGCCCTCAGGTACTTGAGTGCTTGAACCCGAGTCCTCCTCTCTCCTTGTGTCCATCTCGCCTTGTTTGCCTTACTACTCCATTAACCTGTGTTTGGCTAGCTCAATGTCTTCCTCTTCCTTCTTCCTCAACTCCTCTTGTTTGGCAGCCTTTCTCCTCCTCTCTTCCTTGGCTCTTTTTTACTCTTTCTTGGCTTTCTATAGGTCTACTTCCTCCTTTTTCTTCCTTTCTTCCTCCTAATTTTTATGCATTGTCTTTGTCTTAGGCGTCTTTGCTTTCCTTCTACTGGATTGAGCTTCTTACTCTTCCTCCTCTTCACTAACCATCCTTTCACTTGATTTTTCTTTGTCATGATGAGGAGGTGACCTATCAGGTGTTTCATCCACTCCTTCTTCCCCGTCATGTGCCTCTTTTATCGCCTCTTAGATAAGGGCATTCAAGATTCCTCCATATCCAATAAACGAGGCTTTGGCTATGGCTAAAGGCTTCTTCATGTTGGTTCCTTTCAATGCTGGGGACTCTCCACCCACCGGTCTGCTTCCAAGGGCTAGTACTTTAGCGGATTGATCTATGGTATTCCACAAGTAGCCATTCCAATCCGCCTCATCCAGTGAGTGAGCCACCACACTCTCTAGCACAGGCACGTTGATTGTTGGCATAAGCTGTGCGCTTGTCATATGAGGTGATGAGGCATTGTTTCTACGCTTGTTCGTGGGAAACCTCGGTGGCAATCAGCTCCTCAGCTACCTTGGAAGCCTTGACAAACACAAATTCTGATTCTTCCCAAGAACAAGGGAGTGTCTGTACTTTTGTCACTATAGGCTCATCCAAGAGTCCCAAGTCTAAGAAGTCATAGCTTTTAGCAAGTGACATGAAGGTGGCATCTAAGCATCTAAGATAGGCAACCAAGTTATCCCCTATGTTCTTCGCTAAGTCTAGGGTCACAGTTAGAATCGATTGCTGCTCATAGGAGGGTGTAAGTCTGGCAGGTGGCTGGGGTTTGACTGAACTAGAGGGTCCAGCAACTAATGGTGATTGCTTTGATTGTTCCTGAGCTTGCGATTGGACCTTTTGTATAGCAGGTTGTGTTGTGGCAGTGACATTGCATTACTACATTCGGGTGATGTTCCATGAGTTGTAGGAAGTCATGGCATGTGTGTGGGTGGCATGTTGCGGTTTGGGTTGATAGAATTTCTCAGTTTTCATTTGTTTGTGTGTTGGTGATTCTGAAGGCTTTGAATTTAGAGGCTTTTGTAGCCTTGGTCTTGGTTGTTGCATGTGTGTTTGTGTGGTCAAGTTTGAGGGCAACGTTTGATTAATGCCTTGGGTCGTTTTGGCCTTAGGAATCCATATCTTGGCATTACCCTCATAACAGCCTTACACTCACAATAGGGTCTTGGGGACCCATCGTGGCTTGACTATACATCAATGTCTATGGTTGGGTCTTGATTTGGTAGGGCACAAGGTGGGGTTCTTAGCCTTGCGGGGTTGTGGGTGTCTGTCCCTAGGTGGCAGTTGTTGCCGTTTAGGCATCCATTGAAGCTTTGGCTCATGGGCTTTAGCTTTGACTTCAGTGATTTACTAGTCTTGAGGCTTGGTGGGTTGTGGCGAAGCACCACCCCCTCCTTAGACTTGGCAGCAAGTTTCTCCATCGGTGGCTTTGCAGAATTGGAAGGAGCCATGCAACCCATGTTGAAAGGTGTAACTATGCGGACGTTGCCCATGCCTAGGTGGATACGTTGCGACTCATAGTCAAAATTACAACGAGCTTGCTTCTTAATGGTTCATCCTAACAGTGACTCCGTGCCGGCATCTTTAGTGTTGGGAAACACATAGAAAATCATCGGCATGCTTTTGGACTCGATAGAAATTGCAGCCTTACACTTTCCCAAGAGTGCGTATGATTGGTCCCCCATACGATCTGAGATTAGCATTAGTGGGCTATAACTATGGTTTGCCAATTTGGGTCCAATGATCATGAGTCAAGACATTAAATTCAACTCCCTCATCGATCAATGCATTGATGGTACATGTGTGCTTGGCAATGATTGTTATACTTAGGTAAGCTGGTTCTACAGCTTCCTCATCCTCATCATCCATCTCAATGATAGTGGCTACTCGTACTTTGACAGGGAATGCAAGCATTGGAGGCTCATGCAATGGCTACATAGAAGGGAAGTATTTCTTTATGTGGTTGCCATTGAAGAAGCCTATGCCCTCACCTTCTAGGGTTTTGAGTTTTGCATTGCTAGTTTGGCTGATGGTTTGACCTTTGAAAGGACCTAGTCCCCAAAATTTCATTTTTTGTTTTAAGAAGCGTGGCAATCAGTTGGCATGAAAGATCGACAATGATCCTAACCTTCGAGAAGTCTGTGGCAATGCCGTTCTTTGACACTACGTGCCCTAAGATGCAACCGTGCTTTACCCAAAATTGGCACTTCAAGAGGTTCAATGAGAGATGATATAGTTGACACCATTCAAAGTCCTCTCGGAGTTTGTCCAAGTGTTCTGTCTAAGTAGAGTGAACACATAGGTTGTCTATGAAGACCTCTAACTCCTTTCTAAGCATATCTTTGAATATAGTGCACATAATTTGTTGGAAAGTAGTCGGTGTGTTAGTCAACTCGAAGGGCATGACTATGTAGGTAAAGACGTCCCACTCAGTGGCAAATGCAGTCTTATGTTTATCATTAGGATGCACTTGCACTTGATTGTATCCAGAGAAGCTGTCCAAGAAACTGTAGGCCTCTTTGTTAGCCACTCTCTCAAGCATGTGCTTGGTATATGGCAATGGATAGTTATCTCTCTTTGTAGCAGCGTTTACCTTCTTGTAATTGATGCACACTCTAATCTTTCCATTCTTCTTCAATATGATGACTATGGGCGAAACCCAGTCCATGTGCTCAATTTTGTAGATGAATCCTGTTGTCATTAGATTGTCAATTTCTTTCTTGACGGTGTAGGCATGCCTTGGATTCATGGGATATGATCGTTGCTTGACTAGCATTGCATCAAGTGTCATGGGTATGTTGTGAGTCACCACACTCGAGTCTACCACTTTGAGCTCTTCTAGGGACCAAGCAAAGACTTCTATATACTCTCGTAAGAGAGCAATGAAACTTGCTTCCTCTTCCTCATTCAAGTCATCGGCTATAAAGACAAGTCAATTTGTCTTCTAAATTGACCTCCTTGACCTTGGCATGCCCTTCAATTGGTTTGCTTGCTTGCCTTTGTCATTTGGGACCCAGCAAGATCACCACTCTATCTCTTTTTTTGAATTTTGTGAATCACTTTGGTAGGTCTTGTGGTTTTTCCTACTCCTCTACTTGTGTTTCCTTAGGCAGCTTCCATCGTTCCTCCCTTAGCCATTGGCACCTTAGGTGGGCGAGTAGGTCCCCCTTGGTGTGTCTAGTTCTAGAAGGTTGAGGAATCTCAAGATCACTATCTGAGAAGACTTCTGACTCAAAATCAAACTCTTCATCTTTACTAGAAGAGGGAGTCTCTCCGGGTGGTCGTAGCTCAGAAGGTGAGTCTGTTCTTTGTAGTGGTGCATCACTCGATTGTGGGCTAGGCCTACCTGCTTATAGTCAATTGCACCTATGTGCTCCAACCAGGTTTGATTGTAGTCCTTGCGCATGACTTCTCTCTCTATCCTTAAGGTGTTCTGTTTGCGTGGTCTGGAGTCAACTCGTATTTGTTCAATCACATGTCCCCTAGTGTCATATTCTATAGTGTCTATTTCCCCTTTGCTCTCATCATTGAAGGAACAACTGTTTTCATATTTGTCTCTAGAGCTATTTGTGTCCGACTACTCATCATTCTCCAAGTTCTAATACGTCTCTTCTTGCTGGTCAGGGACTAAAGCCCAATTATACATCAAGTTTAAATTGTACACCTTGGACCATCACCATTTAGACTCATCCAAGAGATCGTGGAGTGGCTTGAGATTAGTTGTTGGATTGGCAGTCAGCTTTTCGGTTAGATATCCTCATATCTCCAGGAGCTCTCGTCTATTTTTTGGGACTTAGAACGTGACAAGGTTGGGTTTTCCACATTCGGTCCTAGCTATCATGCAGACTGGTACTGAGGGTGTGTCCTTGGGCTTACCAATATTCTTGATGGCTTGTTCATATTTCTCATTGTCTGAGAATGACAGATCAATGGTAGCAACAATATGCATCCAGTCTTGCTCGTCCTCAGGACACAGAATATACTTAGTTAAGGGCCCGTAGGATTTCCTAATCTGGCTGTCATCGCCCTTTAGCATGGTGGAGATGGCATCTAGGTCAATCGGCGTGGTCTTCCAGAGTGTCTATCTGTACCCTTACATCCTCCGTTCAATTACCTAGGAAGATGAGATTGTTGCCCTAATCTTCTATGACTCGTGTGTTGCGCATCCAAGGTCACGATCTAGCAGGACATTGTAGTCCACTCCCTTCATGACTATAAAGTCAACAGAGATGCGACGGCTTGCTCATTTGATTCTTTGACCCACTATTTCACCTCTTGCCATAGATTTGGATGTTGCCTAAGTAGGTCACCTAAGCTTAGAGTCATAGGGGTGGTCATTAATGTACTAAGGAGGTTTCTAGTTGCTTGCCTCTCTCCTAACTCTGCGGTTCTTAGCCAATGGCCTTAATTGGTTTGCTGGCCCATAGCATTTAGACTTTTTCCAAGCGGCATTGCTTGTGGTGCCGTCACATTCCTCGATTTTGGTCGTAGGGGTGAGACTAGCATGCCTATGCTTGAGAGATCATCGATCTCATCTTCTAGTATGGGATCAATGTCTTTAGGTGCTCTTCAGATTCCTTCACCCACTCCTTTACCTTCTCGATGGCTTCAAGTTGGCACTTCAGGTTGGGGACCTTAGCACTTCCCTTTTCAGCCATCTTTGGAGCCGACATTTCTGCCTCTACATCTGTGACTTTCTTTCTAGTAGGTAGTGTTGTGGCACTTTCGGTTTTGAGTGTGGCCTTAGCATCTGGCCTTTTCTTTCTCTATCTTTGACTCTTCTTTCTGACTGAGGTTGCATTGAGGTTGATAGGGCCTAGCAATGATATGTTGGCCTGCTTTGTCTATGTGTGGGTCATGACATGCAATGGGATAGGCATGGCCTCCCCATCGAGTGTCTCGACACCAAACAACCCTAATGGAACTGATGGCTTGTTTGCCAATCTGGAGGATGGCTTCCGTCTAGGGCAGTCGACAAAGAGATGAGTGATTCTGCACTCAACGCATCTTAAGTCAACCTTGTCTCTATTTGCTTGCTCCCTCTTGGGGTAGTGTGAAGAAATGTGTCCTAGGTGATTGCAAGTCCAACACATGATTGGCTCTTGTGTGTTCCCTCCTAGGCCTCTACCTCTCCCTCTACCTAACGCCATCATCGGCACTTGTTGGAAGTCCATAAGGATTGCATTGCCTTCTTCGTCGTATGATGCATAAGGGTGCGCATAAGGCTTGTCCTTGCTGTTCGGCTCCTCCACATAATGGATTAGAGTGTCACTCGATGGATGGGTTACGTAGGGTCTAGGTGGTCTAGGGATTCCCGTAGGATTTATCTCCATCCTAGGGTTGGTCAGCTTAGTGTCATTAGGTGCTACGAGGGCCAATGGGGCTCCCCTTCCAAAGAAACTTGGTGGCCTATTCACAAGGTAGAGTTGACCGTAAGGCTGCGAGTATGGGAGTCTCCGAGGTAGTTGATAATTGCATGGCATCATGGTTGAACCTACCGCAGTACAAGGTCGGGACCTAGGGTCCTGACACTCGGTTGGCAGGTGGTTTCCACCACAATACACGCATTGGACGTGTGGGCGTGTTGGCCATCTCATCATCTCCTGCAATTTGGCTATGCCCATCTTCGTCTCTGCTAGCTCTTGCCCTAAATTAGTGCCCTTCCCTTTATCCTAAGCACTTGAGCGTGATCTCTCAGTTGGTTTTGACGCTCTCTCACAATTTCTAGTGTTGGACTCTTCTCAATTAGAGCTCGTGGAGCTTCTCTCCTTGAATTGGTTGTCCACTCTAATAGCTTCCTCAAAGACCCTTGCTAGCGCGTCCTGTTGTAGGCTTGAGTTATCGGTCAAGGCTTTATAGAGCTCTTCACTTCGTATTCTGTTAATGAATACTATGGACGCTCTTTCGATTGGTCTCTCGCCCATAGGAATTCTCTTGAAGAGGCTCCTCACATGGGCCATGTAATCTCGAATGTCCTCTTTCTCTCTTTGATTGACATTCATAAGTTGCACTAGCAAATTATCAGAGTATCCAGGTTTAGAAAATCTCTTAAAGAATATATTTTTTAGGCCATTGAAATTGGCTCACTCCATAATATCCAGACTCAAGTACCACGGACCCTTATCACCTAAACACAGACCAAAAGCTTGTGAGCATTGAGTGGGATCAGTGAGGCCATCGGCCTGACAAACTTGCTCGAACTGCTCCACAAAGTTATATGGGTCATCTTTTGCTTAGTATTTATCTAGCTACTTCGCTACCAAGGGGATTTTCGATTGGCTCTTAGAGCCTTTGTTGGCTCCTAACCCTGTCAGTAGAAATGTTGCTAATGATGCAATGCTTTGCTCTGCTGTTGTGTTATCTTGTAGCCACTTTGTCAGAAGCTCGCTTAGCATGAGGTCTCCTTCTAGTGCTCTCTTGCTCTCTATTCGATTTTTTCCTACTAGGGCTAGCACTCTCTAGATCTCTCACATTTTCATGCTCTGGCGTAAGCTCCTAGTTTGCTAATCTTGGCTATTTGTGATTATGCCTTGTAGAGCCTTGCATGCTAGCTTCCTCTCTTCCTCAAGGTCTGCTATGATGTCCTCCGCATGTCTATTGTGGTGTTCCAACCGGGTTTGAGCATCATATTTTCTCAGTAATTGTTGGATTGCCTCATGAAAGTTTCCTAGGTCAAGTTCTTCATTGCTTCTATGGCCTAAGCTACCCTCTTCCATGTCTAAGACTTCCTATTCTGCCAAGTTTTCAATCAAGTTGATGAGGTCGGGTAGATCCACTTCCCCAATAGTGTCGGGAGCTTTTAGCTCTTCTTAAGGGAATTTTGAGTGCTGGAAATTAGAGGAGTGAGAAAACAAAGTGTCTAAGTGGCTCTTGCACTTTCGTTTATGGGTTTGGTGTGATAGGCTTGTATGTTTGATTTCTGGCAGTCCTCGTGGTTTATAGGATTTTCATTGGACCTCCCACTCAGTCAAGATTCATTTTGGGGTTTACAACTCCACTTGATGCCACTAATGGGCCGGATCACTAGATGGTTGACTAGCATCACCTTCACATCTCTATCTTGTCAATTCTTCTATTCCTTGGGCTAGGAAGGCATTTCAAGTGTCTGTATGGCCTTCGAAGGTTCGTATGGCCGGCGGTGTCTAGGTGGATTTGGTCCAAGACTTACAAATTTTGGAAAATTTCAAATTCGGCCCAATAAGTCTGAATTGCAGGGGTTGAGTGTATGACTCGGACATGCCGAATGGTCAAGGCCTAGTGAAACTACCTAGTATGTTCGAATGTGCGACTTGAACGGGTCAAGTCTATATGGGCTGAGTGGCTACATGTCCAAATGTGCCAAGAGGACTCGAACAAGCCGTTGAATGGCCGAAGAGGAGTGGTCGAGGGCCAATTCTGGGACTCAACCCAAGGTCAAGCCGCTTGGACAGGCCAAACGCAAAGTGTTTTTTTTTAATGACAAAAATTTCGTTGCGTCGAGTGATTTTGAGCTTCACATTTGCCAAGCACTTCCAGATCCTATCCATCCATGAAGGAGAAGGTGTGGTTATACATGTTGTCAACCCTCAAACGAACAAGGTGAAAAATCCAGAAAATCTAAAGCAGAAGACAAGGCCAAGGAAAAAGTGGAATGGAAGATGAAGGCACGCCAATAAAAATATGGAAACACAAGAAGTGTAAAAAAGTCCTAAATCAAGGAGAAAGGTGCACAAGAAAAAGTGCAAGTCAATACTTTTGTAAAAGAGCGCAAGGCGCATCATGATTTATTTTAAGATCTCCGCGGGCTCTCACCCTTGCAATTTATAAAGGTAGATGGGTGGTAGGAAGGAAGCTAGGAAGATAGGAGGACAATGGGAAAAATGGCCTAGTCCTCGATCGCGGCCATGTAAAAAAGGGTATGACCGCCCAAAAGGGATTTAGGGCTTTGTATGTAAAGTTCAAAAAGTGAATGAGAGCTCATTCTTTGGTGTGTGGCAAAGTGGACTCTTCTTCTTCTCTCCTTCTCTTCTCTTGCTTGCTTGTGAGTGCTTGAGGGAGAGAGTGTGAGGGAGTGAGCTTGTGAGAGTGAGGGATCTTGGAGGTGAAGCTCTCCACCTTCTCCTCTCTTCTTCTTATTCTCTTCTCTTCTCTTCTCTTGTCTCACATGTGGCTATGGAAGATGGAGCTTGGAGGAAGAGGCTTGAGGATACTTGAGCTTGCATCACGAAAGCACGCCAAGAAAAATATGGAAACACAAGAAGTACAGAAAAGCCCTAAATCAAGGAGAAAGGCACACAAGAAAAAGTGCAAGTCAACACTTTTGTAAAAGAGAGCAAGGCGCATCATGATTTATTTTAAGACCATCGGGCTCTCACCCGTGCAATTTGTAAAGGTAGATGGGCAGGAAGGAAGCTAGGAAGATAGGAGGACAATGGGAAAAAGGGCCTAGGCCATAGCCGGCCATGTAAAAAAGGGGATGACTGCCCAAAAGGGATTTAGGGCTTTGTATATAAAGTTTAAAAAGTGAATGAGAGCTCATTCTTTGGTGTGTGGCAAAGTGAACTCTTCTTCTTCTCTCCTTCCCTTCTCTTGTTGCTTGCTTATGAGTGCTTGAGGGAGAGAGTGTGAGGGAGTGATCTTGTGAGAGTGAGGGATCTTGGAGGTGAAGCTCTCCACCTTCTCCTCTCTTCTTCTTCTCTTCTCTTCTCTTGTCTCGTGCGTGGCTATGGAGGATGGAGCTTGGAGGAAGAGGCTTGAGGATGCTTGAGCTCGCATCACAAATCGTGGAGCTATTGAAGTGCTTGAGAGAGGAAGCAACTCAATCGAGCATCAAGGTAAGCTCACTACACTCATAGAGAGGGATAGCACGTTGGCTATGTGAGAGGTAGCCATTAGTGATCCCTTGAAATGCTTGAACCATAAGTGGTCCGTGGGTCTTGTCTCTACATTTAGGTTCTATTGTTGCTGGCACCAACGGATTCAAGCTTGAGCACTTGCGCACTTCAAATCGAGTATCAAAGTAAGGGTTCCATCCCCAAACTGCGGAGCTTGAGGTAGATAAGAGGTTTTGGGTCTTTAATATGTGCTACAAGTAAGTATTTTTTATCTTTTATGGTTATTTTAGTAGGAGAAATTAGTTCAGTACCTTGCTTTTGATTCTCTTGCATTTAGAGTAGGTTAAGGTTAGAAAATCGATTGGAAAAGTGTAGGGTTTGCTGCTATAAAATAGGCCAATAGATCTGTGAAAAACGGAAGGAAAGAGAGCTGAAGGGGGTTGAGACTGACAAGAAAGGGGGCAGTAGTGGCAAGGACTTTGTAGAGGAGGGGTTTACTAGCCAGGAGACCAAGGGGAAGCTCATTTGAAACCCTGGTTTCCATAGAGAGAGAGAGAGAGAGAGAGAGAGAGAGAGAGGGAGAGAGCTTCAGTGCATGGGCTTGCTTCAATCTCATCATCGATGAGTTCATTGCCCACTACAGGTATTCCCACACATTCCCTTGCATGTGTACTTAGGATCTGGAGGTGCTCGAGCAATGCAAAGGCTTTGATCACTCGACGAGGTGAATTTTGAGCAAGCTCGATGAAAAACACGTCCTTTGTAGTTCGGCCATTTGGCCCACTTGACTCGGACACCCATCACTCAGCCCGTTTGAGTCAACCATTCGGACCAACTAGACAATCGGCCCATCTTACTCGAACACTCAAAAATTCAGCCCTCGGCCTTGACAACTCAGCCAAACCCACTCGGACAAAGCCCGTCCAAATTCACCAATCGGCCCTCAGCCCACCTGACTTAGCCCTTGGCTATTCAACCCTCGGGCAACCACATTCAGACTGTTTGAATTCGACACTTGGACCAATTGCATTCAGCCCTTTCTCATTCAGCCCTCAGCCATTCGGATGGGCTAAATTATTCGAACCTATTGGGCCGAGTTTGAATTTTTAGAATCTTTTGAACATTAGACCAGACCACCTAGACACTGGCTGTCTAAACATCAGATGACCACACAGACACCAGAGAAGCCTTTCTGGCACAAGGAACAAAGGAATCAATGAAACTCAAGCATAGAAGTAATGATAGTCGACCATCTAGTGATTGAGCCCAACAACAACATCAAGAGGAGTCTTAGGTATCATCGAATCATGACAGGGCAGAGAGAGTAGCAAAGAACCCTATAAATTAGCAAGGATGGTCAAAAATCGGGCACACAAGCCTATCAAGCTAAACCCATGACAAGAGCGATAGAGTCATTTAGGCACTTGTCTTCTCACTCACTCTGAATTCGAACCCTCAAAGCACAATGGAGAAAAGCTAAAATCCTGATTTCGCACAGTGCACAGAAAAGAGCACACACATGCACACACGCACAAAGTGAGGGTAATTTGAGAACTAGTTGTAATTAATAAGGAACTCACCCAGACGTAAGAACTTGAAGGAACCCACCAGTAGGAGGAGACCCAAAGACATAGGTGGGTGATTGAATCCTCGAAGGGAGGACCAAGCAAGGAATACAGCTGAAAACTAAACACGTACTAGCGTGGAGGTGGATCTACCCGGCCTTATCGACTTGATCAATGACTTGGTAGTAGAGGAAGTCCTAGACATGGAAGAGGGCATCTCAAGCCGTAGAAGTGATGAGGAGCTTAACCTAGGAGACTTCCGTGAGGTTGTCCAATAGTTAGTGTACAAATACGATGCTCAAACCTGGCTAGAACACCGTGGTAGACCAGTCGAGGACATCTTAGCAAACCTAGAGAGGAGGAAAGAAAACTAGCCTGCAAAGCTCTGCAAGGCCTAGCTGTGTAGTACAACCAAGATCAGCAAACTAGGAACTTATGCTAGATTTAGAAATGCGAGAGATCTAGAGGGTGCTAGCCCTAGCAGGTAGGAATCGGTCAAAGAGCAAGAGAGCACTAGAAGGAGATCTCACACTAAGCGAGTTCCTGACAAAGCAACTGCTAGATAACACGGCCCCGCAGAACAAAGCACAATAGCATTGGCAACATCGCTATTGATAGAGTTAGAAGTCACAACCAAGGCTCTAAGAGCAAATCAAAAATCCCTGTGGTAGCAAAACAATTGGACATATACAAAGCTATCGATGACCCATACAGCTTCATGGAGCAGTTTGAGCAGGTCTGTGAGGCCAATGGCCTCATCGATCCTATTCAACGCTCCCAAGCCTTCGGACTATGCAATGTTGTAGAGCGTGCCGATTTCAATGGCTTGAAAAATCTCTTTATTAAGAGATTTTCCGAACTTGGATACTACGATAACCTATTGGTGCGACTTATGAACATCAAGTAGAAAGAGAGAGAGAATGTTCGAGATTACATGACCCACGTGAGGAGCCTCTTCAAGAGAATCCCCATGGGTGAGAGACCAACCAAAAGGGTGGTATCCATGGTATTTGTCAATGGAATATGAAGCTAAGATCTCTACAAAGCCTTGGCCGGCAACTCAAGTTCGTAGAAAGACGCACTGCCAAGGGTCTTTAAAGAAGAAGCTATTAGAGTGGATGACCAGCTCAAGGAAAGAGGCTCCAGAGGCTCAAATCAAGAAGATTCCAGTGTTAGGAGCTCTAAGAGAGTCTCAACACCGAGTGAGAGGGCAAACTCAAGCACTCAGGATAAAGGGAAGGGCACCGAGCCAAGAAAAAGCTAGCTAAGATGAGAATGGACATAGCCAAACTACATGAAATGATGAGATGACCAATGTGCCCACACGTCCAATGTGTGCATTGTGGTAAAAACCACTTGCCAGCTGAGTGTCAAGACCCTAGGTCATGACCTTGTGCTAACTGTGGTAGGTTTGGCCATGACACCATGCATTGTGGACTACCTCGGAGGCTCCCATACCTCTAGCTTTATGATCAATCCCACCGTGTGAGCAGGCCACTGAACTTCTTTGGAAGGGCAAGCCCAAAAGGGAGCAAGCAAACAAAGATAAGGCTGACCTGAGATGCGTTGAGTGTGGAATCACTCATCTCTTTGTTTACTACCCTAGGCAAAGACCATCCTCTAGTTTAGCAAACGAGCCATTGGTTCCATTGGGGTTTTTTTGCTGTCGAGACACTCGACGAGGAGGCCACATCTATCCTGTTGCATGTCATGACCTATGCGCAAATGAAGCAGACTAGCTTATCATTGCCAAGGCCTAGCAACCTTGATGCAACCTTAGTTGGAAAAAAGATTAGGAGACAAAGGAAGAAGAGACTGGATCCCAAGGTCACCCTCGAAACCAAAAGTACCACAACATTGCCAAGTGGAAGGAAAGTCATTGACGTGACTGGCCAAAAACCAAGCCACTTTTACCCAAGTCAACAAGCCAACTCCTAAGAATTGTTGCACTAACAGGTGATTGTTACTACTAACAATGCTAATTTGAGTTAGTCTTCCATTAATTGTATGGCATTTTATTTGCAGTAGTCCAACTATAAATATTCTACACTTCAATAAATTGTGTTAGGCACTAGATTGCTACACCTAAGATAACTACGGTTTCCCTCCATCTTTCAGGAGCGGCTTCTCATAAATTTCTCCTGCCAACTAGTAGCGGTTTATCCAGGAAGTCTTGATATTTGACTTTAAGAAGTTTGTTTCATATAACAGATCCCTTGGATCTATTTAAATATCTCCATTTAAATTCCTTTGTATATTTATATTCTTCAACTGATTAAAATTAATTCATTTTATTCATTTAATTAACAACAAACATTCAAATCAGAACAATCTAACGTTCTAAAAACCCATAACTTTTATCCCTTGATAAACGTCCCCCCACTTCGTACCGCGATTTCGTCGTTGCTTATTAGTATTTAAATACTTAATTCATTTTGCGAATATAACGTCATTTTCTTCTTTTTCTTAACTAAATACAAATCAGGGCTAAACCAGGTACTTTCCACACTCCAACGAAATCATATACATAGTTTATTTTACATTCCCATATTCCCTGTTAATTTATAAATAAGTCTTAGTAGCCCTTCACTCTTCCTTGCAATCATCATATGATTTCTTTTTAATATGAACAAAATATAAATATTAAATTTGGATGCTGAGGCTTTCCCTCATACCATCAAACAATTATTTTATTACGTTTCCAATATTTGTAATCTGAATTCAAAGTTATAATTTTCTTATCATCAGCAAATATCACCAAATACTATTACATCTCTCAACTTTTTTACCCATCCCCATGTTATTGAATAGTACATCACGTATCATTTTATTTACTCAAAATAAAACACTAGGTTTATGTGTGAATGTTCTTTCAGTAGAATATAATTAAACTATTGTTTCTTTTTGTTTTAAAGCTTACAAAAATTCATCAGCAATCAAGAATTGTCTTTTCAGCTTTCCATGTAAAGATTCATATTTTTATTGATAGAGAACAATTTTTTTATTTAAATGAAAACTGCTATTTTACTTTGAACATAACTAGTTTTGAATTTTTAAATATGTTAAACCATCTCTAAAAATTCTAATAAAAATTCAGTAAATTTCCTGAGTCATAACCTTTATATAAAAAAATGTCACAACTTATAAACTTCCAATCAGCCATTTTATAAAAATTTATTTGCGTCATTTTTAAGTCATTCTTAAGCATTTTCTACTATTTTCTATTTTCAATAAATAGAAACCAGTTCACATAAATGCAAACAACCATTCAACATAGAAAAACAAGTTTCAAAGCATTTTCTAAAAATATTAAACTGAACATTTACTTATAATATATCATTCATTTTAGATAAATGGTGTAGGCATGTACTTGTAAATCCCGCTGATCGTTGTGTTGTCTTTGAAAACCGTGTCCTCTTGCAGTCTAGTCACGTAAAGTCTAGCTTCTAGCCAGTCGTCTCAACCGCGAGCTTGTACTATTACTCTTGTTCTCCTTCAGCTTCTTGCACTCAAATCATAGCAATACGTTGAGGCTCTAGAGTTGGGTGCTTCAAAGAAATCATGGCGATGGCTTCGAGAGTAGGCCACATACTTCAATTCCCTTCCTTTGTTCTTCCAAAATGATATTCAAGACAAATCGGTGACTTCGCAATTGGTTATGAAGTGGTTTATGTCTTCAGATCAAGCAGAGTAAGGCACCCTCTTATTGCTTTCCCAAGAGGCATCTCTCTCTCTCTCTCCTCTTTCTCTGTCTCTGTGTATAATATTCAATTACAGCTAGCATCCATTTCCGTGGCGGCTTCATAATCCATTGTTCTATTGATCCCCCATCTAGCGATGCCTAGCACAACCACGTACATGCAGAAATTAAGAAGGGCCAAGGGCACCACCATTGCTTTACCAGCTACGCCAGCCATTCTTGGAAAAACGAATTAAATAGAGAGATTAGGATTGAAGTCCTTTACGAATCTCTCTCTTCTCTCTCTGTCTGAAGAAATTCGTATAGAATTTACGTTAAGCCTTCAGGCCAGTCACGCCTAACGGATGACCCCCAACAAACACTCATGAAGGTAAAAGGCTATGAAAACGCCATTCTACAGAAGGGGGCAGAAGACGGGCACCTCTCTCTCTACCTCTCTCTCAAAGATTGCCACTATTGTGTTTTTCTTCACACACAACCCCTCAGAATCGCTCCATCCTCTACCATCGCCAGCACCGCAACCATCTACTTTCGCCTCTTCTTCCACGGCTTTGTCCACAGCTTTCACCTCTTCTCCTCTGACTGAAATGAGCGTGGCTATGGCGGCGGCCCAGAGTGGAAGGGAAAAATCCGTTGCAGAAAAGGATGCGCAGCCAAGCCCACCATAACCCGAAAATCATATATGCGACCCAACGATCTTGGCGATTTTTGGAAGAAGGCTTGCAGGAATTGTTTTTTTTTTCAGATCCGTGGAGCCACGAATTTTTCTTTTTTCTTTCTTGGCGACCATTCGACGGATGCATGAGAGAGGGAGAGACCCCCAAATTGTAACTACCCCCTTACTAGTAAAGCTTTTTTTTTTTTGTAAATTGAAGGATTAGGTGATAGTGATCCCCATACCTAACAAGGGGCAATCCAAAGTAAATCCCCCATTTCTTAATTATCTACAAGCCTAATAGTGGAAGCCATTCAAGAGTGTCATTAGCTACAACACTTCAAATTTGGTCTTGCTTATTATTGAACCCGATAAGTCATAGAAATTTTGAAAAGCCTCAAACAATGTGTTGAATTGAATTCATTGGGCCGTGATAATGTTGGAGTTATCCTCCACAAAGAATTGAATTATTACTTACCCTAATATCATGCACCCTTAGATTTTGCAAGGTCCCTCTAGTCGAATCTTCTTTGCAATGGCTAATTCCTATGGCATAGAGAAGCAAGGCTATGGGACAACCTTGTCTCAAAGACCTTTTTAGCTCAAAGGATTTGGAGACCGCCCCTTTAATGGATATTCTTAACTTCTACACTTGAAATGAGTGTCATAATTATTCTAAAGAACTTCCTTCCAAAGACCATTGCTTCAAGGTAGATGCATACTAAATCCTAAGAACGTGATTATATGCCTTTCAAAATCCATTCACTAGAAGGTAGTCCTGTCCACCAATCAGTTCTTAATCAATAACTGTTGCGAAGCTAGGGATAGCATTTTCTATCTTCTGATTAAAAAAATTGAAGCCATAATGCTTGGAGTGGATGACTTAAGCTAATAATACCTTAATTTTGAGTGCCAAAGCCTTGACAACAAGCTTATAGGACATATTCAACATGGTCAAAGGCTGCTAATGGTTACTTTGATGCACATGGGTAATTTACAAATTGCCTTTATAACACCCATGTTGGCCTCTATAGGGAATTGCCTAGTAGCAGAGCAGTCCCTTTTGAATTACTTCGTCCTTGCCAAGAGTCATTCTCTTGAATCTAATATTCAACACCTCCCCAAGGAAATCTTCATGATAATCACCAATAATCTAATGATCACCCCTTGATCGTCACTGCAGTATTACTATCAAATTTTTATCTAAAACTCCACCTCCCTCTCGTACAAGAACTTTCTCGTACCAACATCTCCTAGCTAGACTGCAAGGACACAGCCTCCAAAGACAACAACAACGAACACCGCATCTGCATTAAATTCATGTAAAAATTTAGTAATAAGGTATCAATTGTATATAGTTTTGCCAAAAAATTGTTGCAATAAATGGCATGTTTTTAGGTGTTGTCATTCTCCCCCACTTAATTGCGAAGTGTCCTCGCGAGCACAGCTACATCACGAACATTCAGCATCACGAGCACAACTACCACGAGCACTACTACACAACTTTGAAAGAAAAATATACTCTCCTCTATGTAATTGCGAAGTGTCCTCGCGAGCACAGCTACAAGATCTGCAAAACCGCACATGGACAACTAGTAGACACTAAAAAGATAGAAAAATACTGATTGGTGTCCTATTAAAACACAAACCATACAAACATGTCAAGGAAATTATGGAAAAACTTGTGCAAACTAACATTCCCCTTAGTCACTCTCCCCACTGAAATGCATAACAGAGCTTCATCCATTGCATAGAATATACCAACTAGGAAGCTGTCTAGAGCCGCTAAACAACAATAATCCCTCTAGGCAATAAATTGCCACACTACTATCCTACTAAAAATATTGCTTCTGAGTCACTGATCAACAAAGAACCCAAACAAGACAAACTAGTACTACAACACTAAATAGGACTCCTAGGGTTTAGCTGCTAACCCTCCATGTTCTACTAGAACAACCAGCCAATGGTTCGTAACTTCTAACTATCCAAGGCTCTTCTTTTAAGTTTATGTTTAATTGGCATTTTTTTGTTTTTTAATGTCAAAAGAGTATATACATTGATTCTCGTTCCCAAAAGGTCCCACCCCAAAGAGATACAAGGCCTCGGACGCAGGGCACCCGTCAAGGAAATCCCTACAGCCTACCAGGACCTCAGAGGCGATGGTTATCTTCTTTTGGTTGTTTTTTTTTTCAAACCCTGCAGTCTCAAGGTTTTTTTTTTCTTGTTTGTTTTTCTTCTTTCTTTCTTTCTTTAAAAGAATAAATATATAGACTCTTCCGAACTTTTAGTATTTGGATTGGATTTTAAATAGTTTTTTTTAAGGATCAGCTAGAAAGCTAAGAATACATTACTTAATTGAACGGTCAAACATTTCAGCTCAACAACTTTGCTCGAGGAATCTAATCTAGCGCATAATACTAGTCACTCTGCCTAGGCAAATGATAAGCAAAGAATACTCACCAGCTCAGCATCTCTCTTCCACGCTACTCCTAGTCAAAATTTCGTGGAGAGAACCTTGTTATTCAGCTATCCCACATATCGCTAGAAAAGCGACCAAAAGATAGGGGAAAACTCTATAGGATTCCTAATCGGACACCCATACAATGAATTTCACTATGTTATGCACACACATCACCCCCCTTTTTAATCACTCCCTAATGCTAAGTCCCATCCCTTGTGAGTGGACTTCATATAGAGAGAATTGTATATATATAATTCATATTTGTTTAAAATATTTATTTATAATTCCTCTGTAATTACTAAGGTTTTTTTCTTTTTTCTTTCTTTCTTCTACATCTCTAATTTCGTTCCATAAATTTTTTTATTCTTGTACTTTTTCCAAAATGAATATGAAATAAAAAGTTTAGGTATGAAACAACCTTGTATGTTCGTGGATATTGCAACTCCAAGAATCAGCAACAGAAGCATATAACAATGTGTAACGCAAAATCATAGTCAAATCTGCACATGAAACATACACTAGCCAGTACAATGTTAAAGGGTTAGATAAATAATAAAACTTTTCCCTGTGCAAAAGAATTGTCAGATACTCATGGCACAATCTCGATCAACTAGACTGTCATAACGCTCCCACTGCTTGGTTGTTTAAGAAGCAGTATATTTCTCCACTTGATAACCATTCTTGCATATAGAACTGTCCATCTCACTAACTTAAATATCCCAAACCCCAGCACTGAAAGGAATACCCTGACCGTGCGTGCAACTAACTACCTAACTACGTGGAAAATAAAACTAAAGTGCATGAAAACCTACAGGATATCAATAACTCAAAGCATTGTATGTTTTTTTTTTTAACGATATATAATTGTTTGTTTGTTTGTTTTTTTTTCAAAATGTAGAATAAAAGAAAAACATAAAAGACTAAGAAAACAAAATATCTAGACTAAAATCTTCAAAGTCTCTGAGATCTTCTAGTGAAAACAATAATCCTAATCCGAAATCATCAACACTATCTAAGTCAAACCTATTAACTAAACTATCAGCTATAGGATGCTCAAGAATAGCCTCTAACGTAGGCATATCAGAAGTCACAGATCCGCTATCAGGTGCATCGCTAAGAACCTCCATCACATCATGGAGCGAAGCCGAAGCTGCATCATCATAGTAGGGCATAGGGGCCACTGGTAAAGCATCTAAGGAATGCCCCTCGGTCGCATCCATATACCAACAGATATAATCCCAACATGGGCAGGGAACACTAGTCTGCAAATCATGGTAAGATGGAGTAAGGCGGTAGACAGTGGAACGATATCTCGCAAATTCTGCCTGCTCTCTACCTACCCTAAACTGACCAGCGCCGCGCTCAGGAGAAAAAACACTATTATAATCATGACGCTGGTAGGTATAACCAACCATTTCCTACATGGCAGTGGTACCATAGCGTCGAAAGTATGTGCGACACTGCCAACACAAGAGCTGAGCACGCACAAATAAATGCCGCTGACAGGACCTACAACCAAAAGGTGGATGATACTGTAAACAAAAAATAATCACAAAAGAAGAACCACAACAGGCCTCCCCTCTTGGTGCATATAAAAACCTGTCATGCGTCTGAAAACGCGGAATATCATAAGGTCCAGCATGAACAGGATCAGTACTATTGGCATCAAGACGAGGGTAAAGCGCATCCATGCACAAAAAGGCCATACCTGCATCCCATTTAAAAACCCCCCAAGAAAGAAAAGACATCCAAAGGTGGATTAGTCAAAATATTATTTTAACTACTAACCTAACTATACCTAGCTAGCCTAAGTCACAAAATGTTTAAGGCGCAGGCCATTGACCCTAAATATCTCATTTTCAGCATTAATATCCTGCACATCAAGAGAACCATTATCATAAACATTAATCACCTTAAAAGGTCCCAACCAATGAATTTTAAGCTTCCCAGGAAATTTATAATAACGACTGTCATAAAGTAAAACTAAATCGCCTTCTTTAAACTCCCGTACTTTAATATTCTGGTCATGCCATGCTTTACGACGTTTTTGCATTGCTTCTAGACTTTGTAGAGCTAATAATCTTTCCTCATCCAACTTTACCAATTGTAAAATCCGTTGTTTCAAAGATTCAACCTCACCTAGTCGTAATGATAGAGCTACTCGTAAAGTGGGCAACTCTTGCTCAATAGGGAATATAGCATTAGTGCCATAAACTAAATTGAAGGGTGTATTTTGCACTGTCACCTTATAAGTAGTTCTATAGGCCCATAACGCTTCATATAAACGTTCATCCCAATCTCGCATGTGGGAAGCAACCGTTTTAGTTAAAATCCCACAGATAATGCGATTGGTTACTTCCACCTGACCGTTAGCTCTGGGATAATAAGGTGTTGATTTGCGATGTTTAATTTTATAGATTTCCATTAACTCGCTGATAAGACCATTCAAGAAATGGGAACCTCGGTCACTTACTAATTCCAGTGGGCAACCAAAATGTGTAATAATATTCTCATACATAAACTTAGCCACATCAATGGCTTTATCCGTTTTAAGCGCTTTCGCTTCCACCCACTTTGTAATATAGTCTGTACAGACTAAGATATAACGATTCGATCGATATCTAGTAGGCGGATCAATTGGGCCTACAAAATCAATTCCCCATTTCTCAAAAGGTGCTAATGCTAATATAGGTGTCAAAGGCGTAGCAAAACTGCTAGAAGGACGACCAGTCCTTTGACATACATCACATTTTCGACAATAATAATAAGCATCTTTAAATAGGGTAGGCCACCAATAACCAGCTAATAGAACTTTTCTTGCAGTCAATTCACCGGCAAAATGGCCACCACACGGCTCATCATGCAATGCCTTAAGAACCACTGGTACTTCATCTTCCCTTACACAACGTTGATAGATACCTTCGCGTGGAAAAAATTTATAAAGGTAACCCCCTAATAATCCATAGGAGCGTGCTTGCATTACAAGCACGGATCCATAGCACTGTGGCTATAGCCCTGCGACTGCATGAATGCATCAAACTTATAGTACCATTCCCTACGTTTCCTGCGCTTATCAGCACCAGGTGGATATCGAGCAGTACTAAGAAAATTCGCAATATCAGCATACCATGGAACGCGTGTCTCCACAGTAAAAAGTGATGCATCCGGCAAATCATCTTCCACACCTTCCTCCTTGTCTGATGTTAATAATCGTGATAGATGATCTGCTAGAACATGAGCTCTACCAGGACGAGTAACTATTTGAAAATCAAACTCTTGGAATAACAACATCCAACGAATCACACGTCCTGAAAGTTCTGCTTTATTAAGCAAGTACTTTAACGCCTCATGATCAACATATATGGTAAACTTATTCCCTAATAAATAATGACAAAATTTCTCCACCGCAAATACCATCGATAGGCATTCTTTCTCAGTGGTGGTATAATTCCTTTTTGCATCACTTAAATTTCGACTTGCATAATAAATTGGATGATCCACCTTATTATCATCTGCTTGGCACAAAACAGCTCCTACAGCATACATAGATGCATCAGCATGAATATGGAATTCTTTTGTCCAATCTGGGGGTGCTAATACTGGTCCTTCAATTAACTTATGTTTAAGAAATTCAAATGCTTTCTGGCAGACATCATCCCAAGTAAAAGGAGTATCCTTTCGTAGTAGATTTGTCAAAGGTGATGCCACCTTTGCAAAATCGGAAATAAATCTCCGATAATAATTTAGATGTCCTAAAAATCCACGCAATTGCTTAAGATTTGTTGGAGGTGGAAGTGCAGAAATCTTAATAATTTTAGCTGGATCCATGGCAATACCTTCTTTAGAAACGATATGCCCCAATAAGGTTCCTTTTGGTACTCCAAAAACACATTTATCAGGATTCAAGGATATACCTACTTCATCACTACGTTCAAATACTTGCGTTAGTAGCTCAGACATTTCTTTTGCCGTACCATAAACACAAAAATCATCCAAGAAAACTTCCATCCATTGACGTAAAAAATCTTGATAAGCTGAAATCATAACTCTCTGAAATGTTGCGGGTGCATTGCACAAACCAAAAGGCATTACTCTATAAGCAAATGTACCCCATTCAGTAGTAAATGTAGTTTTAGATTGATCTTCAGGATGAATTAGTACTTGGTTGTAACCGCTAAATCCATCCATGAAAGAATACAGCTCATGACCAGCAACCTTATCAAGTACCTGATCAGTAAATGGCAAAGGAAAATGATCTTTACGTGTTTTGCTATTCAGCTTTCTATAATCGACACAAATGCGAATCTTCCTACTATTCTTCTTGGGTACTACCACAATAGGAGATACCCATTCACTGTATGCAACAGGATAAATGAATCCAGCATCTAAAAGCTTAGTAATTTCAGCTTTCACTAACTCTACATACACAGGGTTTGTTCGTCGTTGACGTTGACATACAGGTTTTGTGCCTGGTTCTAGATCAATAAAATGCTGACATAATTCAGCTTTGATACCCTTAAGGTCCTTATATGACCAAGCAAAAGCGTCAACATGCACTCGTAAGACTTCTTCGAATCTTTCACGATGTGGCGATTCCAATTGGTCTCCTAAATTTAAATATTTTCCTTCTGCCATTTTAAGCTTAACTACTTCAACTTCAGGCTCTTCAATAAATAGAGAGTCTATTCTTCGTGGCTTAATTGTGGGCACATCTTCGGATATCTGCATCAATACATTTTCAAGCAGGTTATTCTTAGTACTTGATTCCGGTGCTTCTTCTCCCACATTCACAGAATTTACTAAGGGTAAAGCCCTATAAGGAATAATAGCCAGGTTATCTTGCGTAGCACCATCAACTTCTACTCCATAAACATTTACTAACTCAGGAAATGATTTTTCAGTATATCTCTTCCCACATTTATCTAAACCGCCATTATTGACATTTACATCTTTACGAGATTTCATGGTAAATGAGGTTCTTACAGAGTCAATTACGCTAGGTATCTGCTCTAAATTACATGGATATTGAGCATGTAACCTACGGCGATATCGATGTAAAATTTCGTTATTCTTTTCTAGACATTCCTGATCATCTAAACTCCAAAACCATTGATTATCCTTAAGCTTGAGAATTAATGAATGTAGATTCTCATCCTCCTCGCCCTGAATTCGACAGCCCAAATAATGTATAACTTGTTTCAGTTCCACAAAATTCCTAGGTGCTGCAGGTTCAAACCATCTAAGTTGTGGCTCTTGCCCATCCCCATAAATAGTAAAATCCATTACTCTTTCTTTTGGATGAGGCAACACCACTGCTTGCATATTGTGCAATTTAACCTTAGTAGGTTCAGATTGGATTCGTTGATAACCAATTATTGGTCCCCTAGAACAGCGATAAATCTTCTGCGCAATTCCGGTCGAACGCCTAAAAGAATGACACAACCAGGGAACATTTGTAGGGTTTTTCTCTTGAGTCTCTGGCTCAAAAGTATTCTTAGATTTATTTTTTTCCAAAAACCTATCAGTGTTTTCATGTTCTTCCCAATAATTTGTATCCATAGATAACGCTTGGTCCATCTGTAACTCACCCCTACTGAATTTAGATTTCTCTTCTTCTAAATAAAATTCTAAAAGCGAGATTTCATCTAGATATCGCCTTTCTCTAAACTGAAACTCTGCCTTTTCCTTTTGCAACTCAGTAATCTTCTTCATTGCTTCATTTACAGCAATCAACGCTGCCTCACGCTCTACTTCCAATGCCTCGTTCAATTCTCTAATAATCCTAGCGTAATTACCATGATGTTCACGAGAAGTCTGTGAAAACCTATTAAAAGCCGAAGCTGAATCATCCTCATCCTCACGAGATAGTGGTCTTTATAAGGGTTTGCACCTATGCCTACTTCTCCTTTCTCTTTCCTTCGCTTCTAGCTGGTAGTAATAAATCCTTTTAGCTCTATCTGGCAGTTGTCCAAATCCAAAGGGTAAAGCATTTTCCCCATAAGGAAGAGCTTCTAAAATCCTACTCTCAAGCATACTATTATGATTATCAGTAACATCATCTTCTCCCATACTTTCTGAAGAGGTTATTGAAATGTCAGCCACATCAGATATCATTAACTCAGGCATTTCTTCCTCCCCTAATTCATCCACAGAAACCACTTCCGACCTGCTGTATGCAGAAAATACATCTTGTTGATTATTTCCTTCTTGATCCGTAGATAATTGAAAACATGTTTCAAGAAAATCATCAAGATATTCGGCTTCCTCTGCTGAAAGCATTAAGCAGTCGAGGGTTGTATCTTCGGATGTGGATAACCACTAAGTAATATCACTATCCGAATCATTGTCAGATGAAAACGCTACAGCATACTCACCAATACCCATCTATTCTACCTTGTGAGGCTGATGTACTATATTGACCTCTACTTTTTCTACGGTTGCTGCGTGTGGTGTTTTAAATAACCAGGCATAAGGCCCTTCATGATCAGTCCCCTCCATATCCGAATCATAAAACTCACTGTTGGATTTCTCATCCATTTCACTAACTGCTTCATCTCCTGAATCTTTCAAAAATCCTTTTGAAATAACTTGTATTTTAACCCTATCATTTCGAGGACCAATCACAATTGAACCTTTATACCAATCTTGAATGCATCTTGCTTGGTATAACCAAGGTCTTCCCAGCAGCACAGAATATGATGAAATATTTGTTTGCGAACGAACGATCAAATAGTTCACATGAAATTCTAATCCAGCTACTACAGATTTCACATTTCGCAGTAACCCCAAAGGAGTCACTTTCCTTTGATCAGCCACCCGTAAAACAATATGAGTAGGTTCTAGAGCCTTCAACCCTAATTCTTGCATTGCATGTTCTGTCATCAAATTAACTGCTGAGCCACCATCTAACTGCACTTCATGTAGCAAGTGGCCATTAATAGTAGTATCGATAACTGGAGCTCCTGGGTCCACAAATAAATCGACTATTTTTACATCCTTAGTTGTTTTTCCTTTGGAAGAATTTTCATTGACTTTAGAAGCGTTTATCTCAATCCTCTTCCTTCGACGCCGAACTAATTTATGGTAAAGTTGTTTCCGACAAACAGGCGCTATTTCTAGCAATTGCCGAAGGTTAATAGTCAATGATATTTCTTCTAATGCAGCCCAAAGATCATAGGTCTTATTTACGGATTCTACATAATCTTTACTCCCTTCCTTAGGAGGAACCAATCTTTCGGGGAAAGGAGCTACTCCCACTTGAATCTTAGGATTTACTAAGGGCACAGGTAATAACGGATGGTCAGAGGAATGCTGCGGAGAATCCGATTCAGGTAGTTCTATATTAGGATCTATGTCCTTAGACTTATCCTTCACTGCTCCGTTTAATTGTGGACTCTCTTCCTCTAAACCTTGCTCCTTCTGTTGTTGCTTTTCTGCCCTCGTAATGACACCAATCATCGGGTCAGCTCTAAAAGTCACCTTGCGAGGTATAAATTTTGACTTAACTCCGGTATCTTTCCTTATTGTTTCTACTTCAACTAAATTTGCAGCAGACGTTGAAGGTTCGTTAGAGGTTTGTTTCCCTTTGTCAGAAATTTGATTATCCTCTCGCTTAGGGCAATTCTCTTCATAGTGTCCTTCACCACTGCACCTCCTGCAAAGAGGAGTATAGTCTTGATTTTTACGCGCATTTGGACAGTATGTGGCTATGTGACCTTCTTGTTGGCATCGATAACAAATTACTGGTCCCCTAGGTCTTTGTTGACCACCTTGTCCCATTGGATTCCGAAAATTTCCATTATTTCTTCTTAAAGGAGAATTTCTCCCTCGATTGCTATCACTGTTGTAATTGGTTCGAGGCACTGGGGGTCTACCCTGGGTGGGCAATCCTCGTGGCCTAAAAGGTTGATTGGGTGGTCCAATCTCATAAGTCCTATTATTACGATCCATGTAATTGTAATTCGTTTGCATTGAACGAGCTTGTTGTTGCTCTTGACTTAATTTATGCCAGCAATTTGTATCTAAATGACCGGTTTTGTGGCAAAAAGAGCAAAACGGTGGATGATCGGGAATTAACCTTGAAGGCGTCGGACACTCTGTAGCCACATGGCCGTAACCATGACACTTACCACACCAGATATTAGATTGAGGTGGGTTTGAAGTCAAATTTCCCGACGATTGTTGAGCACTAGATCCTTGTGTCGTTATCGAATAAATTTCCTTCAAAGGCGCTTGTACTGCAGTCATAATTTCCTCTTTTAATTTTCCTAGAGATTTCGCAATAATATCTGCTACTTTTGCTTCATCCAGAGGAGATTGAGATTGCGGCATAGAAGGCATTCCTGTCTGCATCATATAGGCTGGAATTGAAGTGTACGGATTTAGAGGTACACTCGACATGTTTGAGCTTGCGGTTACCGAGGGATTTAAAGGAACGGTCACATAAGACACGTTCTTAGGTACCCCGCCTGAAGTGCTTGGATATTCTGTCCGAGATTCTTTGAATAGATCTCTCCGTCGTTGTTGACTAAGCTGCACTTCTTCCCACCATCTAGCATGTGTTTTAGCATCTGCCAACGCAGCTGGTCGTTGTAAACTAACATGCTGATGAACTTCAGGATTAAGTCCATCAATAAACTTACGTTTTTGCGTGGGATCGTCAGGAGCAGGATTCATCTTACGAATGATTGTCTCCATGCGCTCAATATAATGTTCAACACTTTCAGTTGCTCCTTGGGACAAATAATCCATTTGAAGAGCCAATCTATCTTGAAAACCTTGTCGTCTAAATTTTTCTAGAAAAGCTCTTGATAAGGCAGCATAGGTCCCTTTATGTTGAGCATCTAAATTCCCATACCATTTCGCTGCTTCATCTTTTAATGTTGCAGGGAAGATATGAAGCTTCTGGTCGTCATCTATTATCTCATTGGCGACACAAGTCACCTCAAATCTTTGCGAATGGGCATCGGGATCTTCGTCCCATAGCCCCCCGAATTGCGTGAAATCAGCTAATCTGACTGGGTTGCGAGCCATTGTTTCTCTAAATAATAGCCCTAACCCTAAATCGTTGATAGTATCAAACCACGTAGGTTCCTGAGGTTTCTTAAATAATTGACGCAATCCGAAATTTGACTCTAAATCCCAGTCAAAGAGCAGTTCAATACTTTCGACCGTAGCATTAGCTTCACTCTCCCTATTTTCACTATTTTGCCTACCTCTTTCCCCAGTGACACTGCTAGTACTGGAGACAACTTGATCCCATTGATATGAAGCTGCTTCACTTTCCTTTGATGGTGTTCTATCAGTTGATAAGCTAGGCTGAAGAGGTTCTACCGTTGAGTTAGACACAGCGTCTACTCCCAAGTTCAGCAATGCGTTGACCCTCTCTAGCCTTTCTAATAACCAAGCCTCTTGTCGCACTGCTCGTTCTCTAACTCGCTGATCCCTAGCTTCATTTTGCTGCTTCCGTCTCTCTTCTGAATTCATCCACGAGTACTAAACTAGCTCTTACTGTCATACTCCAAAATTACGCTCGTTTTATTTGTAACTATAAAATTAGGTTGTCGCTTGTATGCGCACTTAAAAGGTTCAAAATAGTCGGCAACTCTGGGTCTATCTCCCCAAAAGGTAACTTTTCTTCTTGCTCGGGGATTAAGCCTAGAATTTCAGCAACCTCTGTAACGTCTTTCGTGTCGAAAGCAATTTTTAAACCTCTGGATACACGTATCCAAGGCAACACATCATCCCACACTACTCTTCTAAACGTCCGATAAGCTGTGCAGTGATACCAATCAAAGTGGTACGATACACTGATTGTATTTATCTCTACCGCGTCTATTAACCCAAAGTGTGTCGCTAGTAGAACTATGGTTTGTGCACAGTCGTTATAACCCCAGCTCCAAGAGGACAATTGTTCAACGTCCACAGTTAATTGTTGCCCAAAATACGTGCCTCCCTCTACTAACTCCGTATCCCTCGCCCAATCTAGCACTTTTCTTTGGCACTCTTAGGGCAAATTAGGAAAATAGTCCCTTAGAAAAGAGACTGCGTATTCACTCATAAGTAACACCTAGGGTTTGAATACCCTAGGAAAATTAATCACCCGCTAGAGTGCACTTGGCTCCCGGCAGACGCACCAAAAAATGATTGGCCAAAAACCAAGCCACTTTTACCCAAGTCAACAAGCCAACTCCTAAGAATTGTTGCACTAACAGGTGATTGTTACTACTAACAATGCTAATTTGAGTTAGTCTTCCATTAATTGTATGGCATTTTATTTGCAGTAGTCCAACTATAAATATTCTACACTTCAATAAATTGTGTTAGGCACTAGATTGCTACACCTAAGATAACTACGGTTTCCCTCCATCTTTCAGGAGCGGCTTCTCATAAATTTCTCCTGCCAACTAGTAGCGGTTTATCCAGGAAGTCTTGATATTTGACTTTAAGAAGTTTGTTTCATATAACAGATCCCTTGGATCTATTTAAATATCTCCATTTAAATTCCTTTGTATATTTATATTCTTCAACTGATTAAAATTAATTCATTTTATTCATTTAATTAACAACAAACATTCAAATCAGAACAATCTAACGTTCTAAAAACCCATAACTTTTATCCCTTGATAAACGTCCCCCCACTTCATACCGCGATTTCGTCGTTGCTTATTAGTATTTAAATACTTAATTCATTTTGCGAATATAACGTCATTTTCTTCTTTTTCTTCACTAAATACAAATCAGGGCTAAACCAGGTACTTTCCACACTCCAACGAAATCATATACATAGTTTATTTTACATTCCCATATTCCCTGTTAATTTATAAATAAGTCTTAGTAGCCCTTCACTCTTCCTTGCAATCATCAGATGATTTCTTTTTAATATGAACAAAATATAAATATTAAATTTGGATGCTGAGGCTTTCCCTCATACCATCAAACAATTATTTTATTACGTTTCCAATATTTGTAATCTGAATTCAAAGTTATAATTTTCTTATCATCAGCAAATATCACCAAATACTATTACATCTCTCAACTTTTTTACCCATCCCCATGTTATTGAATAGTACATCACGTATCATTTTATTTACTCAAAATAAAACACTAGGTTTATGTGTGAATGTTCTTTCAGTAGAATATAATTAAACTATTGTTTCTTTTTGTTTTAAAGCTTACAGAAATTCATCAGCAATCAAGAATTGTCTTTTCAGCTTTCCATGTAAAGATTCATATTTTTATTGATAGAGAACAATTTTTTTATTTAAATGAAAACTGCTATTTTACTTTGAACATAACTAGTTTTGAATTTTTAAATATGTTAAACCATCTCTAAAAATTCTAATAAAAATTCAATAAATTTTCTGAGTCACAAAACTTTATAAAAAAAATGTCACAACTTATAAACTTCCAATCAGCCATTTTATAAAAATTTATTTGCATCATTTTTAAGTCATTCTTAAGCATTTTCTACTATTTTCTATTTTCAATAAATAGAAACCAGTTCACATAAATGCAAACAACCATTCAACATAGAAAAACAAGTTTCAAAGCATTTTCTAAAAATATTAAACTGAACATTTACTTATAATATATCATTCATTTTAGATAAATGGTGTAGGCATGTACTTGTAAATCCCGCTGATCGTTGTGTTGTCTTTGAAAACCGTGTCCTCTTGCAGTCTAGTCACGTAAAGTCTAGCTTCTAGCCAGTCGTCTCAACCGCGAGCTTGTACTATTACTCTTGTTCTCCTTCAGCTTCTTGCACTCAAATCATAGCAATACGTTGAGGCTCTAGAGTTGGGTGCTTCAAAGAAATCATGGCGATGGCTTCGAGAGTAGGCCACATACTTCAATTCCCTTCCTTTGTTCTTCCAGAATGATATTCAAGACAAATCGGTGACTTCGCAATTGGTTATGAAGTGGTTTATGTCTTCAGATCAAGCAGAGTAAGGCACCCTCTTATTGCTTTCCCAAGAGGCATCTCTCTCTCTCTCTCTCCTCTTTCTCTGTCTCTGTGTATAATATTCAATTACAGCTAGCATCCATTTCCGTGGCGGCTTCATAATCCATTGTTCTATTGATCCCCCATCTAGCGATGCCTAGCACGACCACGTACATGCAGAAATTAAGAAGGGCCAAGGGCACCACCATTGCTTTACCAGCTACGCCAGCCATTCTTGGAAAAACGAATTAAATAGAGAGATTAGGATTGAAGTCCTTTACGAATCTCTCTCTTCTCTCTCTGTCTGAAGAAATTCGTATAGAATTTACGTTAAGCCTTCAGGCCAGCCACGCCTAACGAACGACCCCCAACAAACACTCATGAAGGTAAAAGGCTATGAAAACGCCATTCTATAGAAGGGGGCAGAAGACGGGCACCTCTCTCTCTACCTCTCTCTCAAAGATTGCCACTATTGTGTTTTTCTTCACACACAACCCCTCAGAATCGCTCCATCCTCTACCATCACCAGCACCGCAACCATCTGCTTTCGCCTCTTCTTCCACGGCTTTGTCCATAGCTTTCACCTCTTCTCCTCTGACTGAAATGAGCGTGGCTATGGCGGCGGCCCAGAGTGGAAGGGAAAAATCCGTTGCAGAAAAGGATGCGCAGCCAAGCCCACCATAACCCGAAAATCATATATGCGACCCAACGATCTTGGCGATTTTTGGAAGAAGGCTTGCAGGAATTGTTTTTTTTTTCAGATCCGTGGAGCCACGAATTTTTCTTTTTTCTTTCTTGGCGACCATTCGACGGATGCATGAGAGAGGGAGAGACCTCCAAATTGTAACTACCCCCTTACTAGTAAAGCTTTTTTTTTTTTTTGGTAAATTGAAGGATTAGGTGATAGTAATCCCCATACCTAACAAGGGGCAATCCAAAGTAAATCCCCCATTTCTTAATTATCTACAAGCCTAATAGTGGAAGCCATTCAAGAGTGTCATTAGCTACAACACTTCAAATTTGGTCTTGCTTATTATTGAACCCGATAAGTCATAGAAATTTTGAAAAGCCTCAAACAATGTGTTGAATTGAATTCATTGGGCCGTGATAATGTTGGAGTTATCCTCCACAAAGAATTGAATTATTACTTACCCTAATATCATGCACCCTTAGATTTTGCAAGGTCCCTCTAGTCGAATCTTCTTTGCAATGGCTAATTCCTATGGCATAGAGAAGCAAGGCTATGGGACAACCTTGTCTCAAAGACCTTTTTAGCTCAAAGGATTTGGAGACCGCCCCTTTAATGGATATTCTTAACTTCTACACTTGAAATGAGTGTCATAATTATTCTAAAGAACTTCCTTCCAAAGACCATTGCTTCAAGGTAGATGCATACTAAATCCTAAGAACGTGATTATATGCCTTTCAAAATCCATTCACTAGAAGGTAGTCCTGTCCACCAATCAGTTCTTAATCAATAACTATTGCGAAGCTAGGGATAGCATTTTCTATCTTCTGATTAAAAAAATTGAAGCCATAATGCTGGGAGTGGATGACTTAAGCTAATAATACCTTAATTTTAAGTGCCAAAGCCTTGACAACAAGCTTATAGGACATATTCAACATGGTCAAAGGCTGCTAATGGTTACTTTGATGCACATGGGTAATTTACAAATTGCCTTTATAACACCCATGTTGGCCTCTATAGGGAATTGCCTAGTAGCAGAGCAGTCCCTTTTGAATTACTTCGTCCTTGCCAAGAGTCATTCTCTTGAATCTAATATTCAACACCTCCCCAAGGAAATCTTCATGATAATCACCAATAATCTAATGATCACCCCTTGATCGTCACTGCAGTATTACTATCAAATTTTTATCTAAAACTCCACCTCCCTCTCGTACAAGAACTTTCTCGTACCAACATCTCCTAGCTAGACTGCAAGGACACAGCCTCCAAAGACAACAACAACGAACACCGCATCTGCATTAAATTCATGTAAAAATTTAGTAATAAGGTATCAATTGTATATAGTTTTGCCAAAAAATTGTTGCAATAAATGGCATGTTTTTAGGTGTTGTCATGACGCAGAGGAAGAAACATAAGCTCCACAGACAGCTAATAAGGGAAGTGCTAAGGTGGTCGGCGGGAAGTACCCCAACCCAAAGTGCCAACTCAAAGCCATCAAGAAGGTGAAGGAGTGGTTGAAGGAGACCCAGGAACACCTAAAGGATGCTGAACCAATGCTAGAGGATGAGATCAATGATCTCTCAAGCATAAGCATACCAATCTCTCCCCCACAGCCAAGATCAAGGGAGGCGATTGCACCACGAGTTGGGCCACCCAAACAAAGTATGAATGCTTCGGGCCACCAAGCCAGTCAAGGCCATTGGCCAAGAACCGTGGAGTTAGAAGAGAGGCAGGTGGCTAGCAACCTCCTCAATACACTGGTGACCACCCCTGTAACTCTTAGTAGGCGACCTGCTTAGGCATCACCCAATGCCATGACTGGAGTTGAAGCAGTGGGTTGAAGAACCAAATGAGCGAGTTTCCACATATTTTCATGAGCATGATGTAGAAACTCAAATACGGAGTTTGATGCTGCACTCCATGCCCAAATCCCGACATATCAACGCCTTTGGGAAAGGCACAAAAATGCCTATAGTCCTACTGGTCTTAGCATTAGGGGATGCCACCAAAAAGGGGATCTTGAAAAAAGGGGTAGGAGTGAGTGTGCTAAGCCATGCAGTACTCCAAACTTGGGGCAAATCACTAGTCGAGACTACTAGATTTAATGTCACACTAGCAAATGGAATGAATGTGAAGCTGTTTGGAGTGTTAAAAAATTGGCTAGTAAAGATCGCAAGGATCTAATTCTCTATTGAATTCATACTCATGAAGGGATTGGACTACGATATCTTGCTAGGTTGACCCTAGATGCACAATGCGAGAGACATAGAAGACTGGGGCAACGGTCTTATCTTCTTAGGCAATCAAATAGAAGCTGTGAGAGTGGAGACTGACACTTATTGAAAGACCACACCGATCGACCTAGACGCCATCTTCACCATGTTCAAGGACGATGGATAGATTAGGGGATCCTATGGAGCTCTTACCAAGTATATCTTATGCCTTGAGGACAAGCGAGACTCGATGCATGTTCTTACTACCATCAACCTCCCGTTCTCAGATACTGAGGAGCACAAACAAGCCCATCAAGGCAACTCACAAACTCAAGGACACACCTTTAGTGCCAGTCTGCATGGTGACCAAGAGTCTATGTGGAAGACCTGCTCAAGTTGCATTCCGAGTCCCAAGTAATAGGCGCGAGCTCTAGGATATCCTAGGATCTTTAACCAATTAGTTGGCTTTGGTAATCCAGCGATGAACCTTAAGCCACCACTCCAGACTGAATGGCGATGGTCCAAGATGCACGATTTGAACTTGACGTACAATTGGGCCTTACTTCTCAACCAACAAGAAGGGAATAGTCAAAACCAGGAGAGTCGTGAGCAACTGGACAAAGATAACTCCGATGATGAATATGAGGACTATTTTTCCTTCAGTGATGAGAGCAAAAAGGAAGACGATACCCTAAAGTATGACACTGGGGGGCATATGATCGAAAAAATACAAGTAGCCCCCAGACCACGCAAGCACAGTGCACTTAGAGTAGAGAAAGGAGTCAGGCACAAGGGTTGCGATCGAACTTGGTTGGAGCACATGGGTGCAATTGACTACAAGCAGGCACTATTGCTATGAACGAACTCTCCTTTTGAGCTACAACCCCTCTTCTAGTGAAGATGGAGAGTTTGATTTTGAATCAGAAGTCAGCTCAGATAGTGATCCTGAAATACCTCAATCTCCCAAGACTAGATGCACCAAGGGGGACCTACCCATCCACCTAAGGCGCCAACCGTTGAGGGAGGAACGATGGAAGCTACCTAAGGAGATGTAGACATAAAAACATTGAAAACTGCAAGACCTACCAAAATGATTCACAAAGTTCAAAAAGGGAGATAGGGTGGTGATCTTGTTGGGAGCCAAATGGCAAGGGCAAGCAAGCAAACCAATGGAGGGACTCGCCAAGGTCAAGGAGGTCAATTTAGCTAAGGACTTGCCAAGGTCAAGGAGGTCAATTTAGCTAAGGACGGGGAGACCCATGACCTGTCTTTATAGCAGATGACTTGGCTGAGCAAGATGAAGCAAGTCTCGTTACTCTCCTACGAGATTATATAGACGTGTTTGCTTGGTCCCTAGAAGAACTTAAAGGGGTGGACCCTAGTGTGGTGAATCACAACATACCCATGACACCTGACGCAACACCGGTCAAACAGTGACCAGAGAGCAAGATTCATCGACGAAATTGAACACACGGATTGGTTTCCCCCCATAGTCATCGTATTAAAGAAGAATGGAAATATTAGAGTGTGTGTCAGTTGCAAGAAGGTGAACGCAGCTACAAAGAGAGATAATTACCCACTACCATACACAAAGCACATACTTGAGAGAGTAGCCGGCAAGGAGGCCTACAGTTTTCTAGACGGTTTCTCTAGATACAATCAAGTGCAAGTGCATCCTAACGATAGGCATAAGACTACATTCACCACTGAATGGGAAGTATTCGCCTACATCGTCATGTCTTTTGGATTGACTAATGCACCAGCCACTTTGCAACAATTGATGTATACAATATTCAAAGACATGCTGAGGAAGGAGTTAGAAGTCTTCGTGGATGACTTGTGTGTTCACTCTACTTGGCGAGAACATCTGGATAGACTCCGAGTGGTTTTTGAAAGGTGTCAACTATACCGTCTCTCATTGAACCCCTTGAAGTGCCAGTTTTGGGTGAAGCATGGATGTATCCTAGAACATGTGGTGTCAAAGAATGGCATTGCCACAGATTTCTCAAAGATCAAGGTCATTTTCAACCTTCCACTCCTAAGCAGATTACAAGGGTGTTCAGTGCTTCTTGGGACATACAGGGTACTACCGACGGTTTGTGTTAAACTACGCGTTGATTGCTAGGCCTCTATACAAGCTATTGATCATATTTGAATGGATCAAGGAATGCCAATGCTCATGTGAGGAACTGAAAAATGCTCTGACCACAGCACCAATTCTACAAGCCCCATATTGGACACTCACGTTTCATGTGCATATCGACACTTCGAAATTCACCGTAGGAGTGGTGTTGTGCCAACCTGGTGAGCACAACCTAGATTACCCGGTGAGTTTTGCTAGTAGGCAACTCACTGAGTTTTGCTAGTATTTGCTAAAGAAATTCCAGCATTACCTTCTAACTACACCTTTTACTTTCTTTGTTGACCATCAAGCCTTGTTGTACTTGGTTAATAGACCATGCGCTACACGACGCATTGCTAGATGGATTCTTTTACTTTTGGAGTTTGATTTCTTTGTGATGATGCGTAAGGGGAAACAACATTACATGGTTGACCATATGTCTCGCATCCCCACGGGAGAACCGATTGGACAAGGCATTATGGATGAACTTCCAAACGCGCATCTATTCTACTTGTCCAGTGAAAAATATTTGTTTAGAGCTGACATGACACCTTATTGGGTAGATGACATAGTTCAAGTGCTTGAACACAGACTACAGAAAAGGTCTGACTTAGGCAACTTATCCTGAAAACCCAAACCTATTAGTTGATAGCTAGCCAAATTTATAGGTGAGACAAGACGGGTTATTGCGCGGATGCATGTGTGAGCATGAGATGCATGACATACTGGCAGAATCACATGGCAAATTTTTAGGAGGACATTTCAACGAAGACATGACAGCTCGCAAAGTGTTGCAGTCCCAGCTATGGTGGCCTAGCCTCTTCCGAGATGCGACGCGATTTGTGAAGCATTGTGATGAGTGCCAATGAACTAAAGTACCTATCCATAAAGATCGCATGGAGCTAACCCCAATTATTGCATGACAACCTTTCAAAAAATGGGAGATTGACTTCATCGGCCCCATTAGTCTTGTGGTAAAATATTCATAGGCTAAATATATCATTGTGGCCACCGACTATCTAACCAAATGGGCAGAAGTGCGAGCTACAAGAATGACCCTCGGACCACCGCTAAGTTCTTGTGGGAGCAAGTGATCTCATGATTTGGCTATCCCATCAAACTAGTTAGCGACCAAGGCACCCAGTTCATCAATGAAGTGATAGCTTACCTCCTGTCCTCCTTCCTAATCATCCATCGAAAATCTTCACCATATTACCCATAGGCAAATGGTCAAGTTGAATCAACAAATAAAATCCTAGTGAGCGTCCTGACCAAGGTCGTCTCCGTGTCATGCAGTGATTGGCATAACAAATTGATGGCGGCCTTATGGGCCTACCGCACAGCTTACAAAATGACAGACCCCCTTTAGATTGACGTATGGTGTAGAGACAATCCTTCCCTTGGAATTCTTCGTAGCAAGCCTTAGGATTGCCCTTCAAGAAAGATGGGATTGAAAGGGGGCATGGATAGAACACTTGATTGAACTCAAATGCTTAATGGAAAACCCAGCTTCTAGCCACCCATGCACTCATATGCGAGAAGGCAAGATGCAAAAACTCGTTCGACAAGCATGTCAAGCAGCGCAACTTCGAATGGGGTGACTTAGTACTATTGTAATCTATCAAAGGACATAAGCAAAAACTAAAATTCCAAGGGCTAGGACCTTTCAAGGTTTGAAACATTAGCCAAACTGGAAACATAGAACTTGAAACCCTAGAGGACGAGGGATAGGCTTCTTCAATGGTAGCTACATAAAGAAGTACTTTTTCCCATACATCCATTGCATGAGCCCCCAATGCCAATGCTACCTATCAACGTACAAGTAGCCACTATCACTAAGATGGACAATGAAGATGAAGAAGCAGCACCACCAACTTACCCATGCATGACGGTCAATGCCAAACACACATGCACCATCAGTACACATTGATCAATGAGGGAGCTGATTTTAATACCTTGACTCATGACCATTGGACCCAAATTGGCAAACCGCAATTGTAGCCCACTAATGCTAGTCTCACCTTTTATGGAGGCCAACCCTACAAACTTCTGGGAAAGTGCAAGGTTGCAGTTTCTAATGAATCTGAAAGCATGCTGATAATTTTATATGTGTTTCCCAACACTAAGAATGCAAGCACAGAATTGCTATTAGGACAAACTTTCAAGAAGTAAGCTCATTGCAATGTCGACTACAAGTCGCAGCGCATCCATCTTGCCATAGGTAACATGCAAGGCTACTATGTGGGCAATGCCTGGATTTAGCTACCTAAAGCCAAAACAACCAAAGGCCCTACTCAAATGCCACCCTCAAACTTGACCACACGAAACATCATGCCACCAGAGACACTCACAGCACAAGAGAATCAGGTCGCTAGTTTGTAGAACCTCTGAAGCCTAGCTTTGCAGAACCTGAACCAATCTATCACCCACAATCGCCGACTACTACTAACAAAAGGCCCAATTCTAGCACACATGATGCCACTGAAATCTCGATGCATCTAGTATCATGACAATTCCAACCACAACCAAAACCATTGGATGGGAAATCGAGCTTCAATCTACAAGGCAAACCATGCCGCGATAATTAGCAATTGAATTATCTAGTCCTGTCAAGCCTCAACCACCCCCCAACCTTCGACCCTCTTATAACAATGATCAATTCTAACTTTGGTCGTAGATTGAGCTGAAAATACGGGGGACAATGTGGTTGCTTGCCTTCAATGTTTGGATGCTACTTTCATGACCTTGGCTAAAAGCTACAAACGACTACACTTAGGCCTCTTGGATGAACCTATAGCAATGGAAGTACGAACACTCCCTTGCTCTTGGGAGGAGTCAGAATTTATATTTGTCAAAGCTTCCAAAGCATCTCAGGAATTAATTACAACTGATATATCCCACGAGCAAGCCATCAAGCAACGTCTCATTACATCATATAGCAAGACTACAACCCCGGCCACAAATCAAGAAATCGTAGAGTTGGAACAACTTATCGACCATGACTCCTCCTTCTTACGACCTATGTCACTCCAACTTCCTATAGGGTGTTGACTTCTATTCATAATTGACCCCTAGAAGAACACATTGGGGGACATCCATATTTAGATCGCATCATCACTGGGGAGGAGTTGGATGTCACTAGTCGAATGGACTCCGGTGACTTCTTGCTTGATGTTCTCACTTATAGCCTCCACCTCCAAGCTCCATCCTCCATAGTCGTGCGCAAGAGAAGAGAAGAAGAAGAGAGGATATGGTGGAGAGCTTCACCTCATTGATCCCTCAGCCTCACACACTCACTCCCTCACACTCGCACTCACACTCCCTCTCTCAAGCACACACAAGCAAGCAAGAGAAGAGAAGAAGAGAAGAAGAAGAGTCTCTTGTTGCCACACACCAAAGAATGAGCTCTCATTCACTTTTTAAGCTTTATATACATGCCCTAAAATCCCATGGGCACCCATCCCCTTTTTTGCATGACCGGCCATTGTGGCAAGGTCCTTTTTCCCATTCCCTTCTACTTGGCTTATTTCTTTAGTATATGCTCGTCTACCCTTTTACAATTTGCATAAGAGAGAGCCTATTGCTCTTTAAAATTTTTTTGATGTGCCTTTCACTCAAAAATGTGATTTTTCCTTTAGCTTCATTTTAGAGACTGTCCTTGTGCCTTTGCTTGTTCTCCAACTTGCTTCTTCCGTCTCGAGCTGGGGTTAACAAATATAGAAAAAATGGCTTGTTACAAGTCTACCCAAGTTTGCTTACATGGATATTGGTCATGTCTACGATGCTTGTCAGTTTGGTAAATAGTTAAGGTTGCCATTTATCAAGCATGTAAGAAATAGTAAACAATCATTGCAGTTAGTTCATTCTAATATGTGGGGGCTAGTCCATAATGCATCTATAGGAGGCTCTAGGTATTATATGACATTCATTGATGACTTCAGCCACTATACTTGGGTTTATATACTAAAAAAAAAGGATGAGGTGTTTGCTGTTTTTCAACAATTTAAGCAGTAGGTTGAAAAGGAATTTGATTGCTATATCTCTAGTTTGAGATCTAACAGTGGTGGGGAGTATGTGTCAAATGAATTTGACAATTTTTTAGTTAAAAATGGCATACGTAGATATGCAGCTACACTCCACATCAAAATGGGGTAGCTAAATGGGGTAGCTTACATGTAGCTACACTCTACATCAAAATGGGGTAGCTAAATGGGGTAGCTTACATGCAGCTACACTCCACATCAAAATGGGGTAGCTAAACGAAAGAAAAGGGTTTTAATGGAAGATGCGCGCACAATGATGAATGAGAAGAATATGCTGCTCTATTATTGGGCTAAGGCTATTATGATAGCCATGTATATCTTGAACATGACTCCCACTGTAGATATTCATGATATGACACCATTTGAGAAACTGTATTGTATGGCTACAAGCCTAATATTAGTCAATCCCATGAAAGTATTTGGATGTCTTGCTTATGTGCATGTCCCTGATGAAAAGAGGAACAAGATGGATCCCAAAGCACATAAGTGTGTCTTTATTGGTTATTCATAGGAGGACTATGATCCCTCTATTCGGGACATACTAGTCAATAGAGATGTTATCTTTGATGAGATGGCCTCTTAGTATGCATCACCGGCTGCCGTGCCATCAGATATGCCCTCTACACATGTTTCTACAATTGATTCGTAGTAGCAGAGTACTGCATTGACAGACCCTAGTGGTACGACGATATCTCCATGGACAAGGAGATTGCAGAGTTCTGGCTCACTATCCCCACTGACACCACTATGTCAGTGAGGGGGAAATATGATGTGGTGGATAGCAAAGAGAAAGAGCAAGCTTCTGATGATACATATAGTGTGATGACACCTGGAAAGATGACATCAGGCTATGACTCATCTAACAGTCTAAACAGTGAGCTTGGTATTCTGACTGTGTATACGCTTGACACTAGGCAGAACAAATATATTCCTCCTCATGAGAGAGTGGAATTGAGTAGGGCACCATAGCTTAGACGCTCGCAGAGAGTCAGGTACCCTATGGATAGTAGGCCGACTTACAGTGGTTATTCTACGCTTATATGACAAAGGTGATGGAGGTCAAAGAACTTGCTACATATGCTGAAGCAGTGATGGATAAAAATTGGTGCACAACTATGGATGATGAAATATCTGCCTTGGTTGAAAATAGAACATGGGATCTTATGTCACTGCTAGAAGGAAAGAAGATCATTGGTTGCAAATGGGTCTACAAGATTAAATGCAAGTCGGATGGCAGAGAGGTATAAAGCCAGGCTGGTTGCTAAAGGATATGCTCAGTAGTATGGGTTAGACTATGAGGAAACATTTAGCCATGTTGCCAAGATGGCAACCATATGAACAATTATTGCATTGGCTACTGCTAAAGGCTAGAAATTGCAGCAAATGGATGTTAAGAATGTGTTTCTCAATGGTGATTTAGCAGAGGATGTTTATATGGATTAGCATGAAGGGTATGTACACCCTGATTTTCAGCATTGTGTATGCAAATTGAAAAAAGCATTGTATGGGCTAAAGCAGGCTTTGAGAGCCTGGCATGTAAGGATCAGTAATTACTTGCAATGTTTGGCATTCACTCTTGGTAGAGCTGATCATATTCTATTTATGAAAAAGACATACAAAGGTTTGGTAGTGCTGATTATCTATGTTGATGATTTGATAATCACAAGTGATAATGACTTGGGATACATCATGTTATGCAAATGTTGAAATGAGAATTTGATATAAAAGACTTAGGTGAAATGAAATATTTCTTGGGTATTGAGGTGATCAAGGCTAAAAATGGTTTATGGTTGATACAGAAACACGATGCCACCAAAACGCTAAAGAAATATGGCATGGTTGAATGTAAACCACTAGATACCCCTCTTGATTAGAATGTCAAGTTGGACATTAGCACTAGAGCTGAAATTGATGATGTGTATGTATAGGCGGATGGTTGGAAGTCTAATCTACTTGACCATCACCAGGCCTGCTGACCTAAGTTATGCTGTTGGGCTCATAAGTTAGTTCATGCAAAATCCCAAAAATCCACACTTGGATTTTGTTAGGTGGATTATGAGATATATAAAGTCGACTGTAGATTCTGGGTTGTTCTATGTGAAAGATAAGCCCTTAACACTGGTTGGATATAGGGATGTAGATTGGGCAGGTTGCTCATATGATCGTAGATCTACAAGTGGTTATGCTTTTGGACTTAGAAGTGGGATGATGAGTTGGAGCAACAAGAAGCAACCTACAATTGCATTGTCTAGCACTAAGGCAAAGTATAGGGGTGATGCATTGGCAGCACATGAGATTTCATGGTTGCTCAAGATTATGGCTGATTTGGACATATAGGTGGATGCTCTAGTGACCTTTTTATGCAACAATCTCAGTAGTGTACTCCTAGCAACAAATCCAGTTTATCATACCAGACTAAACACATTGAGGTACACTGCCATTTTATCAAAGAGATCGATCTTGCAGAGAAAGTAGATCTTATGCATGTGAAGACTGATGAACATGTTGTAGATATCTTTACCAAGTCTTTGGGTAAAGATGAGTTCAGTTGGTTCCGACGACAGCTACTTGGTGTACAAGTTTTATCTTGAGCTTGAGGGGGAGTGTTGAGACTTTAAGCTCTTGTGTGTGATTGACAGTGTCTTAGCTGTGTCCAGCTGTATCATAGCAAGTATGGGACATTTACTAAGTTGAGTTAGTCGGTGTGACCTAACTAGAGTTAGTCATGGTTAGTTAAACCTAGTGTATAACTTACTCTTTAGTAAGTAAAGTACAATGGAATAATGAATGGAAGATAGAGAGCATGACTGAGCTCTCTATTTCTCTCCTCTATTTTTGTCTCATTTTCTGAACAATCTTTAATGATTTGTTCACTCTCTCAAATTTTCCACCAATTTACAAATAATAATTGATACTAAAGCATAACTTAGTTCAATGGCTTAGAATAGACAAGTCCAAAACTTTGAGATGAACTCAAAATCTCTATTACTAACTAGAATCCTTGGTAGCCCATGTAGTTTGAATGCCTCCTTACTAAATATTCGTGCAATATTAGAGGATTTGTAGACCATCTATTGACTAGAATCAAGTGAGCAACTTTGGTTAATCTATCCATCACTATCATGATAGTTTCATATCCATTAGCAACAATTGGGTAATCCCTTTATGAAGTCCCTACTTATTGACTCCCACTTCATCTACAGAATATTAAAGGGTTGAGGTTCTTTGAGCATCTTGATTCTTATGGCACATCACCATAGCAAAACTTCTTGGCTTGGGTAAAAATACACTTAAGGCTCTTAAATCCCATCACTAGAGTACATATACATGTTGTTACACATTTTTTTGTAATACTATATCTAATCTAAATGAGCACGAAACCTTGCCCCAAAGAAGTTATCCTATCACATGCACGTGCGTAAAACTAGCACAACAAGAATCAAGTATACCAAAGGCATAAATTTTTGAAGCACCTAGACTAGGTCCTAGGATGTGACCGTGCACTTCTTGAAGGACTTTGAGAGGATCTGCCATTTTACCCGATATCCAGGAGCTAGTGAGGATAGTGGGAGTCTAGGAGAATCACTTAATCTTCAGTTTATGCATGATGATTCAAGTGGGGGATGCCATCATTTTGAACGTCTTTTGATCAAGGGGGACAATCAAAAAGTTTGAGACCATCAATTGTATCAATCAGTGCAAGAAGCTCTTATGGTGCAATCCAAGGGGGAGGGGAACATGTCAGATAGATTGCAGTCATAAATTAAGTTGGGCAACATGCTACATGTTGAGGGGACAACTTCCATGCAGGAGAGAGCCATGTCAAGATCACAAGCAACTAATGACAAATAGATAGAGTGTCAAAACTTGAGCAAAGCTCTAACAGACAAGAAGTGTACAACTCTTCAATGCAACAGCACATCTTGTTTGTTGTTGCAAAGGCAGCTGCCAGCCAATGTGGCCTTGACATCAAGACAAAGTACCTTTACCAAAGCTAGAGCCCCATAGCTACAATGGCAGGGATCGTTCGTCCTACTCGCGAATATATACATATCACAAAGCTCCCTCTAGAAGTCAGCCATAATGAGAAAATTTTCACTTGCTCTCTTATGGGACTGGATTGGGTCCCATCCTCTAGGCAAACTGCAAAGGTAAACTGAATTCAGGAAAACTACCTAGACTTCAGGCTGGGCCCAACCTTAAAAAGGGTGCAATAGCATAATTCCACTGTCGCAAACGCAGGGCTAAGATGATGTGTCTCCTGCTAGACGATCCAAATTGATGCACTTCTGTGTTAGTTCAAGGAAATTGGAAACATCAAGGTTTAGATTGGTTCTCACAAAATAGTACATGGGAAGTGCTAATAAGGGGAAGCAGGTTGAGACTCAAGAGAGGTGCTGGGTGAAATCGAAAATGACAGATAGATAGATCACCTGTGCTGGGTATTTCAAGATTGCCAGCAAATGATATAGGCAAAATTGTAGTTGAAGTCAACTAATTCTTGGGGGGGAATACGTGCAGTACCACCAAAGTGCAAGTCGTGAATTTAGAGGGGAGCTTCAGCTTGTACAAAGGAATGGAGAAGCCAGCTGCAACCTGAAAGTGTGCATGCCAGTCGACCTACAATGTGGAAGCAATTCTAGTGATGCTCCGCTACCCCTCACTCTACCTCAAGGTATGCCCAGGCTACCCTTTACCCTGATATTTCTGCAAAAAAATAGGGAGGCAAAGCCTCCCCATTGTCACTAGATTTTTTTGCAATAAAAAAGGTGGGGCAGAGCTCCCCCATTGTCTAGCAGATGCAGACGATGGGGGAGCTCGCCCCCCCCCCCCCCCCCCCCTTTTTTCCCTCAAAAATTGGTTATTTTTCATGTCGTTCTCTACCCTCCCCTTTTCTCTTCTCCATGTTAGCAGACCATCCTTGGGATTTAAATACAATGCACTGTTTCATCATTACACAACTACCAAATGCACGAATCGATGTGTTTGCCACAAGAAGATCAAGATCAAGCCCTGCAAAAACAATACTAAAATACACTTCCATGCAGATTTCTATCACTCCAACAATAATATAGGCTCAAGCTTGTATCACACAGACTATAGTAATAACATCTAAACTAACCCCCTTACATTGCACTTGCATGTATAATTCTAAGGCTTCTTCCCCATGACCTTCGTCAATATATGCTGAGAGCATTATACACCAACACACATAGGTTCGCCGATCCAACAACCCATCAAACACAACAAAAATGGAAACAAGGTTGCTATCAACAAATGGATTGGGATGACAAACCCTTTTGCTAAGCATCAACATGTAAGCCCCTTACACTATCCAAAGGCATGCTTGTGGTTGATTGTCTGTTATTAGTAGCATGAGCTTTGCATAAAAGAGAACCACAAGCCGAAAGAGCAAATGCAAGTGTCTAGTGATTTGGAATGCATCCCTATTCTTGCATTTGATGATACAACTCTAGAGCCTTAGGTCCATGGTCTTGCTCAACATAAGCTGAGAGCATTAGACACCAAGTCACAATATCAATATTTGGCAATGTATCAATGGTTGAAAGGTGTTAGAATATTGAAAATTCATGCTATGGAGGATCACTGAAGAGCAGATAGAAAATCATAATGAAGCATAAGCATTGACAAATAAGGATAGCTGATATTATCCAAGCATAATGCAAGTGCAACTGATGAGAATGACTGGTGGAATGAGTGTGGGGATGAGTGCCTTTTATAGGCTTATAGTAGGTGGTATTGGTAGGTGGAAAAAGGTGGAAAGGGACCATTGTAATCGCCAACTGTGGTTTTAATAAACCATGCATACATGACCTAGTCTAAGGCTTTATTTGTAGTATGTTTCTTTGCCTTGTTTGTTCCATACAAAGAGGCTATGGTGGATGTGATTGCACATTTCTCAACAAAAGGATATACACAAAAAAGTGTCTGTCATGAGCTTCTTCTACTCCAAATTTGTGTATATTGCTTTTAACATTTTCAAAGACCTTGGTCTTATCACTATCCTCTATTCAAATGAAACTACTTCTTTGTTCTCTACAAGGGAACCATAGGCTCAAAGAACAATTGCATAAATCTATTGCCTCAAACTCACTGCTTCACTTTTGATTAATGTATTTATTTGCAATGCCTTGCATCCTTGACCTTGATCAACATAAGCCGACATCATTTCATTCCATGACACCAAATCACGATCGAAAAACCAATCAAATATATGCTCTGCTTCCACACTTCCCATATAGACTTATAAGAGTGTTTTTCACAAGCAGATCTTTGATGATGCCCTTCCTTATGTAAGCAGTTTGTAATTCTCTCCCTATATGTAAAATTGACAATTTGATTGGTTGCCCCTTCATATATACACATCTTCCTCATTCTCAAAAACAACATTGCATATGTGAAGAGAGAAGTGCCTGCTGATTTGAACTCACCTCTTCCTCTTGCATTTGTCTATACAAATGTAGAGCCTGCTCTCCTTGTGCTTGCTCCAAATAAACAACCATCATTGCATTCCAGAGGATCACATTGCCCATCAACATGCCCCCAAAGACACTCTCTATGATGCCAAGAGGCATATTCCATGATGGATTCCATGAGGTTTTTCGGTGGATCCTGTAAAACTAGAGGCATATTCCACGATGGATTCTGTGAGGTTTCTTGGTGGATTCTGTAAAACTATATGTATTTGTCGGGGCTTGTACACAAGGTGGATTCCTTGTGCAAGAAGTTGACGGGAACTAGCTCAAATGTGCAAACATTGTCATATTCTCCTTCATGCCAGGTCCATAGGCTGCTTCAGCTAATACATCTGATGTTCTCTGATGACCTTCTGTAACCCTCTGTTGATCTTCTGTTAAACCTCTGTAGAGCCTCTGTTCTGTTTCTGTTATGTTCTGTAGATCTTCTATAAGTGTTATGTGGAATGTATATGTGACTTTCGGAAAGTTTTCTAGCTTTTGGAAATGATGAATCTAAGTTCAAAAGAGCTAAAACAAATGGAAGAAGCAGTTGTTGAAGACTCAAGAGAAGACTAGAGTGAAGTGACAGTAGTGAGCTATGAAGAGACAGTGTAGTGGCTCTGGTGCCCTTTCATACCTCCCATGCCTCTTGGGAGGTGCATCCATGACCTAATAAGGATTATTGAGAGCCATTATTGATTATTGTAGTAAGGAGATGATGTAATAATGATTGAGAGAGAAAGAGAGAGTCGAAGATAACAAATTCTATCAAAACAATGTATCTATCTATGAGAGATTAAGAGAAAGAATTATGAAAACAATGAAGATGAATCATTTGTGATATTATTTCCATTCAAAAATGGTGTATTCTTTTGTGTTTCTTTTTCTATTGATGGATTCTGTGAAGATGTTAAAGATTATGGTTGATTCTATTAAATCCGTGGGAGATATCTACTATGATGCCTGCGTGAAGATTTGTTGTTTTCCTTGTTGTGGTTCTCAAAAGAATGAAATAAAAACTTGTTGATGCTACAAGATAGATTTTCTTGCAGTAGAAACCACTTTTCCTTTGGTGTTCCTCTTGGGGCTCCATGTTTTTGGTGCGCATCCGGGGAAACTTACCATCACCAAGCATCAGAAGAGGCTGAAAATGAAGGAAATGACATTACCAATAATAGGAAAATTCAATGGATGCTTGCAAAGTTCCTTCTTCCACTAAAGAGTTGGAGATTCTTGTTGTCAAAGCCACTTTCTACAAGAAGTTCATCCCACAATGGTGGAAACATATTACCATCATGATGCAAGCTCTATGTGGTGGACTATTTCCTCTTCTTGTTGAAGCAACAAAGACGTGCATCTTGGTGGTAAATTGTTAGGGAACAAACTGAAGAGTAGAAAAAGGGAGAATGACCATCCATGGAAGATTTGGCATTCATTGAGAAGTTTCCAGACATCATCAAGTGGGAGATCATGAAGAAGCTTCAGGAGTCATGGTCTGTGGAGGTTCACAAAAACAAGAAAGAAAAGAGTTGGAATTTGTTCATGGATACTCAACAACAAGATACGTGGGATGCTTGGTGCACTGACAACCTCCTGTTTGTTCAATTAGCAACCCACTAGAAGTTGGTAGACAGAGTGTTTTTCACAACATACACTATTGAAACCCTCAGAAGCTGGCATTATTATAATGATGGCACAACAACGATCCTAAGAAGAATGAGTTTTGATACTTTCAGAACAGAATATCTCTCCCTCTATAGTGGTTTGAAAGCTAAATTCAGAGATGTTAAAAAGAAGGAAGTAGAAGAGATGTTGGCCAGTGAATCCTCCAGAGATTGAAGTCCCCCTTTGATTCTATTCTGCTGAGTATAGACCAACTAGTTGGAGCTGACCCCCTGATGAATGATGCAATCAAGAGGTAAGCGTTAGAACGAGTCCAGAGGAACATGAGAAGAGAGAAGGCAAGAATCAAGGCTGAGAACGAGTTTGCAGCAGAAGCCTCCTTTGATGCCCTAAAAGCACTCTTTACAGAAGTCCCCATGGCAACTCAAGGTCCCCTTCCTAGTCAGATTCATCCTGGAAATATTGATGACATGCCAGAAAATGTAGTCCCATTGCCAATTTTTAAGGGAGAGTACAATGAAGACCCCCATCTTCACGTAGCAGAGTTTATGGTAGCATGTGTGGCTAACAATCCCAAAACCCTTAAGCATTGGTTAGCAATCTTCCCCACCACTTTCAAGGGTGCGACGTTTCAATGGTATGAGAGACAAGTAACATGAACTTTTGGCACATGGGATGAAGTTGGCCTTTCTCACTAAATTCAGGCGTGAAGGTTTTGAAGAGAGGATGCGAGAGGAGTTCATGAACCTAATTCAGTCCTTTGGAGAAAGAGTAGAAGCTTATGTCTCGCGAATGGAATCCATCCTGAAGAGATAAACCAACCATCATTTGAATGAAGGCATCCAGAAAGGAGTGTTCCTCGGAGGCCTACAACTAGAAGTTTGCAAGTTCGTGGAATTGAGAAGACCAATCAATCTGCAAGATACAATGGAAGGTGCGAGACTATATGACGAAGTTGAAGCAAGGCTGTCAATGAGTCTAGGAAGAGGAGTCTTACCTCCTCCCATGCTAGGAATGGCATACCCACCAAATGCAATCCCAGGGACGGTTCCTTAGCCCTATCCCCAGATGCAAACAATATCCTAGTTCAATGCACCTAATCCATAGTGGCCGCAAACGACAATGCCTCAAATGATGGTTCAACCACAATAACAGTGGCCTTAAACAGTTCCTCCAATGGTGACTCAACAATAGTGGAGCCCTACCCACTGGAATCAACAACCCCAAGTCTCAATAGAAGCTCTGAATCAGAACCAGAACAGAGGACCTCCTAGATCAACCCAACCAGTATATGCAATAATTATAGAAGCTTCCCAAAACCCTACTACAAGTACTCCAGGAGGTGAAAATCTGAAGGACTACTTATCCAATTCAGTGGCAAGTATCAAGAAAGAGCTTATGGATGTGATTACAGAGCAGCTACAGACACTGAAGATGAATACTACCAATATATCCACTCCTGCGAGAGGTGGGAGAGATGTGATGCGTTCTAATACATGGTGTGGAAAGTGCCATCAAGTGGGACATTTAGCCTCTGAATGTACTCGAAAACCAACCATTCCTAGAGCCTTCTATTCATACTATTTGAGGAAGAACCATATAGAGGATATCTGCTCTCTGAAAGAGATGCACGAACGTTTTGACTGGAAAATAGAGCATAAACCATTCTTTCTTGTAGCTTAATCTCAAGATTTGGGATGTCCACTAAGCTTATCCCATCCACTGTGCATATGATATCCTTGTTCATCCCCAGCATGCTATACGCGTCCCTCTTTGGGCGTCTCTCTGTCGTGATGGTCAAACCCTAAGGCCTTCTCCACCACTACAGGGCTCAATTCCACCTCTACTTGATGGGCTTCTTCCCCTTTCCTGATTGTCACTGTGCCACGGTTCCTTTTGGCATTGAAGCTCCTATAACGGGTCAACTCTATCGGCCAAGGCAAGACGCATTGATGTACAGATGTGTGTGCGAGCATGAAATGCATGATGCATTGGTAGAAGCACACGATGGAATATCAGGAGGGCATTTCAGCGAAGACACAACAACCCGCAAGGTACTGCAGTCTCAGCTACAGTGGCCTACTCTTTTCCAAGATGTAGCATGATTCGTAAAGCATTGCAATGAGTGCCAAAGGACCAAGGTACTAGTTTGCAAGGACAAAATGGAGTTGAGTCCAATCATTGCAATGCAACCATTCAAGAAATGGGAAATCGACTTCATTGGACCAATCAATCTTGCAGCACAATACTCACAAGCGAAATACATCATTGTTGCCATAGACTACCTCACGAAATGGACGGAAGCACACGCTATAAGAAATAATGATGCTAGGACCACTACCAGGGGACATGCAATCTCAAGATTTGGTTTTCCAATAAACTCATTAGTGACCAAGGCATGCACTTCATTAATGAAGTGATCACTCATCTCCTATCCACCTTTTTTATCATCCATCAAAAATCCTCACCGTACTATCCTTAGGCTAATGGCTAGCATACTAAGTCTACAAATAAGATACTAGTAAATATCATGACCAAGGTAGTCTCTGGTTCGTGCAGCATGACTGGGATAACAAACTCATTGCAGCTTCATGGGCCTATCGCACAGCTTATAAAATGGTTCTGGGACTAGCGACTCCCTTCAGGCTAACCTACGGGACACAAATAATTCTACCTGTAGAGTTCTTTGCTCCTAGCCTGAGAATCACTCAGCAAGAGAGATGGAATGGAAAAGAGGCATGGTCAAAAGGCCTAGTTGAGCTAGAACGCCTATTAGAAACTCGACTTCTAGACACCCACGCACTAATATATGAGAAGGTAAGATGCAAAAGCTAGTTTAGCAAGCATGTCAAGCATCAAGATTTCGAACAGGGAGACTTAGTACTCCTATACTCTATTAAGGGTCATAAACAGAAGATGAAGTTTAGAGGGCTAGGGCCTTTCAGGGTCAGCACCATCAAAGAAAATCGATAATGTGGAACTCGAAACCCTAGAGGGAGAGGGCATAGGCTTCTTCAATGGCAGTCGCATCAAGAAGTATTGCCCTCCCACGCACCCATTACATGAGCCTCCAATGCTGGAGTCCCCTGTCAACATACGAGTGGCCACAATCACGGAGATTGAAGATGAGGATGAGGAAACAATAGAACCAACTTACCTAAGCATAAAGGTCACTACACCACCCTCAATACACTAATCAATGAGGGAGCTCATTTTAATGTCCTACCTCACGAGCATTGGACCCAAATTGGCAAATCAGAGTTATAGCCCACTAATGCCAAACTTACCCCATTTAGGGGTCGATCATGTGCACTCTTGGGAAAGTGCAAGGCTACAGTCTCTATTGAGTTTGAAAGCATACCAATGATCTTTTGTACATTGCCAAACACCAAAGATGTAGGTACAAAATCGTTGTTAGGATGCACATTCAAAAAGCAAGCTCATTGAAATGTCGACTACGAGTCTCAACGTATCCACCTTGCCGTAGGCAACATACATATAGTCACCGCTTTTAGCAAGGGCTACACCAGTCCCTCAAAGTTCGTGAAGCCACTAATAGAGAAACCCACTGTCAAGTCTGAGGGGTGTCATGACTCGCCACCACTCACCAAACCTCAAGACCTGCAAACATTTGAAGCCAAAATTAAGACACCTAAACCAAGGCTTAAATGGATACCTAAACATCAAGGTCCATCCCTAGGAGCACACATCCCTAGCCCCGCAAGGCTAAGAACCCACACTCGACACCTAGGAGGCTAAGACAAAACCATAGACATCGACGTACGGTCAAGTCATGATGGGTCCCCAAGACCTTATTGCAAGCGCAAGGCTACTATGATGGTAACACCTGGATATGGGTACCTAAAGCCCAAACAGTCAAAGGCCCTACTCAAATGCCGCCCTCAAGCCTGCTGACAACACGAAACATCAAGACACATGGGGCACCCATGCCTCAAGAGACCTAGGCTGCTGAATCCATAAAGCCCTCAAAGTCTAGCCCGTAGAATTTAAAACAATCTATAGGCCACAACCACAAGCTGCTACTCACAAACTACCTTGATTTGGGACTCGTAGTGCCCCTCAAAAGCACCATTAGCAACCACAACTTAGCCTATTGAACAAGAGGCCAATCCACAACCTCAAAAGTAGTCCAAGCTGCAACAATGACCTATTGAACTATTTTGCTCTCGGTCCAACCCTAGCCACTTGCAGGTCTTAGACCCTCTTATGAGAGTAGAGATCAATTCTAATCTGGTAGCGGACTTCACTGAGAACACAATGGATGACTTGGTTGCTTGCCTTAGACACTTAGATGCCACCTTTCGGTCTCTTACTAAAAGCTATGATTGCTTGAACTTAGACCTTTTGGAAGAGCCTTTAGCAACAGAGGTGTGTACGCTACCTTGCTCATGGGAAGAATGTGAATTTGTATTCATTAAAGCTATCGAAGAAGTTGAGGAGTTAATTTCCACCGAGGTTTTCCATGAGAAAGCATCCAAATGATGCCTCATCATGTCATATGACAAGCATGCTGCCTATGCCACCGATCAAGAAATCAAAGAGCTGAAGCAGCTTGCTAACAACACCTCTTCTTTCTTGAGAAAATGGTGCACTCTCTGACTTCAATGGGAGTTTGAGGGCTGTCAAATCATGACTAATGTTGAACAGAGACGTGCTATCAAAACCTCAGAGTATGACCCCACTTATGTAGCTCCAACGTCTTACAGCGTTTTGACAAAAATTCGTAATAGACCCCTAGAAGAGTACCTCCTGACCCATCCATCTTTAGATCGTATTCTAACTGAGGAGGAGTTACACATTGCTAGCTGAATTGACTCTGGTGACTTCCTAATGGATGTCCTTACCTACATCACTCACGTAGGCATTCAACCTATCGACATGGATCACTATGCTAAAATGGAATATAAGCCACACTTCTATGCTTGGCTCATGGTTGCGGAAGTGAAGCACCATGCACATGCACTGAATGCCCTTAACCCTTTAACCTCTTATCCTGGGAAGGATTCACCTCATTCCCCAGGGGGTGGGTGGAAAGGAAAAAAGCATAAAAAGAAAACTGGAAAAGAAGAAAACGGTATGGCTTGATGGTGGAAACGAGGGGCTACAGACAATTCACATTCAAGCACACCATGAACTTAGAAGATGACATCATGGAAGAGCCGCCCATGATATGGTTGGATTTTGAGAATGAGACACCTAAGTTAGGATTTTTTGATTAGTCGTTCAGGGAGTCTGCGCTCGATCACTCTGACTATGTCATCTGCCCAATAAGGCATCAAATCATCTTAAAACAAACCTTTTGCAATGGATAGGCTGAATAGATGGTAGACATGTAGTTCCTCTGCAATGCCTTGTTCAGTAGCTTCTCATTTAAAGAGAGACGATATAGTCGACACTATTCAAAGAGACAGCTCGGAGTTTGTCTACGTGCTCCTTCCAAGTGGAGTGAACACACAGATTATTGACAAAAACCTCTAACTCCTTCCTAAGCATATTCTTGAATATAGCACATACGAGCCTCTGGAAGGTAGCTAGTGCATGAGTTAGCCCGAAGGGCATGACTATGTAGGCAAAGATGGTCTTGTGCCTATCGTCAAGGTGCACTTGCACCCAATTGTACCCTAAGAAGTCATCCAGGAAACTGTAGGCCTCTTTACCAACCACTCTCTCGAGTATATGCTCGGTGTATGGCAATGGATAATTATATCTTTTCTTTGTAATATTTACCTTTTTGTAGTTGATGCACACTCTGATCTTCCCATTCTTCTTTAGTACAATGACTATGGGTGAGACCCAGTCTGTTTGCTCAATCATGTAGAAGAATCCTGCTCTTATTAGCTTATCAATTTCTCCCTTAATTGCATGGGCATGCTTTGGATTCATGGGATAGGTCGTTGCTTGACCATCATTGCATCGGATGCCATGGGTATATTGTGAGTCACTACACTTGGATCTACCCCTTTGAGTTCCTCCAAGGACCAAGAAAAAACGTCTATATACTCTTGTAAGAGAGCAATGAGACTTTCTTCCTCTCTCTTGGTCAAGTCATTGACTATAAAGATAGGTCGGGGTGTCTCCTCCTCCTTGGCTAAATTGAGCTCCTTGACCTTGGTGCGTCCTTCTATTGGTTTGCTTGCTTGCCCCTAGAGTTTGGATCCTATCAAGATCGCTATCCTTTCACTTTCTTGAACTTGGTGAATCTCCTTTTGGTAGGTCTTGTGGTGTTCTTTGCTCCTCTACTTGGGCGTCCTTAGGTTGCTTCCTTCTTCCCTCTTTTAATCTACGATGCCTAAGGTGGACAGGTAAGTTCCCCTTGGCGCATCTAGTCTTGGAAGGTTGAGGTATCTTAGGATCACTATCTGAGCTTACTCCTGATTTGGAATCAAACTCTCCATCTTTGCTAGAAGAGGGAGTGGAGTCTCTCCTGGTGGTCATAACTCCGATGGTGAATCTATCTTAAGCAATGGTGTGACACTTGGTTAGGCTAGGCCTGCTTGCTCAAAGTCTATTGCACCTACGTGCTCCAACTAGGTGCAATCACAATCCATGCTCATGACTCCTCTTTTGATTCTAAAGGCATTTCCCTTGTGTGGCTTAGAATTTTCTCATATTTGATCTATCACCTGTCCCTCTTAGTGTCGTATTCTATTGTGTCAATTTTCCCTTCACTCTTGTCATTGAAGGAACATCAATCCTTATATTCGTTGTTAGAGCTATCTTTTTCTACATGTTCTAGGTCTAGATATATCTCATCCCTCTCATCGATGACTAAGGCCCAATTGTGCCTCAAGTTTAAGTCATGCATTTCAGTCCATTGCCACCTAGGTTCATTTAAGAGATCTTCGAGTGGTCCATATTCCTATTTTTATATCCTTGGCCGCGTGTGTGAGGGTCTTATCTTATTAGTGGGCTTGTTTAGGTTGCTTATCTTGCATGTGAGGTTTTTTAAAGTTCAGCCAGTTCTCAAATTTAAGTGCGCTCAAGTGTTCGTGGGGGGGTGCTTCTTTTTGTGTGCAGTGCAAAATCAGGCTTTTCGCTTTTTGAGTGTACTTCAAGTGATTGTTCAAGTGGTGTGTGAGTGTGATGAAGACAATGTGGTGCAATGTACTTTTTTAGTCCACTCCCTCAGTAGGTGGTGGGCACTCTAATAGGTTTGATTGGGTCCTTTAAAGTGTTTCAGATGGGTAGTCTAGGAGGCTTTGTTCGAGGTTGCTTCCTAGGTGACTGAGTCACGATCTTTACAGTCTAGAGGCTCTATGAGCCATCCGATGTGTCTGGATTCCTATAAGGGCCTTGCCTTGCTTCGGGTTGAGCTCTGCCTGGCTTGGAATGTGCTGGATTGGTCTATTTTCAAGTTCTGGTTAGTGTGTCCAATTATCAAAGGTTCGATTCTCGAAATCGGATAGTGCAATTCTAGGTATGTCTAACTGAGAAAATAAGACGGTTTGAGTCTGATTCTGGTATCTGAGTCGATTGTCTGAATTGAATGGTTCGAGTCTGGTACTCCGATTCTGGCTTCTTGAGTTTGGTTATCCGAGTCTGAGTCTGTCTCACTCGGATTGACTAACGGTGTCCAATCAGACTAGGACTGCAGGTGTTTGAGGGACATTGGACTCCACGATGTACGTCTAATTTCGGTGGCGCAAACGGACCACAAGGCAAGATTTTGATTCGATTCGATTGACCTCCATGGTTGATGCCAAGTGTTGAGAACTTCCAGAATCAATGATAAGATGCTAATGAAGGTTTATGTGCACTTGGGGTAGTCGAAAACCTCTAAATCGATGCATTGGATCTTGTCTTTGCCCTGGAGCTCCAACCACACGTGCACACACACACACACACACACACACTCTCTCTCTCTCTCTCTCTCTCTCTCTCTCTCTCTCTCTCTCTCTCTCTCTCTCTCTCTCTCTCTCTCTCTCTCTCTCTCTCTCTCTCTCTCTCTCTCTCTCTCTCTCTCTCTCTCAAAGTCTTGAAACTGAAATGAGCTCTCTTCACCCTTCCTCGAAGTTTTAGGCCCCCTCTCAAACACTCCTTGGATGCCTTTTCCTCTTCTTTCCTAGATTACAACCTTGCTTTCCTTCGATTTTAGACCTAATGTTACACAAAACCCTATTGTGGTTTTCTTTTTCTTTCCCAAAATTTCCTACCTAAATGCCTACAAATGCCTAAAAATCACAAGAAAATGCTAATTATAATCAAACCAACTCATCCAAACTGCAAAAATCCAAAATACTTACTTGTAGTGAAGATCAAACGCCCTTCCTTCATACCTATCTACCTCAAGCACCGGTTTGGGGAAAACCCTCCAATGCTCAATTCAAAGTGTACAAGTACTCAAAGCTCGAATCCATTGATCCCGACATAATAACAAATTGTGGGACCCTTCGCTTGACTATCAAGACCCATGGACCACTTATTGCTCAAGCATTTCAAGTTGAATGCTAATGGCTACCTCTCACACATAGGCCTATACGCTCTCAAACCTACAAGTGTAGTGAGCTTACCTCAATGCCTGATTGAGTATCCTCCTCTCTCAAGCACATCGGTAGCTCCACGATCCAAGATGCAAGCTCAAGCAAACTCAATCCTCCTCCTTCAAGCTCCATGCTCCATAGCCGCACGCGCGAGACGAGAAGGAAAGAGAAGAGAAGAAGAGAGGAGAAGATGGAGAGATTTTCCACCATGGTCCCTCACCCTTACACACTCACTCTCTCACACTCTCACGCTCCCTCTCTCAAGCACAAGCACAAGCAAGCAATAAGAAGAAGAAGAAGAAGAAGGAGAGCCACTTTTGCCACACACCAAGAATGAACTTCTCTATTCACTTTTTGGCATTTATACATGCCCTTATCCCTTTGGGCACCCATCCCCTTTTTTTACATGATCGATCATCTTGCCAAGGTCCTCTTTTCCTATTCCCTTCTATTTACATTATGCCTTCACCTATGCCTATCTACTCTTTATAACTTGCATAGGAGGGAGTCTGGAGCTCTTTTACAAAAATTTGGAGGTGTCTTTACATTTTAAAATGTGCATTTGTTTTTTGTTGTTGTGGTAGTCGTAGTAGTAGTGGTGGTAGTGGTAGTGATAGTAGTAGTAGTAGTTGTTTAATTTCTTCTCTTCTTGTTTGTTGTTGTTGTTTTTTTTTTTTCTTTTCTTGTTTATTGTTGTTTAGTTTTCTTGCTTTTTGTTGTTGTTGTTGTTGTAGTAGTAGTAGTTTTTTCTTCTTTTCTTGTTTGTTGTTATTGTAGTAGTAGTAGTAGTTGTTGTTATTGTTGTTGTTGTTTTTTCTTCTTTTCTTGTTTATTGTAGTGGTAGTGGTAGTGGTAGTGGTAGTGGTAGTGGTAGTGGTAGTGGTAGTGGTAGTGGTAGTGGTAGTGGTTTGTTGTTGTGGTAGTCGTAGTCGTAGTCGTAGTCATAGTCGTAGTCGTAGTCGTAGTAGTGGTGGTGGTGGTGGTGGTGGTTGTTGTTTTTTTGTTTATTGTTGTTGTTATTTTTTTTTTCTTTTCTTTTCTTATTTATTGTTGTTTAGTTTACTTGTTTGTTATTGTTGTTGTAGTAGTGGTAGTAGTAGTAGTTTTTTCTTCTTTTCTTGTTTGTAGTAGTAGTAGTTGTTGTTGTTGTTGTTGTTTTTTCTTCTTTTCTTGTTTATTGTAGTGGTAGTGGTAGAGAGAGAGAGTTGTTGTGCTAGACATAGTCATGGTCGTGGCTGTCTAGTTGTAATTGTAGTAGTAGTACTAGTAGTAGTAATAGTAGTTTTCTTGTTTGTTGTTGTTGTAGTAGTAGTAGTTTTTTTTCTTTTCTTGTTTATTGTTGTTTGGTTTTCTTGTTTGTTGTTATTGTTGTAGTAGTACTAGTAGTTTTTTCTTCTTTTCTTATTTTGTTGTTACTGTAGTAGTAGTACTAGTAGTTGTTTTTGTTGTTGTTTTTTCTTCTTTTCTTATTTATTGTAGTGGCCTTCCATCGAGTGTCTCGACACCAAACAACCCCAACAACAGGGATGATGGTTCGTTTGACAAGTTAAAGGAGGGATTTCATCTAGGGCAATCAACAAAGAGGTGTGTGATTCCACATTCAATGCATCTTAGGTCATCCTTATCTCAATTTGCTTGTTCCCTTTCAAGGCAGCACAAAGAGATATGTCTTGGGTGACCGAAGCCACTCTTGGGTTTGCCCTCCTAAGCCTCTACCTCTCCCTCTAAATGCCATCACTGGTATTGGTAGGTAGTCCATAAGGAATGTATTTCCCTCTTCATCATACGAGATGTAAGGGTGTACATAAGGCTCTTCGTCGTCAGCTCCTCCACGTAGTGGATTGGAGCATTACTTGGTGGATGGGTCATGTAGGGTCCAGGTGGCCTAGGTATGCCTGTAGGGTTTATCTCTAACTATCCTAAGAATGGCTAGCTTGGGGTCATTGGGTGCTAGGAGAGCTAATGGAGCTTCCGTTCCGAAGAAGTTTGGCAGCCTATTCACTAGGTAAGGTTGATTGTATAGTTGCAGGTATGGAAGTCTCCTCGGCAGTTTGCAATGCATGGCATTGTGGCCAAACCTACCACAATTGGTGCAAGGTCGGGACCGAGGGTCTTGACACACAACTAGCAAGTGGTTTCCATCGCAATACATGCATTGGACGTGAGGGTTTATTGGTCATCTCATCATATCTTGTAATCTAGCTAGCTCCATCTTCATCATCTCTGCTAGCTCATGGCTTGAGTCAGTGCCTTTTACCCTTATCTTAAGTACTTGGGCATGATCTTTTGCTCATCACCGAAGCTATCTCAGAGTTCCTAGAGGCAGTCTCTTCTCAATTTGAGCTCCTCGATTTCCTCTCCTTGAGCTGTTCATCCACTCTAATGGCCACTTCAAAGACCCACATCCAGCGTGTCTCATTTGTAAGCTCGAGTTGCCGGCCAAGTCCTTGTAGAGCTCTTTGCTTTGTATTCCATTCATGCTCACTAGTTGGGAGTCTCTTAAAGAGACTCCTCACATGGGTCACATAATCCTGGATATATTCCTTATCCCTCTGCTTGACATTCATCAGCCACACTAGTAGATTGTTAGAGTACCCAGCCTCTGAGAATCTCTTAATGAAGAGACTCTTGAGGTTGTTAAAGTTAGTTTGCTCTAGACTCATGTACCAAGTCCTTCCCTTATCTCCTAAGCACAGACCAAAAGCTTGCAACCGCAAAGTAAGATCAGTGAGGCCATTGGCCTCGCAAACTTGCACAAACTGATCTATGAAGCTATATGGGTCATCGTTTGGTTGGTATTGTCTAGCTACATCGCAATTATCAAAATTTTAGACTGGCTCTTAGAGCCATGAGTAACCCCTAATCCTACAAGCAACAAGGTTGCCATCGTAGTGGCACTTCGCTCAGCATAGAGATGTTGTCTAATACCCGCTTCATGAGAAGCTCACTCAGCGTAAGATGTCCATCTAGCGCTCTTTCTCTCTCGGCATCAGGATGACATGTCTTATTTCCGCTTGGTAGGGTTAACACTCTCGCTGGATCTCTCGCATTTCCATGCTTTGCTACAAGTTCCTGGCGTTGCTCCTAATTGTAGTTCATAATACCGTGCAAAAGTTCACGCGCTAGTCTTCTCTCCTCTTCTAGGTCTGCTATGATGTCCTCGGACGTCCTACCATGGTGATCTGTTTGGGTCTGTAAATCGTAATTGGCGACTAGCCATTGAATTTATATTGGAAAGCGACCTAGGTCTGAGCCCTTCATCCCGTCCCTGGTTGTGCTTGACTCTGCCATGTTTGCGGTCTCGTGCTTCACCAGGTCGTCGCTAAGATTGATCAGGTTGGGTTGATCCACTTCTCAAATGGAGTCTATCCTTGCTGCGCTTGGCTCCCCTATTGTGTTTTCAGTCGGATCCTACACTTGGGGTTTCAATTACCCAGCTATATCTCTGGGTCTTCTCCCTACTAGTGGGTTCCTTCAGGTTATTATGTCTGAGTGAGTTCCTTGTTATTTACGGACACTCCTAAAATTAACTCACTCGGTAGATCTGGGTGCGTGCTCTCTTCCGTGCATTGTGCGAAATCAGGATCTCAGATTTTCAGTGCATGTTAAGTGACAAGATTGATGTGGGGTGCAAATGCAAAATGAAAAATGGAACTCACGTTATCCCCCCTTTTCGTTCGAACCTTATATGGCTCTAGCTGCATTCCCTGGCTACCCATAATAATTGTCTAGGGTCTCTACTACTCCCCTTTGCTTGGTTTGGGTAACTTTATGGTCTATGAGTTGGTTTCAAGTCCAAGTGGGATTGGGCCCTCGTTTAGGGCACTAGGGGATGCCCTCATAGGCCATGGATCATAATTGCCCATATTCTTGGATTTTGTAAGCCAATTCATTCATCTTGAGGGCTTTCGGGGTTGATTCTGGCTAGTTCTGTTCGGAGGCATGTAAATTTGCCATATTCTTATTTTGCCCTATTGGTCTGATTCCCAGAGTCAAACGGTCCGAATGAGTGGTGGATTTTTGACCCTGAAAAGTGCTCAAAATTTTCCAAAAAATCCAAATTTCAAGAGAAATTTGAATTCCGTTGAAGGCGACAGAGGCAGTTTGGTCAATTTTAAGTAGTAAAGTAAAAGACGCGGGCTTCAAAAGCACTTTGAAGACACACCAAGAAACTGTTGCAAACTTTTCATGATTTTTTCGGGTGTTGGATCAGACTTCTAGAAGTGGCTGACAGTTGGGGACCCCAGGACAGTTAGGAAAAATTTTCAGATTATGAAACAGACGCCAGACGTGAAAGAGGCAATGTCCGCAGTGGAGGCCAAGGGGAAAAAATGTTGTAAATGGACTTTAAGTAGGAGGGGTGTGACCCTTGGGGCTCCTTGGGCCCTGAATTTTTGCGTGAATGACAAGGGGGGTTGTTTTTTTTCGTGGCATGGAAAAAAAAGGAGGAAAAGGGCGCAGTGTCAATGATGGAGAGAGAGAGGGAGAGAGGGGCTATGGCACATCAACATACCCCTACCAATTGATGATATCAGCCTCTTCCTTGATGTTTTTTCTCTCCATCGCCACTCTCGCCTTTGCAATTGGCTAACCCAAATATGAGAGGAAGCATGGTTCAAAATGTACCCTTATTCCCAGCTCCTCCCATTGTGACTATGCCTATGGCTAGTCAGCTAGCTCCAACGAATGTTGGAGGCCAAGCATCGAACCCTAACGTTGTTCCTGTGAGTCAGAAACAACCAATGCCCAATCAAATTTTTAGGTCACTGGAAGGACCAATAGACGAGCATGGCTCTGCCAAATGTTGGAGGCCAAGCATCGAACTCTAATGATGTTCTTGTGAGTCAACAACCAATGCCCAATCAAATTGTTAGGCTGATGGAACGACGAACAAACAATCTTGGCTATGAGTCATGTGTTAGGACTTGAACTTCGCCTTATATTTTGTACTATTTTACACCTTAGTATTAGTATGCATGTAGTCTTTTGGATCAGCATATGTAAAACAGCCTTTATCTTTCATATGATCACTAATTCGAAGGATAATTCACTAGAGCTCTAGTGAATTATCACTAATTCGATTTGGCAAGCTCTCTTTGTGATGTTAAGCCGCCAAATGTGAATCTCTTGCAGTTGATTAAGCTATCTCTAGGAGTGCACAAGGAATTTAAAAAGATCCTGCATACTGGGTATATCGTAGAATCTCTGGGCATAGCAGGAGTAGGAGATGATTGGTTTGAGCATGCTAAAAAACATTGCCCGAGGGTTGCAACCTACGTTGATGGAATACTAGTGGATCATGCTATCATCGATACGAGATCCTCTGTTAATATCATGAGTTTTGAATTGATGGTGGAATTGATGGAGAGGCTGGGTCTTGCAATCAAAAAAGACACCTCCACGATTCTTAGGATGGCTGACGATAGTCTTATAGGTAGCCTGAAGGTTGCATCACTAAGGTTCATGTCAATGTTGCAACTGTAGAATGCCTTCTGGACTTTAGGATGATTAGATTTGTAGGGCATCCTAGCTATCAAGTGTTTCTAGGTAGACCCTGGATCTTGCAAGCAAACTGTCAAATGGATATACCCGCCGGTCAATTTATATTTGATAGACGAGCCTGCCGCATAGTAGTTGATGCTTATCCTTAGTCTCCTCAAAGTGAGAGAGCTCTTTTATCCTCTACAAAATTAGAGACATTAGAAGATGTATCTACTAGTGAGACTTCATCAAGTGATGAATCCAAAGAAGGGTCCACTACAAAAGACATCTATCAAATAACTCTAAATGAGCCAATAGAGTCTCAAGATCGAATAAGAGACGCAGATGTGATTGAGCTGGGTCTTGATACGTCAAATGATCTGCAGCCAATTAAATTAGGGTCCATGCTCAGTGTGGAAGAAAGGGAGGACTATGTGTCCCTTATCCAAGAGTTCCACGACATCTTTTGCTAGAGTTATGATGAGCTACGAGGTATTCCTCCCAGCTTGGTTGTTCATACCATTCCTCTAAAGGAAGCTAGTCATCCTATGCATAAGAAAGTAAGGCGTATGCCTTTCAAACTAAGGGACGGGTTGTTCGAGGAGTTATATAAATTGTGACAAGTTGGTTTGATCTTCCCTGTTCAGCACATTGAATGGTGTTCACTTGTTGTTATTAGGAAGAAGAAAAATAATCAAATTTGGTTTTATATAGACTTTAGAGAGATGAATAAGAAACCAGTTAAGGACTACTACCCATTGCCCTTTATTGATTAGATTTTGGACCAGTTAGCGGGTAGGGAAATATATTCGTTCATGGATTGCTTTGCTAGATATAACCAGATGGAAATTGCAGAAGAAGACAAGCTTAAAATTATGTTTATTACTATCTTCGATACCTTTGCGTACCATGTGATGGCATTTGGTTTATGGAATGTACCTGGTTCATGGCAACGAACAACAGACAAGACCTTTGGTGACATCTCTCCAAAGGAGTTGAAAGTATTTATCGATGACCTGGGGGTAGCCACCATAAGAGAAAGGTAGTTGATTTATTGCAGAAGTGTTTTGAGTGCTGTAGAAAATTTTGCATAGCTCTTAACCCATGGAAATGCGTCTTTGGGGTGCCCTATGGTCTATTGTTAGGTCATGTGGTCAATTCAGTAGGGATTGTGATGACTGGCCCTGAAAAGATTAAGCTCATAGTCTCCATGAGCCCACTGTGCACGTCGAAAGAAGTAAACAACTTTCTGTCATCTGTTGGGTACTGCCAGAGGTTCATAAATGCCCTAGTAGAAAGAAAGTTGCCAGTAAACGAATCTATTATCCTTTAGCTATCTATTTGAATGGAGTGACCCTTGTAAGGTAGCTTTTAATTATGTGAAACAAGAGCTAGTAAAAGCACCAGTTTTAAAAGCACCTAAAAGGGGCAAAGTATTTTATATATTTTCAACAACCACCATGCATAGTATCAATTGTTGTTTATCCCAAATCTGGAAGGAAAAATGGTACCATCCTATCACTTTTGCTAGTCGAAAGTTTGGCATATCAGAAATCAACTACATCTACATGGAGAAGTTGTGCCTTGCAATGGTATTTGCGACTAAAAAATTCAGGCACTACATTCTTTATGAGAGGGTTGTATTTTATACAAAGGCAGAAGGGATTAGATTGTTGATGAACAAGTTATAGCCGCCTGATTGCTTAGCAAAGTGGTTAATCACTTTGCAAGAGTTTGATTACCAGATCACGAGTAAGCCACCGAGGTTGCAAGGCATTGTGGAATGCCTTGTGGATTTTGGAGAGCCAAAAGAGACTTTAGTTGAAGGAAGTGATGTTGATTTGTTGTTTATAATTAATATGACATCTATTCCATCTTGGTATGCCACTATAACGCATTACCTCTTGACGGGAGAGACTAGATCCAGATTATCAAAATCAGAAAAGAGGAAAATCAGATAGCAGGCTTTGAAATTTTCTTTGATAGCAGGAACACTATATCAACAGGGGGTTGATGATATCTATCACCAACGAGTGATGCCTAACAAGGTTCCATTCATTTTGGAAGAGTGCCATGACTCTCCTTGCAGAGGGCATTTTGTAGTCCAAAAAGCTTTAAGAGCTAGATATTGGTGGCCATCCATTTTTCAAGATGCATTCGAGTATGTTAAGAGATGCGATACTTGTCAACAACATGACATCAGGGAGAATAGGAAGCGACCACTTACTCCAATTATGGCTATACTTCCATTTGAGAAGTGGGGCATTGACTTTTGTGGGTCCTATTACTCTGTTATCCACTGTGCAAAAGCGATATATTATTGTGGCAACTGACTACTTTACAAAGTGGTCAAAAGCATGAACGAAGAGGAAGGACGACGCAAAGGAGACTGCTACTTTCTTATTAGAGCAGATTATATGCCGATTTGGTCCATCAAAAGAATTATTATTGGACCGTGGAACCCATTTTCTAAACAAAGTGATTAAAAGTTTGACTAAAGCATGGCAAATTAAGCACAACAAAACAACTCCTTATAACCCACAAGCAAATGGGCAAGTTGAAAGTACTAACAATCAGATTGTGGGTATTCTTTCAGAAATACGACTGGGACAAAGAACTATATGTGGCAATGTGGGTATATAACACAACATTTAAACGATCCATTGGTCACACCCTATTCAAGCTAGTCTATGGGGAGGAGTGTGTTTTGCCCTTAGAGATTGAGTTGCTGACCATCAAATTCACAATCAATCATTCTTTGGGTGATGAGGATGCCCTCTTCGAGCACTTTACGACTCTGGCCCAATGACTCTGGCCCACTTGGATGAGCTCAAACTGCAAAATGTGTTGCACTAGAAAGTGGCTAAGCGTCAGATGAAGCAGCTAGATGGTCTAAAAGTGAAGAAATATACCTTTAAGAATGGACAATTACTTCTATATTATGATACATGTAGAGAATTGTTTCTAGGAAAACTTGAGCCCAAATGGGACGAGGTCCCTACAAGATTGTAAGAATAGGGAAGAATAAATCCATGACAATACTGGCTGATCTTGAGGGAGTGGAGTTTAAAAATGAGGTTAATCTTAATAAGATTAAACCTTATTATCTCTAAATGCACTAACGAAATAAATGTCTTGCAAGTCAATATTGGGCTAATGAGGAACCGACAAGAGTCGAAAGAGATTGATGGGGCAGCTAATTCCTTACTTGGAACACCCATACTTAGAGCAAATATATCATCAAGGGAAGCTTATTTGGTGGAGTAAAGGATGTAAAGTGATTGAGCAAGAGGAAGGATCATTCATCTAAGAAATCAAAGTCTTTTGTCATCACTTCCTACGAATTCTAACAAGCATCCCTATTATATTTAATGAAGAGGGTCAGATGGAGCCTTCAGTACACACTACAAGGATACAGAGGCATAGCAATGGCGCTTTTCAACGCAAAAGAGCGGTGTAACACAAGCACGTTATTTTGCGCGAACGAACGAAAGAGAGAGCGAAAGGGAGAGCGAACTCCATCTTGCATTTGAGAGGGAGAGGGAGAGAAAAAGAGAAAGAGGGAGAAGGAAAGCTTCTCGCCGTCGCCGCCGCCATTTGCGAAGAAGAGGAGGAAGTGTACGGAGGGCGAAGAGGAGACGCCGTCATGAAGAGGAGCCGTCGAATCCATCCTCGGGCCTTTGCAGTGAGTGCATTGTTCCTTCTTGCTTTGTTTTGTTTTTTCTCCTTTTCTTTTACTTGTTTTTATTAAAAATCATGTGTATTGAGAGAGGAAGAGGAAGAGAGAAAAGGAAAGAAGGAATGAGAGAGAGGGAGAAAATATTAAACATAATAGAAAAAGAGAGAAAGAGAGGGAGAGGGAGGGAGGGAGAGGTTATTGTTATTTTTGTTGTTGTTTTATTTCTTCTTTTCTTCTTTTCTTGTTTATTGTTGTTGTGGTAGTGGTAGTGGTAGTGGTAGTGGTAGTGGTGGTGGTGGTGGTGGTGGTGATGGTAGTGGTAGTGGTAGCGGTAGTGGTAGTTGTTGTTTAATTTCTTATTTTCTTGTTTGTTGTTGTTGTGGTAGTCGTAGTAGTAGTGGTGGTAGTGGTAGTAATAGTAGTAGTAGTTGTTGTTTAATTTCTTCTCTTCTTGTTTGTTGTTGTTGTTTTTTTTTTCTTTTCTTTTCTTGTTTATTGTTGTTTAGTTTTCTTGCTTTTTGTTGTTGTAGTAGTAGTAGTAGTAGTTTTTTCTTCTTTTCTTGTTTGTTGTTATTGTAGTAGTAGTAGTAGTTGTTGTTGTTGTTATTGTTGTTGTTGTTTTTTCTTCTTTTCTTGTTTATTGTAGTGGTAGTGGTTTGTTGTTGTGGTAGTCGTAGTCATAGTCATAGTCGTAGTCATAGTAGTGGTGGTGGTGGTGGTGGTGGTGGTTTTTTTTGTTTATTGTTGTTGTTGTTTTTTTTCTTTTCTTTTCTTGTTTATTATTGTTTAGTTTTCTTGTTTGTTATTGTTGTTGTAGTAGTGGTAGTAGTAGTAGTTTTTTCTTCTTTTCTTGTTTGTAGTAGTAGTAGTAGTTGTTGTTGTTGTTTTTTCTTCTTTTCTTGTTTATTGTAGTGGTAGTGGTAGAGAGAGAGAATTGTTGTGGTAGTCGTAGTCATGGTCGTAGTTGTCTAGTTGTGATTGTAGTAGTAGTACTAGTAGTAGTAATAGTAGTTTTCTTATTTGTTGTTGTTGTAGTAGTAGCAGTAGTTTTTTTTCTTTTCTTGTTTATTGTTGTTTGGTTTTCTTGTTTGTTGTTATTGTTGTAGTAGTACTAGTAGTTTTTTCTTCTTTTCTTGTTTTGTTGTTATTGTAGTAGTAGTACTAGTAGTTGTTGTTGTTGTTGTTGTTTTTTCTTCTTTTCTTATTTATTGTAGTGGTAGTGGTAGTGGTAGTGGTTTGTTGTTGTGGTAGTCGTAGTCGTCATAGTCATAGTAGTAGTAGTAGTAGTAGTCATAGTAGTAGTAGTAGTAGTAGTAGTAGTAGTAGTAGTAGTAGTAGTAGTAGTAGTAGTAGTAGTAGTAGTAGTAGTAGTAGTAGTAGTAGTAGTAGTAGTAGTAGTAGTAGTAGTAGTAGTAGTAGTAGTAGTAGTAGTAGTAGTAGTAGTAGTAGTAGTAGTAGTAGTAGTAGTAGTAGTAGTAGTAGTAGTAGTAGTAGTAGTAGTAGTAGTAGTAGTAGTAGTAGTAGTAGTAGAAGAAGAAGAAAAAGAAGAAGAAGAAGAAGAAGTAGTAGTAGTAATAGTAGTCTTGTTTGTTGTTGTTTTTCTTTTCTTTTCTTGTTTATTATTGTTTAGTTTTCTTGTTTGTTGTTGTTGGTTTATTTTTTTTTCTTCTTCTTCTTTTCTTGTTTATTGATGTTTAGTTTTCTTTTTTGTTGTTGTTATTGTTGTAGTGGTAGTAGTAGTAGTTTTTTCTTCTTTTCTTGTTTGTTGTTGTAGTAGTAGTAGTAGTTGTTGTTGTTGTTGTTTTTTCTTCATTTCTTAGAGATATATATTTTGTTAAAGGAAATGAGAGAGGGAGAGGAAGAGAAAAAGGAAGAAGGAACGAGAGAGTGGGAATAAACATACAACATAATAAAGAAAGAGAAAGAGAGAGAGAGATGGAAGGAGAGAAGATAATGAATGGATAAAAAACAAAGAGAGAATAGTGGCAAGGTCTGGTGCAATACCACGAGACGGGAAACACTCCGCCGACATACGTTAATTTGTAGGTGGGTGGAGACTTTACATACGTTAATTTTACTGAGTTACAAGAGAAGAAATCCCTTCTCAAACAACTTAAGAACAATTTAAGAAAGAAAAAAAGAATGATAACAAAAATAAATTGTTTGTCGTAACGTAGACCCAATGGAAAACGATTAAGGTCGTGATGTTCAAGATCACGATGCATATCTTAATTAGCATGTACCATGTCCTTGCTCTCAATGTAAACTAGCAATTAGACGAAAATGTTGATTGTCTATAGAACACGTATGACACTTCGGCGAGTTTCAATCTGAGATCATTGATTAGGCGATCTTAGATTTTGAGCAAACGATAAGAAAAGTGTATATCAATCATGCATTGTATTCGCAAGCTAATTGAATACCATATACAAAAACATTGGGTGTGGCTAGCAAATTTTCTATCTAGGGAGGTGACGTCTCATCCCAAGGAGGAGTGCACCCTTTGCAGCCAGTTAGAAGAGTTTGTGGGTGTGCAATGGATGGAGTGCTTGATCCAATCCACCACTTGGAAGGTACTATCCAATCTATACCGTCAATACCAAAGGAGACAGGCAGCCTTCCAGACTTACCTACAATCTTGGAGCCTGAGATGGAGGTAATGATCGATGCATTGATGCCCATGGATGTCGAGACTTATGATCTGCTTAGAGAGGAAGCATCCATACCATTATATGATGGGTGCCGAGTATCTCGCCTGAAGACACTGCTTGCACTCCTAAGTGTGCAAGCAAAATATGGGTAGAGCGATGCGAGTGTGACCGAGTTGTTCAGGTACCTTGTACATACACTTTGTTGATTTCTTTTTTGCACTATCATTAAAAATATTTGTGCTTTTTCAAGGTGTTTTATGATTTTTTTTCAGGTTACTAAAGTATCATAAATTACCACTTGCAAATGCCATGCCTGAGTCTCGTGATGATGCACGACATGTTTTATGAAAGCTTGGCATGGACTACAACAACATCCATGCATGTATCAATGATTGCATACTGTTTCAAGGAGAATACGAGACTATCGAGACGTGTCCAAAGTGTGGTATTTACAGGTATCGATAGGACTTGCAAGGGCAAACCATCCCCCAAAAAGTTCTTAGACTCTTTCCGTTTATCCCCTGCATAAACCACATGTTTCGTACGTCCAGCATGGTGAGCTTGACAACATGGCGTGCGTAGAATAGGTCCACAAATGGAGTTCAATGAATATCAGCGGATTCACACACATGGAGCCATATTGACTCTACCTTCCCAAGATTTTTCCGAGAGCTAAGGAATCTTCGACTCGGTCTTCCTATGGATGGTATGAGCCCATTCGGTCTGCGCTCAACTTCTTACAGTGTGTGCCCTATAGTCCTTGTCGACTACAATATCCCTCCATGGCTTTCTATGAAGAAAGAACATCTCATCCTTAGCTTACTCGTTTCCAGTCACTACAAAGTCAAAAATATGGACGTGTATCTTCGTCCATTAGTCGATGAGTTTAAGATTTTGTGGGAGGAGGGGGTCATGGTGCAAGATATGAGCAAGAGCGATGGTCGACGATCCGTCAATATTCGAGCCATTCTCATGTGGACCATGCATGACTTTCTAGGATTCGGAGAGTGCTCAAATAAGTAGGCTTCCATTCTCGTTGGTAATATCTATCATAGCTCGTTCAAGTTTGTATTCACTAGATAGAGGTGTTGGGACAGGTTTGGTTACCTCAGGTTATCATGCATGTCCATTGCGTGGGCCACAATTAGACTCCCGAAGGTCACAAACCATGAAGAAAATGGTATATCAAGGATATGCCGCTTTCTTGCTAGAGGGTCATGAACTCAAGGAAGGTTTTCTTGGATGAACTCCAGCACGTATGAATGCCCAAAGCTGGTACGAGCTGAAAATGGTCCACACGGAGTCACATCCAAAAGGAATGCAATGGTTCTCAGTTTTCTACGAGTTGCCATATTGGACCCACTTACAGATCAACCATTTGTTGGATCCCATGCATATTTTCAAGAATGTGGGCAGCTTGCTATGGGACCACATTACAGGAAAGAGAGACACTTTAGGGCACTAATGGATTTGAAGGGGGTAGGCAAGATGGAGGCGCTTTGGCCGCAGTCGAGTGCTGATGGTCACTTGCAGCTACCTCGTGCTCCTTGGGTTTTGTCCACTAAAGAAGGGCGCATTGTGAAGCAAATAGTCAAGTCTATCTGCACTCCGACAGGTATGATGCATTCTCTTAGGTTTGCATTTTTTAAAGATTACCAATTATCAGGGCTAAAATCCCATGATTGGCATAAGATATGTCAGGTTTGAACTACGAATGGATTGTAAGTGGCTTGCGTATTTTGTTATTTAGAGTGTAGTCACTATTCATAATGCTTTCTCGTTTGTGGCAATTTGTACTACCGATCGCGATCGCAGGATGCCTTACTCCAGATATACGCAGGGCGATTTACAGGTTGTCAACTTTAGTACAATGGATCTCACAGAAGGAGATTAAGACGCCCTCTATTGAATTTGCGAGGCGGGGAGCAGTGGAGACGGTCTGTCTCTTTGAGAAATAGCTGCCTACCAACATGCTCACGATACAAATCCACCTTCTTGTGCATCTTGTAGATGAAGTGGAGATTGTTAGACCTGCCCATATGCGATGGATGTTCTTCTTGGAGCGCTTCATGAAAACCCTAAAAGGCTTTTTGCAATAACGAGCAGCATGGCTGAAGGTTGGTTGGTGTCAGAGGTGCTAGTGCATATTTCACAATAGCCACCAACGGTGGATTCAGACAACAATATGCTATGGTCACTGAAGGACGATGATAGACTGACCGGAGATGTGGTGGCTAGAAATGGGCTAGAAAAAAGAATGGATGCTGCAATGGAGGAGAAAGTGAATCTCTTTTTTATGTTGCATCATGCCTCTGGAGACGTGGCTCGCTAGGTACCAGCAAGCTAGGAAAGATCGAGAGGAAGTGTGATCTGAATTTTGACGTAGTATGTGCCATCGACCGATTCGATATCCTGAGGGCATGGAGGAGATGCTGCGGTTTATGTCAATGCGATGGTTGCATGGAGCTTTGACCATAGCATCTCACGAAGGGGCGGAGGTCTCAACTGAGGAGTTAAAATTCTCGAGGGGATGTAGTCCAAAGGTGATGACGTGTTTAGGGTTTATCATATCTATATTTTATATGCGATAACTAATTGAGTGTTTCAATGTACTGTACAAAATATATAGTGCATCATGGTCGCGCGGACGGCATTTTCGTGTGGAGCGTGTCCAGGGTGCTCATGTTTCCACAATTCAAAGCTTTGCAAATTTTATGTTTGAAGTACATAGTTTTACATTGTATTTGCTTGCACTCTAATGTGCTCCCTTTTAAGACATCACATGTGTGTGGCTGCAAGAGGCTCTTTTTTGCTACTTCACTAACCTTTATCTTTTTTGCTTTCTTTCCAATGTAGTAAGTGAAATTTTTATAGAAGTAATATACATTTTCTTTGGAATTTGAAGTGTAACAATGTTTCTATTTAATGATTATTTCAAATATTCCAAGACTTTGTTGTATGTCATATTTTAGGTGCCCATCATGATGAATCAGATGTCCACCCCAACCTATGGATATTATCATGCTTCAGCTACCCAATCATGCTTGCAAGAGTGTTCACACCCCTTGTATTGGATGCCATTATGTGTAGAACCTTGGCTCACATTGTTGAGCGACTTCCCACTTTGCCTTATTTGGATCCTTCGTCACATGCTTTTGTGGAGGTACAATATGGGAGATATGTCTAGTGCTTTTATGTATTGGGATCCTTGAACAAATTGTCTATTACAAAAATGCATTCGTCATGGATCTCGTTCTCCTATCAGCATCACAAGCTCTTTGATTTGGCATGCTTGGTTAGGGTGGGTGCATCAATTGCATCTACTTTTGATGAAGTCATCATGTGGCATGGAGATTTCTGTTCCTTTTTCACATGCTTAGTTGTATTGTTGTTATTTAGGCAAAACATTGCTCTTTGCGGTATTTTTTCTTTGTTGAGAATAGTTTTGCATGCCCTTGTAGGTAGAAGAATTTTTTATAAGACTAGGGGTACTAGTTTGAACATTCCAAACATTCTAATGAGGGCATTGCTACTTCACTGGTGCAAAATGTTGTTGAGGCACCATTTGTTTCAAAAAAATATATGCTTGAGAGAAAGAAAGCTATTTTGACAGGATGTAGTTCTCGTGCAAAATGTGTATTGTTCCTTTTCCTCTACTTCTTAGCACCTTGCTTTCTTGGCACCGCTTTGTTTCTTTTACTATTCTTCAACTTTTTGTGGTTCTTTTTCATTGCTTTGACTCATATATGTCTATATTATGAGCGTGGAGTGCTCTTTATTGTCTTTTGTACCATTCACTGATTGAATTAGGTCTCACAAGCCCTAACATTGACCATTCTTGTAATTACAAACCTTCATGGTATGCATGTCAATATTGTTTGGGAAGTGAGATTATGATATATAAGCCTCTTCGTGGTTTTGCTTTTACACAATATGTTTGCTTGACATTGAGAGACCCTTCCCCATGATAATGCTTTCTTCATTGTTTATAAGTATTTCTTTTAAATACAATGCAAAAATATTTAAATGTGTTTCTTTCAAATACAATGCATATATATATATATATATATATATATATATATATATATAGAGAGAGAGAGAGAGAGAGAGAGAGAGAGAAAGAGAGAGACTAGACACATTGATGTCTTGCAAATAAATAGATTAATACATATTTTAGTTTGAGCTACAACAAAACATTTGGCTTCACGAAATTGATGTCTGTATGAACTCTTTTGTAAGCAATTCAGAATGCCATATGTGTCCTTTCAACAACTTCTTTGACTTGTGTTGTTGTACTAGCTTGTGGACGATGATGGTGATAAGGTCTATTTGCCCATTGAGCCTTGAGCTACACTCTTCTTTGTCTTGCTCATAATGACTCCATGTACCACATACCCAATACCTTTGGAATCAATGAGTCTACTATGAGGAAGTATTGCCATGTTGTGGTGAAAATTCTTACTATGAAGCTGTAGCCTCCATTTATCTCGATTCCATTTGCTGGAATCATAATTTTCAATTTCCAAGTGTTCACTTTGTTCCAAATGTATGCAAGGCAATTGATGGTAGCCATTAAGCTTGCAAGGAAGCCCAACATTATGGACATACCTTCCCAGTACTGGTGTAGCCACTACTTCCACTTTGTTCTTTTGTAGGCAATATGTGATGCTCATAGACACATATGGGATGTTTTGTATTGTGGTGCTAGGGGGTGCCAATGATGTAGGACATTAGAAAGCTTCATCCATCTACAAGTGTTTCACGCAGTGGGAAGTCTTGTGGGAACCTGTTCTTCACATATGGGGAGTGTGCATCACACCTTTCTTGCTTGTTGACTCAGAATACGGGGAATGCCAACACCTCATCAACCCATTCAAAGAGTTCCATCCTCCAACAATTTGTGATTGGAAGCTTTTCAATAGCCATCTCTTTCGAGGTTGTGTTCACATTGAGAATTCTCAAAGACATTGAGAATGTACCATCTCTCTAGAGGTTGTGTTCACCTTGAGAATGCTTTTTGCATGCTCAAGAATTGTTGGTACATTCTCAAAGACATTAGTGTTAGTCTTGATCATGCTCCCATGTAAATTGTCACTTGTTGTGTTCTACATATTTTTCTTCTATTAAACGCAAGCTACGACTTTACAGAGGATAAATTCGATGCCCACCTGAACAATGTAATTGTCATGTGCAATGTCACGGCGTTAGAACATATAGAGGGTCAAGCCCTTCGTCGAGGCCATCTTTGAAGAATGGTTAGCACATGCGAATCTTTGAATCAGCCAATCTTGTTATTGTTGCTTGCATATGTCATGTTGCTTTCATAATAAGTATGCCACCTATTTCCTTTTTTTGTAGTACCCTTTACTTCACATTGCAATATTTGTGATTCTTTTACGTCTAGTTGTCATGGATGTTTTCTATGAAGCCATTGATACCTCATGTGTTGTTTGGATCAATGACAAATTTATCCATTCTAGTGGAACACCTTGTGCGAAATTCATGAAATGACAAATGGTAATAGTTTCAAGATTATAGGATGAAATCATAAAGGGAGTTTTGAGGTCTTGAAAATGCCTTCTAGGATGTAAAGAGAGAGTGCTCTAGATAAATGAGAGCAAAGCCTTTGTAATAATGTAAGTTCTATTTTTGAAAAAGTAAAAATTGATTTTATGAATAGATATGGATACAAAATTATTACAACTTTTTATATAAATATCGATTTTCATCATCTCCTAATCGTGCTTATGACATCCTTTACATTAATGGCATAGGACCTTGGCCACTATACATTAATAACATATCTGAGATTGTATGATAATGACAATTGAAACTAAATTGAGATCACCAAAAAGCTTACTATTCATCTTTTTTCCCTCCCTTATTTTGCTATCCTCGTTTCTTTCATTCCTTGGTGGCAGCTTGTTTCTCTCTCCACTCTCTTTGTCATGGATACAGAATAGAGTAAAATCTTAGTGGATTATAGCAGAGCTTTCACGTGATAGAGAAGAAGAGAGGAAAAACTTGGCTGATTTCGATAGAGATTTTGTGCATGTGTGGAGAAGTGGAGAGAAGCTCAATGGATTTCGATAGAGCTTCTAACGCATGTGTGGAGAAGAGAGTAGCTTAATGGTTTTCAATAGAGGTTATGTGTTACAGACCTTCCACACATTTGTGAAGAAGAGAGGGTTGGTGGATTTTGGTAGAGCTTCCACACACATGTGGAGAAGAGGGGAGAAACTCGATAGATTTCAACAAAGCTCCCATGCAATTATAGATGTGTGTGTGTGTGTGTGTGTGTGTGTGTGTGTGTGTGTGTGTGTGTGTGTGTGTGTGTGTGTGTGTGTGTGTGTGTGTGTGTGTGTGTGTGTGTGTGTGTGTGTGTGTGTGTGTGTGTGTGTGTGTGTGTGTGTGTGTGTAGATTTTACTCATATTTGAGATTATTTAGGTCTTAATAGATTTAGGTGTCCAAAAAAATCAAAAACACAACCTTTTCATACTTGCACATAGTTTATGCGTAAAAATTCATGCATATTGGATAGAACTTAAAATGGCCATAACTTTTGATCTAGAACTTGAAATCCATTTGAATCATTGTGATCATGATGATGAGCTCTACAATTCTATCACTTCACTTTATGTTTTTGCAACATCCTTGACTACTTCTATCACTAAATATTACATAACCTCTAAGGTAGCAAGGTGGATATATTGCAGAACCTATTGACCTAGTGATATGCAAAGATATTGACAAGAAAGTATACCTAAAACGCAATGTAATAGCTCATCAAAGTCGAGCACCAACTTGTGAAACTAAACACCAATATCGACCAAAAAGATTAAGTATGTAAAGCAAAAAACAAACCAAAATGACCATAGAACACCCTAGTCTAATCACACAACAAAAAATCCTACACTACTCAAGCAACAAAGAAAATGATCATGCAAGCAAACAAGCACACTAAATCTTACCTCCCATCTACAACCTATAGATTTTCAGTTCTTGCAAAAATGCATGACACTATTGCTCCCCCTCAATAGCCAATGCCTCCCTGTCATAGCTAATGCCATGCTATATCCCTATAAAAGCCAACACTACGTGTGGAACCCCCTTGCCAATCAAGCTTGATCTCCATTTCATGCTTTTGGACCTCCATACTCCCTCTTTGCAATGCCACATCAATGCTTCTAGACCACTATGTCAATGCTCCAAAAGCTTCAAGAGCTCCATTACCACCTATGCCATCGCCTCCTCCAACATTTGTTCAAACACCACTGTTTAGACATCACATGCCACCCTTCATCGTCACATGCATCCTACAGATGTTAGCTACCACCCTATAGACAAACCCACTGGCCACCATACAACAATTGCTGCCTTGCAAATATCAACCACGGCTTGTAGATCTCAACTACTATCCTACAGTCAAACCCCTGTTGAGATATCGAGCTCCACTCGTGATATGCCAGGGTGACTGTTGTGCATTTATGTCACCGACTTGTCAGTTGTAGATGCGGTTGGTACACCGTCCATGAATAATAGCTAGATGACAGCTATCCTTATCTACTCTAGTTCGTGGCTCAGTTAGTATGCCACCTTAGTTAGTTGTCTTTGGTTTGAGACCCATATATAGGGTTCTTCTATTTCTTTGTATGAGACTTCTTTTTGGCTTACACAACTAAGAAGAGGAAAACTGTTTTCAGCCTCCGCCCTTGTGTGTATTCCCCCATTGTGCAAGCAAGAAAGCTACAAGTGAGACTCCTTCCTTCTCTCCCACAATCTTGACATGGTATCAGAGCGTACGGAGCTCAAGAAAGCAAGCCAAGCTCGCAGTGTTCTGGTAAGAGGAGCAGTGTTGCTTTTATTTTCTGTTTTGGGAGCAGATCTCTGCAGGTAGCACAGCCGGAAATTGCAAGAGTGCATTGTCTCAGGTTGAGATGCCCTTCGCGGTGAAGCAAGAGGGCAGTATATGCTGCGGGAAAGGGCTTTAGCCTTTGGCGACCCTATTTTTTTGATTTGAGGCCATTTCGGGGCCTGTTTTGGAGGCGGAAGTTTTCTGCACGCACTCAGGAAAAAGCCCTGTTTTATGCTGTGCGACCACTGTTCTACAGGTCGGTGAAAAGTTACCACAGAAATCGTCACTAGGAAGTGACTGTGTGGTCAAATACCACTTTCGCCAGTTTTGCAGATTTGCCCTTGTAAGGGTGAAGTTGTGTTTTTTGCAGTGACAGAATTTTTTGCAGTGTTCTGTAATGGCGTCTGGTTCTCTTTCTGTAAGAAGCTGGGAATACTTAGAATGTTAATAATATGCCATGTCACACTGACACTGGTATATAAGGAGAGAAGTTGTAATTTTTCATATCTTTTTGACATATCAATACAATTACAATCTTTCTCTCCCTTCTTGCTCCAAGCTTCCATGGCTTCTTCACCTTTCCTGTCTTTCTCTCTCCAATTCTAGTCTTTCTCTCTCCTCGTCACTCTATTTCTCTCTCTTCCTGCAGTCTTTCTCTCTCCTCTGCAGTCTTTCTCTCTCCTCTTCTTCTCTCCCTAGTTCTCTCTCTGACAAGTGGTATCAGAGCTTCAGTCTTTGATCCATTATTTTCTTCCATTTTCACTCCTATTTTCCTATTTCAAAACCAATTTCAGACAAAAATGGTACAAGACAGTGACTAGTGGAGTGCTGCAGGACAACTACAGTTAGCAATGACTACATCTGGAGTTATCCAAGGTCAGATATGGCGGGTAAAGGCTTAAATGGCTGGACGTCATCAAATTTTATGCAAAAATGGAGGTAACTAGGGTAAAGAATGGTTAACCGGGCTTAGTTTGAGAACAAACTGTGGTTACTTTGAAAAGAGGGGTTTCTCTTTCCCCTTTCCTGGAAATTCCTGCAGGTTCCATGGAGGTTCAGCCCCAAGATCTGCTCATATCTCTCTTACCTCTGATCTTCCTGACCAACAATCACCTGGAATAGAAGCCTTTCAGCATGAGCTTCAAGTTGAGCACCTACTTGCTCAAGATTGAGCAAGCATTCAGGCCAGGAACAGCCCCGAAAATTGCGGCGCAATTTTCGGGCTGATTCCAGCCCTGCCCTGCTCCAAGCTTGCTTCCCCTCAGCCTTGGCACTCTTCTTCATCCATTCCAGGCATTAATCTTCAGCTACATTGAGATTCTCAGCAACATTTGAAGATTCCTCAGCTCTCTTGAACCCTAGGTGAACAGTCCATGGGCAGCCATGAAAGCTTCAGCCCAAGCTTCCATTTCTTGACAATTTCTTGAAGATTCTTCATCCTTTTGGCCCGTGGAATCATTTCAGCAAGGATTCTTCAACAAATTGCAAGGATTAAGCACGGGATGGCTTAAGATTGAAGATCAAGAGCTTCAATGGAGCAAAAATTTGGGAGAAACGGGTTTATTGCTTCAATTTCAAGCATTTGAAGCTTCAAGATTGGTCTCTACCATCAGATAAGCAAGCTTCTTGGATTATTTTGCTAACATTGGACAACCGGGAGCCCTATCAAGCATTTGGCAAGTTATTTTCAGCCATGTCAAGGTATTTCTCTTCAATTTTTAATCTCTCTCATTAATCCAATTGCTGAGCTTAAGCCATTTGACTGAGAGATTAAAGAATTGAACATTTTCATCAAATTCTCAGCCAACCTTTGCTTGAATTCATCTATTCATGAATGCAATGCTTGTCTAATGCATATTAGCTTCAATCAGTGAATGAAGGGCCTTAATCTGAGATTTCAGCATAACATTTGAATCCTATGGACTGAATACATTCATTGATTCCTTTGCTTACTCTAATCCAATTGATTGGTTGATTCTCTTTTGCCTAAATTGGAAAATTGTAAAGGGTAAGTACTAGCAATCAGTGAGTCACTGAATTGCATAGGTAAAACCCTTCTCCCATCTCAAGTTCTTTTATCTCAATCAATTGCATCTCATGAAAGGCTGAATGAATATTTTCCAAATGCATATCATGCTGATTGCTTAGTACACTAGCCTCTGCCATGTTGATATTCCCACCGAGGAAAAAGGTGGATGCCGGGGGAGATAGTGGGACAAAAGAGAGGTGACCCTCCCTCACTATCGAAGATCCCGAAGGGGTGCAACCAACCGACCCGGGGGGAACTTTGCCCACCTCCCGGTGATTCGGAGCCCGTGTAGGGAGCCCGTCCTGCCGTTTTATCCCTCACACAGGTACAGCGAGTGGAGAATTGAAGATTGAAGACTTTCCAACGACTCAAGTACCTATTGGAGTAAAACAGGGTAAAACAGGGCATTTTCAGGTTACCCACAGGGTATTTACAGGTGGATACAGGTACACCCTTTGATACTGAAGTACAGGTGCAGGTACTACAGGGTACCCACAGGTCATATATACCCCTTTGCAGGGTTTGGTAGCCTTTGGAGGTTACTTTCTTGCATTACAGGGTCAAAACAGGGCACTTACAGGTCTAAACAGGGTGCAGGACTGGACAGTTCAGACTCTGAAAGTCAGTTACAGAATTTTCTGTCCTAAACCTGTTATAGCGTGCTATAGCTCATCTCGAAGAGGGCATTGTAAGCTTCGATTTGCACAAAAAAGTTTTGCAATCGGAGTTTTCTAGCCAAAGTTATAGCCGTTTTACTGACAGGGGGTACTGCAGGACTGCACTAGTATGGCAGGGCATAAAGGCAAAAATAAGGTCCAGGAGGACTATGCACAGCAAATCAGGGATTCTATGATGGAAAGCACACTTCAAGAGAACCCTGAAGAGCCTCAACAAGGAGAGATTAGTATTCTCAATGACGCTTTGTGTGCCCATGAACTAAGACATAAGGAACGTCATGAGACTATTTTGTCAACAATGGAGCATATGATTTTATCATTTGATCAAACGAAGTCTACTGTTGAGAAGATGATGGAATCAACTAACCGAACCAATGCTTCCATTGATAAGTTGGTAGAATCTAATGCCCAACTTATGGCACAATTTTCTCAACTCATGCAGTCACAAAAGGGATCAAAAGAAGCAAATGAGAAGGCTTGTTCAAATAGTGACCCCTCAGTTCCACTTCAGCCATCCAACCAAAATGGTTATGGGGATGGGATAATAGGAAGAAGAGGCATACCCAATAGTCAATATGAAGTGGGAGAAGCTTCACAAAGGCATGATGACTATTTGGGCAGTTTGAACGGCGCCAATACTCAAGCTTTTGGACTGCATACTCAGCATTCTAGGGGTGCTTTACCAACAGGAAGATTACAGGGTAATTCTCAGCCACCTGTTGGAAGATTTCAATCTCATTTTGGGGGTTCTGTACTTAGAAATTCCGATCAGCCAGTTTTGGGACAGCAACCTTTCCATGATAGAGAATTCAAGGATAAAATTGTTTTATCCAAATTCAATGGCCAGTCATCTTCACCATCAGAATTAGAGGAATGGACTTCTAAGATGGAGTCTTATTTCGACATATTTCCTAAAACTGATGATATGAAGATACATTTTGCCTCCCTCCACTTAGAAGGATTTGCTCACACTTGGTGGAGGTATATCAAGAAAGAGAATGTACTTATTGAGAATTGGGAAGCTTTCAAGGCACTTATGGCTGAAGTCTTTGTTTCACCTCTTGAGAAAGAGAAGTTAGAACGAAGATGGTACAACTTGGAACAAAGGAGCCTAAGTGTAAGGGAATATACAAACCAATTCCTCAACTTGACCATGTATGTGGAAAACATCAGTGATGAGGCCAAGTTACACAAGTTCATGTATGGTTTGGAACCATCCTTGTCAGCTGATGTTATGGCGCAAAATCCTACTTCACTTTTCAAGGCTATTGAGCTTGCAGAGCGCTTTGGAAGGAAGTATAGGAAAGAGTCTTCATTTCAGCCAAGTTATGGACAGCCAAGGACTGTTTTAAAGCAAGGGCAAGTTGGTAACAATTATGGCAGCAACTATATGCCTAGTGGGAGCTTACGGATACCAACTTATCCCCCATTTAATGCTTCTAGGCTTCAAGGCAATTTTAGGACAGCAAACAGTCCAAAGGTTGAATTTAAGCAAGGTGACAATAAGCCTAAGTCTACTTCAGCCAATACAAATTTCAGAAATATTCCCATGGATCTTTATAAGGAAAGAAAGGACAAAGGCTTATGCTTCAAGTGTGGAGAAAAGTATACTCCTGACCATGCTTCAAAGTGTGTATACAAAAATGCCAAGCCAAAAATTCAGAGTATGCTAGTTCTTGAGGACCTTGAAAATGACATAGATGAAGTGAATGCAGTCCCAATCAATGCTGAAAATGAAGATTTCGAGGATGATGGTGGACAGGAGTACTTCTATGATCCATCTGATTCTTTTCCTTTTGATCCAGGCGGTGATATCCCATTTGATCCTGGTGGATTTTGTAATGAGTTGCCTGCTGCCACTAATTGTTCTATCTCTATGGATGCTTGGACGGGATCTAAGAACCCTAATACACTTCGTATGAAGGGAAGCATATGTGGAAAGCCAGTGTTCATCCTGATAGATAGTGGCAGTACTCACAGTTTTGTCAATAAATCCATTTTGTACAAGTTGAATTGTGTTCCCACCGACTTACAGCAGCCCATTAGAGTACAAGTGGCTAATGGTGAAGAGGAAATCAGCACACAGATTTGTCCACAGGTTTCTTTGCAGATGGCTGAAAATTTTGAAGTCAAAGTAAACCTGATCACTTTGGAAATGGGGCCCATAGATATTGTACTTGGTTGTGACTGGTTGATGACCTTAGGCAGGATTACTATGGATTTCTCACAGTTATATATGGAGTTTTTCTCCAATGGACAGCTCATCCGTTTACAGGGGATCCCTAGTAAATCTGATTTTCAGCTTATCACCATTCAACAACTCAAGAAAGAGTACAAGAAGCGCTCACAGATATTTGTATTGCATTTGAACAAAGAAACACAGGATCAGCCCAAAAATTCAGCAAACCATCCAGCCTTGACAGCTCTTCTTGAGGAGTACAGAGATCTATTTGAGGTACCTACTTCATTGCCTCCTAAGAGAGCGGTGGATCACCCCATTGATTTGGAACCCAACTCAAAGACGATCAATAAGCCACCTTACAGACTATCAAAATGTGAACGAGAGGAAGTAGCCAAGCAAATCAAAGAGCTTCTTGAAATGGGATTCATTGAACCAAGTTCTTCACCGTATGCATCCCCAGTCCTGTTAGTCAAAAAGAAAGATGGATCTTTCAGGATGTGCATTGACTACAGGGATCTTAACAAGATAACAGTGAAGAACAGGTATCCTATACCCAGGATAGATGATTTGCTTGATGAGCTTAAGGGGGCTCGATTCTTCACGAAGATTGATTTGAGATCAGGGTATCATCAGATTCGCATGAGAGAGGGTGATGAGGTCAAGACTGCTTTTAGGACTGATCGTGGGCTTTACCATTTCTTGGTGATGCCATTCGGCCTTACAAACGCTCCAGCTACCTTTCAAAGCCTGATGAATAAGATTCTACAACCTTTCCTCTTTCAGTTTGTCTTGGTATTCTTCGACGACATTTTGATCTACAGCAAGACTTTTCAGGATCATTTGTCGCATATGAGGAAGGTTTTTGATGTGTTGAGACATCATAGGCTTTTTGCTAAGGAGAAGAAGTGTTCTTTCATGCAGACTGAAGTGGAATACTTGGGACATATAGTCAGTGAAAAAGGAATACAGGCTGATCCCAAGAAGGTGCAATGCATAAAAGATTGGCCAACGCCTACTACTACTACCTCTCTTAGAGGATTTCTTGGTCTATCTTCATTCTATCGCAGATTTATAAAGCATTATGCGGCAATTGCAGCCCCTTTAACTGACAGGTTGAAGAAAGAGGCTTTCTTTTGGGATTCTTTTGCAGATAGCAGCTTCAACCAGTTAAAGGAATTACTTACCTCCGCTCCTATTCTTGTATGCCCGGATTTCTCTAAAGAGTTTACTATACAATGTGATGCTAGTGGCCGTGGCATTGGGGCTGTTTTGCTTCAGGAGCATGGAGTAATTGCATTTGAAAGCCGTAAGCTTACTGATAAGGAGATGGCCATGAATGTTTATGATCAGGAAATGTTGGCTATTCTGCATGCAATCAAGAAATGGCACCATTACTTATATGGCAGCCGATTCAGAGTGCATAGTGATCATCGTGTACTCAAGTATTTCCTTACTCAGTCAAATCTTACTCCAAAGCAACGACGATGGGTAGCAACATTACAAAATTATGACTTTGACATCACTCATACAAGGGGCAAAGATAACATAGTGGCTGATTCTCTCTCTCGTATGTGGGCCTGCAAAGTATCAGCCATGACGGAATTACATAGTGACTGGATTGAAGAGCTACAAGAGGCATATCTCTTAGATGAGGAATTCAGCCAAATCTTTCAGAAATTACAGCAAGGTCTCATGGAAGAAAACTCGCACTACCAGTTTAAAAATGGTCTTATTTGGTGGAAGGGCAAGATTGTTATTCCCTCTACTTCTTCTTTCAAGCGAAAAATTATGGAGGAGATGCATTCTTCGCCTTTAGCTGGACACTTGGGAGTTTTCAAGACTTATGACAGGATCAGCAAGAGCTTTTATTGGAAAGGACTGTGGAAAGATGTCAAGGACTTCGTTATGAAGTGTATGCCTTGTCAGCAAAATAAGGATAGCACCCATAAGCCAGGGGGTTTATTGCAGCCATTGCCTATTCCTACGGGTAAATGGACTCATATTACTATGGACTTCATCACTGGCTTACCTACTACCAAGAAGGGGTGGAATAGCATTTATGTGGTGGTTGACAGACTCACCAAAGCAGCTCATTTTATCCCAACAAAAATTCAGTTTACTGCTTCTCAGGTGGCCAACCAGTTTATGGAGCATATTTTCAGATTGCATGGATTACCGCAGGTGATTGTCCATGATAGGGACTCAAAGTTTATGAGTAACTTTTGGCAAGCGGTATTTACATCTATGGGTACCAAGTTGGCTCCATCTACGGCTTATCATCCCCAAACTGATGGACAGACAGAGAGAGTTAATAAATGGTTGGAGACTTATCTTCGCCATTTTTGCTATGATGTCCAAACCTCATGGGATTCTTGGTTACACCTGGCTGAGTTTGCTTATAATAATTCCACTCATGCGAGTATAGGAGTTTCACCCTTTGAGGCTTTGTATGGTTACAAGGTGCCCCTACCCACAGTCATTTTTAACGAAAAGATCAACCCTCATGGGAAGGAAGAGTTGGATAGAATGCAGACCCTTCTTCAGCAATGCAAGGTGAATCTAAGGAAGGCTCAAGATCAGATGAAGATGTATGCTGATGAGAAGAGGAGGCCTTTAGAGTTCCAGGAAGGAGAGCTGGTTTTGTTGAAGGTGCCCAAATCCAAGTATTCTACATTGAAAGATGGATCCAGTAATAAGCTTGCCCACAGATTCTATGGCCCTTACAGGATCCTTAAGCGGATTGGAGATTTGGCATACAGACTAGAGCTTCCCTCTTCTACAAAGATTCATAACGTCTTCCATGTTAGTCAGCTCAAGCCCTATTATGGTGATCCAGTGGATTTAGTTGATGAGCTGCCACCTATTGATGAAGATGGTATTGTTCAGTACATCCCAGAGGCTGTTATAGGTCAGCGTGAAAAGAAGCTTCGATCACGTTCTATTGTGGAATATTTGATTAAATGGAGAGGTTTACCCTCTGAAGAGGCTTCTTGGAGACTTGATTCAATATTGGATGAGTATCCATACTTGAAGGATACATTAGTGGCTGAAGCCTATTGCTTATGGAGCTAGTATTGGTGCAGACTGGTTCAGGACAGCACGCTGTTTTAGAACAGTTTTTGTCGTACTTCATTTTCAGAATTGAGCTATCTACATGAGCTTAAAGTACTCTTCAAGAGCTTCGTTTTGATATGTGGTACACTTCATTTGGACACTTCTATCAAAAGTTATGGCTGATTTGGTCCAGCAGGGACTGTTATTCCAGCAAGCTGTCTACTTTCTTCTGGAACTATTTGTTGAAGATTCTATGGCTCCAATGGCTTCTAAGGTTCTTCAAATCATGTATATAGCAGGGTCCACTTTTCGTACTTCAAATTCAGCCCTTGTAATGATAAATTCTTCACTCATTCCCTATTTGTTAAGCTGTAAAACAGAGTAGTACTCTGTTCTATCCATCTTTTCTTTAGCTCTTTCTAGTTTTGTTTTTGGGGACAAAAACTTTTGGGAAGGGATGGATTGTAAGAAGCTGGGAATACTTAGAATGTTAATAATATGCCATGTCACACTGACACTGGTATATAAGGAGAGAAGTTGTAATTTTTCATATCTTTTTGACATATCAATACAATTACAATCTTTCTCTCCCTTCTTGCTCCAAGCTTCCATGGCTTCTTCACCTTTCCTGTCTTTCTCTCTCCAATTCTAGTCTTTCTCTCTCCTCGTCACTCTATTTCTCTCTCTTCCTGCAGTCTTTCTCTCTCCTCTGCAGTCTTTCTCTCTCCTCTTCTTCTCTCCCTAGTTCTCTCTCTGACACTTTCACAGATTGTAACTGAAAAGCTTGACAAGAACAACTTCCAAGCATGGAAGTTTAGAATGACGAATTTCCTTATGGGAAAAGGATATTGGGAATTTGTTGCAGGAAATGAAGAAGAACCAGTTCTTCCTGATGTTTCCAATCAACAGCAAATGCAGGCATTTAAAGCATAGCATAAGAGAGCCATGAAAGTTATGTATTGGCTGTCTATCAGCATTTCAGACTCTATGATTGTGCATATTCAGGATGCAAGTACGCCAAAGGAGGCATGGGATACTTTGTCAAAAATGTATAGCACAAATACATAAGCCAGGAAAATGCAGCTCAAGCAAGAGTTGCATAATGTGCAAAGAGAAAGTATGAGCATCAATGACTACCACATGAAGGTGAAGAAGATTGCAGATGCACTTGCTTCCATTGGGTCGCCAGTGGAAGATGATGATTTAGTTTCTGTGACCTTGAATGGTCTAGGAAAGGATTATGCACAGTTTTGGACATCCATTTCAGTTCGTGAAAGATTTCCTGATTTTGAGGAGTTGATTGCTCTTCTAATTTCTGAGAAGCAGAGAAATGGTGGTGCATCTTCTTCAGGAGGAACTTCAAAAGAAGCTGTCTTCTACTCAAATGCTGGAAGAGGTAGAGGCAGAGGTAGAGGAGGCCGATTTGGAGGCCGTGGTAGAAATCAGAATATGCAGCAAACTCAAGAAAACCAGTCCTATGGAGGAGGACGTGGTAACTCTAGAGGCAGGGGGAGCCAAAGATGTCATGGTGGATGGCAAAGAGGCCAAAATGCAAACAGTAATGTTGAATGCTACTACTGTGGTAAAATGGGTCATATGGCTAAAGACTGCTATAAAAAGCAGAATGACATCATGAATGAAAAATTACAACAAGGGAATTATGTGTCTTCTAATAGACAGGGTGATGACATAAATGAGCATTTGTTTATAGTGCAGCACATGAACAATTCTGTGACAAGTGCAGAAGAAAGTAATGATGTATGGTATGTTGACTCAGGTGCATCAAACCACATGACAGGTCATGCAGAATGGATGGAGGATGCAAGGAAAATGGAAAAACCAGGATTTGTGGAGACTGGTGATGATACTACACATCCTATTATGCAGATTGAAAAAATTCATCTGTCTATGCAGGATGGGAAAAAGAAATACCTGTCCGATGTATTTCATGTCCCGAATATCACCAAGAATCTAGTTTCTGTTGGTCAAATGGTTGAACAGGGCTTGCAGGTCAGATTTAATCCTCATGGATGCTTTGTTGAGGATATGAAAAATAAAGGTCGCTTGATAGCAAAAGGAAAGAAGAAGGGCAGAATGTTTACGTTGGATGCAGACATGTCTGAATTGAGTGCAGCAATGTTTGCACATGGGACCGGTGTAGTTGCAGATATTGATATCTGGCATAAACGCATTGGTCATGTTAATGTACAGCGACTTAAATCAATGCAGGCCCAAAATATTGTTGCAGGACTGCCTAAATTCAAGGTTGCAGAAATGCATAAGGTATGTGAAGCCTGCCAATTTGGAAAACAGGCAAGGAAACCATTTGTCACTTTTATTGATGACTATAGCAGAAAAGTTTGGGTGTATTTCATGAAAAAGAAAAGTGAAGTTTTTGGGCATTTCAAAACTCTTAAAGCTATGGTCGAAAAAGAAACAGGTCTGCAAATAAAATGCCTAAGGTCAGATGGAGGGGGAGAGTACCTCTCAAATGAGTTTGCAAGGTTCCTGCAGGAGCATGGCATAAAGCAGCAATATTCATGCAGTCATATCCCACAACAAAATGGAATTGCAGAAAGGAAAAACAGGCATATTGGAGAGGTATCTCGTGCCATGCTCAATGAAAAAGACTTACCAGATTTTTACTGGGCTGAAGCAGTTGCAACAGCAGTCTACATAATGAACAGGACTCCCACTGTAGCAATACATGGCATGACTCCAGAGGAGAGATATACTGGTAGGAAACCAGATATTTCTCATTTGAAAATTTTATGTGAGAAAAACAGAGAAAGGTATTATGCTACTTGTCATTTATGTTGATGATTTGATTATGACAGGTGACAGTGATGAAGATATCCTTCATGTGAAAATGCTATTGAAGCAAAAGTTTGAGATGAAGGATTTGGGAGAGCTGCGTTATTTCTTGGGCATTGAGGTGATTAGATCACCAAGTGGGATACAGCTCTTGCAGAGGCAGTATGGATTGGACATGCTATCCAAATATGGGATGACATGCTGTAAGCCTATTTCAGTTCCTTTGGAGCAGAATGTGAAGGTGAGCACAGATGTAGGTGAGCTTCTGGAAGACCCTACTATGTACAGACACATAGTAGGAAGTTTGATTTATATGACTATTACCAGGCCAGATTTGAGCTATGCTGTTGGATTGGTAAGTCAGTTTATGCAGGCTCCAAGGAAACCGCATTTGGATGCGGCTAGACGTATACTCAGGTATGTGAAGTCCACATTGCAGTATGGACTATTTTATGAGATTGGGGTTCAGATATAGCTGCATGGATACACTGATGCTGATTGGGCTGGTAGTATTTCTGATAGACGATCTACCAGTGGATATGTGTTCTCTTTTGGGAGTGCTGCAGTCACTTGGAGCAGCAAGAAACAGCCTACAGTTGCCTTGTCGAGCACAGAGGCCGAGTACAGGGGTGTAGCAATGGCTGCATGTGAGGTAGCTTGGTTGCATAAGCTACTTTATGATATGCATGATGCCTACAGATGGGCCAGTTGTCATTTATTGTGACAACATGAGCAGTATACACTTGGCAAATAACCCAGTCTATCATGCTAGAACAAAGCACATTGAGGTGCATTATCACTATGTGCGGGAGAGGGTTTTACTAGGTCTTATTGATCTAGTTTATGTCAGCACAGAGGATCAGGTAGCTGACATATTTACGAAGGCATTGGGCGCAGAGAAGCTGCGCAAGTTCAGAGACCTACTTGGTGTGCAGGAATTGGGATTGAGCTCGAGGGGGAGTGTTGAGATATCGAGCTCCACTCGTGATATGCCAGGGTGACCGTTGTGCATTTATGTCACCGACTTGTCAGTTGTAGATGCGGTTGGTACACCGCCCATGAATAATAGCTAGATGACAGCTATCCTTATCTACTCTAGTTCGTGGCTCAGTTAGTATGCCACCTTAGTTAGTTGTCTTTGGTTTGAGACCCATATATAGGGTTCTTCTATTTCTTTGTATGAGACTTCTTTTTGGCTTACACAACTAAGAAGAGGAAAACTGTTTTCAGCCTCCACCCTTGTGTGTATTCCCACATTGTGCAAGCAAGAAAGCTACAAGTGAGACTCCTTCCTTCTCTCCCACAATCTTGACAACCCCTTGGCCAATCAACCCAATGGTCACATCAAACCTATAGGCACATCAAAGTGGATGGTTACCCTAAACCCCATAGTCCAATCAACTCAATGTCTAGTCAAACCAGTCGGTTGTTTGAGAGAGAGAGAGAGAGAGAGAGAGAGAGAGAGAGAGAGGATATTATGTTAGTACGGAGAACACATAGATATGACGGTAACATATTTAATCATATTGCCAATCATTCATTAATCCCCTTAATTGTGGTATGAAGCTCTTTTTAAAATTTTAGGTTCGGAAGTTGTCTAGTGGAACTTGTGAGAGGTTTGAGACTCCCAAAGATACAAGTATAATAATAGAATATTATACATTATAAATGAACAGTTGCTAGCATTTGCACCTTCTTTCCATGTAAAACAAGATGGCAAGCCATCAAATGGGTTGTTTTTGGGTGGACTTAGACTTGACTGATGGCCGCTAAAAAGTTTGTGGGTGTAGGCATAAGACTTTGACTTGTAGAGAAATGATTTGTCAAGATAATATTTGTCACCCGTGGCCTAGAGATGGCAGATAAGAGAGGTATTTTGTCAACAAAGGTTTGATGATAGTAGGACCATTGCTCACAATCTCATGGACTATGGTCAACATGTAAACCAACTAACCATTGAAAAGCTTTTGAAAACATTTCTTGTCCACACGTTTGGTTCACATTTTGAAAGGAGAATGAGTGCTTTATGAAGCATCCATCTAGCTCAATCTAAGTTGGCCCTTTGTTAATGCTTTTCCCATCTTTGATGGAGGAGTGTGTGTGATGAACTACCTACCTTTTGTTAGAGTTGTCTTTTTTTTTTTCTTATTATGCTCCTCTCTTATGATTTTGCAAAACGTAGAAAGGGTAAGGACATTAGAACATGCTTTGCATCTATCAAACGGCCATCTAACATTTTATTAACACGATATCCTCAGAAAAGAGAAGCAGTCAACGATTGTTATCATTTTAAGAATTACAATAATAAGGTACTGCCGCTTGTTTCATTTCATTGGGCTGAGCTAAAATTAGAAATGTGACGAAAAAAAGCACTAGTTTGATGCTTGAGCTTTGAATACCCATAAACGGCAAGAAAAGACCATTGAGTGGCCAGATAACCGCCACTAACGTACTTCACCTTCACCCATACATATATATATATTGGAACAGTTCAAAGCTTCGTTCGTATTCATGTTTGTTAGCCGACGTAGCTGCAGTCCCTTCTGCTGTGATCGACCATGGCGACGGACAATGTCCATCAGTTCGCCAATATCATGCTCGGCGGTCGAGGCGGCACGGTACTGTGGTCTCTTCTTTACGTTCAATTTTATTAGTGTGCTTTCATTTCTTGACCAAACCAGTCAAAAGGCATTAGGGCTGCTTAAGGACAGCTTGCTTGGTCGTACAATCGAGAAATTATGGTCCAAAATGGGGTTAACGTGCTGAACAATCCACGTTTATAAAATGACACTAGGAACATCTATGATTGCATGGAATTGCCTTGCTTGATTATTTGATACTTCATACCTGTTACCATGAATGATTGCATGGAATTGCCGTGCTTTATTTTTAGAAAGTTCATCCCCGTTGCCATGAAACCACCTTTGGTTAATTCGCTATCGTGACACGAGAGAGAGAGAGAGAGAGAGAGAGAGAGAGAGAGAGAGAGAGAGAGAGATTTTCATTGGCTGAACTCCCCTGTTTGGCTGTATCCCAGGCATGGCTAGAGGACCTGCTTTTGTGTCATGATTTTCCTAATGATGTTGATAATTTATAGGTTCAAGCTTCTCTTGTTGAGGGAATTTATGATAGGTCCAAATGGCTCTTTGAGGTTCTCTTCACATGCTGGAGAGTGCAACACATCTCTTTGTTCTTGATGGACAACTAGTTCATGTTGTTCCATGGCAGCCCATGAAGGAATTCCAGGATGTTCTTGGACAGGCCTGTCGCATTTGTATTGATGTGGTGAACTTTCATTCGCATCTTTGGTGTCTTCTTCCTTTTTGTCTTGTGCTCATTGGGACAATTTTTGGTGGAGCCTCGCTTGGCATCCTGAAATGGAAACACAGATTGTTTGTTGTGGGGATACAAGTAAGCCTCATCCCGCCGAAGTCCATTTTGAGGCTCTTGGTTGCAAGCCTTGGTTTGTGAAATGGGGAACATTTGTTGGGCATTGTTTTGGATGTGGCCAGTTGTATCTTTATCTCAAAATGCACCTACAATCTTGAGATACCACAACATTGAGTGGATTTTGACGTAGATGTACTCGTGCAAGTGCATGGCCCTCAAGTTTTGTCTCAGTAGTAGTATATGTCCCCTCTTGGGCAAAATGGGAAAAAGGATTGAATAATCCTAGGCTTGAGGGTGACCCATGTCTTGCCTCTCAGGAACAAGACCCAAAGTAAGCTCCTTGGGTGTTTGGATGAAGCACCATGTGTGTGAAGAATCCCATTTGGCTCCATTGCATTACCCCAAACCAGTTACTCAGATTTTTCAGCAATGAGATGAAGGATTTTATTCTAAGCCTCAGTTTTCTCGGATGCCACATGTGGGCGTGGCCAATAAAAGTACTTTAGATTTGCTTTGTGGGTAGATGCTCGGGGAAGATTGCTTACTTCAAGGGACACTCTTTGTAAGCAACAAGAATATCCTTCTTGGATAACAATTGCGCATATGCAGTGGATGGAGCATGTGGATGTTGTACAAAGTGTGATGGAGAGGTTCAAAAGAGAAAGTAATGCAAAAATAGTTTTTAGTTGCTTTCACATTATGGAGCTAGCATTATGGAATGTAAAGTGTGTTGTGTCCATCGGTAATAAATAGTATAGGATGTGGAGAACTATTTTTTATGGTGTTCTCCATTATAGCTATCATTATTTCATTAGGATATTTGAGGCATATTCTTGATAGTAGAGATTATGTATAAGGGTGAGGTTCAATTGTTAGTGGGAGTGTATGTACCCAATGTAGCTCGGGATCATCATTAACTTTGGGAGGACCTACAATGTCTCTCTATGGTCCATTCAATGCTGTAAATATTCAATGTTGACAACTTTGCCTCATTCATTGATGGATGTGTTAGATGAACGTGCAGAAATGGAAGCAGAAAGATGAAGTCGCTATGAACACTAAGAAGTGAACAAAAGAACAAGAATACATGAACTCAAAATTAATGAACTTGGGAAATGAAATTTAGATACCAAAGCACATCAATATGTACAAAAGTGGGGCTTTGTGGGGGTTGTGGGTAACCAATAGAGTGTTTTCTATCTCCCTCTCTCCAATAGGATGCAATGTGTATATATTAGATGATTATGAGATGGAGAAGAGGTAGCCTTCAAATAGATAGAAATAAAAGAAAATAATGATTAGGTCAAGCAACAATTAATGAGGCTATAAATGTAGACGGGCTAGAAGTGAAATGTAAGTCAAATATCCATAGTACGTATGACAATGACAATGAGATAGGATCAGGGACACCCAAGTAGTGGGCAGTCAAGCTGTGAGAGTGTGCAGTGAGGGCACTAGATCAAGCCAATGACAGGAAAGCACTGGATGATAGAGGACTGCCACTGGCTGACGGAGAGTATTGAACTCTATAAAATAGGATGGCTATCACTATGCAGAGGCTGCTATGAATAGCAGGAGCAGCCCCAAACTGACCAAGTGTTGCCAAAATCTGCCAAAGATATGGCTGACTAGCATCAAGCAGCTGCATTTAATTCAGCTGACCTGCAAAAAGCTGATCGCCAGTGCTCAAATGAACGATCTAGTTGAATGCAGCCTCTGGCAGCCTAAAACAGAGGCGCGCTGAGCTAGATCACTAAACAACTAGTATGAGCATACTGAAAGGAGAGTCTAGAGACCCAACAACCTCATATGGTGAAACATGGAAGCTTGAGATGAAGGCTTCATGAAGAGATTTGCTTTCAATGGGATAGTAAACCACAACTAGCTTGAAATCCTTCCGTACATGATGGACTGAATCTTTATGTGCTTCATGTAGCCGTGAATCATGGGGTTCTTTGCTAGAGCTAGGTTACTTTGGTTATTCACGTGTAGCTTTGTGGGTTCTATTTGTGGAAATTCAATCTCTGCCAATATCGGGTGGAGCCAAACTACCTCCTATGCAATAGAGCAAAGGGCATGATACTTGGCCTCCATAGAAGATAATTCCATGGTAGGCCGCTTCTTGTTGCTCCATGAGATGGCTTCTGATGCAAGGGAAAAGACAAGAGTTGTAGTGGAGCATCAAGAGTCAATGTGTCTAGCCCATTTTGAGTCACTCCATCCAACTATAGTGGTTTCCAATGTAAACATGATCTCATATAATCTAGTCCCTTGTAGATAGTGTAACATGCATCTTCATGAAAGAAGACAACAATGCCACAACATAACAGCTATTTGGTCTTGTATGAATGAGCTAGATCAAGAAGCCAACAAAGCACCTATGTCTAGTGGCATTTGGAAGGGGGAACTTGCATAGAAATAAGGTTGGACTCTTGGTCCATACGGCAAGATATGGGCTTACACTGATCCATACTAAACTCCGAAAGTAGCTCAAAGATGTACCTATGTTGTGAGATGAAAATGTCTTGTGCTATTTGATAGATCTCAAGATCGAGAAAGAAGCGGAGGATCTCTAAATTGGTCATGTTAAACGCCTAGTAAAGTATCTAACATGTTCCGATCCACCTCTGGTGAGTCACTCCCTGTAACGATGAGGTCATCCACATAGAGTGAAATGTTCCCCTAGGATCCAACCTGTATACGCGATTGACACAAGCCATATCCACAAATAAAAGGGACTAGATATCAGACTCACCTTCGAGCCATAGAGCCAAACGGGCTCAACCCTGAGAGCCTGGGAGCGAATCATGACCACATCCCAAGGATTGGTATCCCATACCACTAGCCCACACCATCTTGGTGTATGGTTACGTCGGCCAATGGGCCTAAAGTCTAAGAGTGGTGATCACATAATGATGTGCATGATAGGGCTTGAGTCTTATAAATGGGACTCGGCTCCCCTAACCTTGAAGTGCCCTTAGTGCATTTGCACTACATGACTTCATGACCACTGTGACCAATACTACTAGCACTCATCCAAATATCCAAGGATGTAACACTCCCGCATCCGCACATTGGGATGGTGTGAGTTGATGGTATGGTCCACCAATCCTCCGGATGTGGTTGTGCCTTGGAGTGTTGCTAGCTCCTAGAATTGGGGGTAAGCCTGCTTGGCTCTATGGCTAGGAGGTGAGTTTTATGTCTAGTCCCTTTTATTTGTGGATATGGCTTGTGTCGTATTTGGTGTGCAAGTTGGATCCTAGACCTACACACGAGCCATGACACAAACCATATCCACAAATAAATGGGAAAATTTTCAATGAAAAAGTTCAATCAATCTGATTCGCAATGAAATGTCCCCCTAGGATCTAGTCTTGAACCTGCACACAATGTGAAGATATGCTAGGGTTTGCACTTAGGAAACACAGAATGTATGACCAAGACTAAAACACAAAGACCCAAAAAGAGACAAGTAAAACTCAAACGCAAAATGCAAAATACAAAAACTCAAAACTCAAACACAGAGAGAAAAAACTCTGAAGTGAATGAATGCCGTAAATGAATGTAAGAGTGTACAAATTGCCCAAGGGCAAAGCAATGCAGTGTCGGAGAGTGACGTCCACCGAAGATGGATCCCAAGTGCTATGACCACTAGTCAGAGTGTAGAAGTCGAGGAACAAACACCAAATGTTGATCACTGGAGAGTCAAATGACCGAGGCGATAGTAGGGAAGGTACTTGGAGCATAGGGTGGTAGCAAGAAGCTGCAAACGTAGTTGTAGGATGGCTCTAGCAACAGGGAGAAGATGGTCACCAACAGGGAGAAGATGGTCGCCAGTTGTTGCTTGAGGATGAAAAGGTCGAATACAGATTGCAGGGCTGACGCCAGATGAGGAGGGCTGCCACCTATCGCCTAGTTCATGGAGGGTCGAACGCACGGAGGTAGTTTGTGGGCTGGCGATGGTAGATGGACCAAATGCAGCAGAGGAGTGAGAACCTGCACTGAAGGGATTGGAGTGAGTGGTGAGCAGCCTGTCTATTTATAGAGGTTGAAGGGTGCCCCAAAAAATTAGGGTTTTGGGGAACCACTAAAACTCTCTTGAGCTGCGCACCAAATTTGCATTTTTCATTAATGAAGTGTGTTTTGGGGCTGTTTAAAAATGCTAATCAGCTGTAAAGCATGTTTTAGCTCAACACACAAGACACGACACAAGCCGTATCCACAAGTAAAAGAGATTAGACACTGGAAATCATACTCACCTCCAAGTCATAGAGCCAAAACAAGCTCACCCCCAATCCTATGAGGGAGTAGCATTCTGGGTCACGACCACATCCCAAAGATTGGCCTCTCATACCACTAGCCTACACCATCCCAGGGTATGAATGCATTGGCCAATGGGCCTAGAGTCAAAGAGTGGTGATCACCGAATGATGCACATGATAGGGCCTTTAGTCCTATAAATAGGACTCAATTACCCTAACCATGAAGTTCCTTTAGTGCATTTGCACTAAGTCACTTTACAACCACTGTGACCAATGCTACTAGTGCCCATCTAGATGTCCAAGGATGTAACATAGAGGATGACCAAGACACATATCTAACCCTCAACCCATAGTAAAGGTTGGAATCATGGTTTGATTGGCAAAAGACACTTTGAAGGAAGAACCGATTAATATGTTGGTACCAAGCCTTAGAAGCTTGCGTTAGGCCATAGAGAGCCTTTTGCAAATGGTAGACATGGTCCTCCTTTCTAGTCACATAGAGGATGACCAAGACATGTCTCTCACCCTTGAATTGATTGTAAAGGTTGGGATCAAGGTTTGATTGGTGGAATCCACTTTGAAGGAAGAACCGATTGATATGTTGGTACTAAGCTCTAGGAGGTTGCCTCAAAGTTCAAGCCATAGAGGGCCTTCCGCAAACGGTAGACATGGTCCTTCTTTCCAACGTACAGAACCTTGGAGGCTGATCTACATACTCTAGTCCTCTGTGCGAAACCCTTGGCAACAAGCCTAGCTTTATATTTGTTCAAGGTGCCATCAGCCAATCTTGGGGTCATAGAGCTTGTATTCTTTGGTCTTTGTACTATAACCAAATGAAGATGAATTTCTTCGTCTTTGCGTCAAGCTTGCTCCTGTGCTTTTTGTCCACATGGACATATACATTACAACCAAAGATGCGAAAGTGTGAGACTGAAGGCTTCTTGCCAAAGAAAGATTGGTATGGAGTCATGTCCTTCAAGGCTGATGTCGAAGATGTGTTGTGGATATGAACCACAGTACAGACTGCCTCATGCCAAAGGGTATGAGGAAGTCCACAATGCTCCAACTTTGAATGGGCCATTCGATTTGTGCACTGGATCACACCATTCTTAGATGGTGTGTTCTGATGAGTATACAGTCGCAGAAGTTTGAATATGTCTTGCTTTGTATTCTAGAAAGTATGGTTACACATACATGGAAAAATCAACCACCAACATTAGGTATTTGGCCTTCCCAAAGGAGGCCATGCGCATAGGTCCACACAAGTCAGTGTGAACCAACTCAAGTGGTGTAGATGCCCTTCTAAAGGCCGCTTACCTAAGAGTAAATCTCCAATCCAACTTGGATGCTTGCTTACATTAGAGTAAACTCTCCAAATCCTTCTTGGAAGTTTCCAAGTTGCAATATCAAACTTTCAAAGTTGAACACGGCAGCACTTAACTTCTAAGAATTGTTATCTTAAATTATCTTTTCCATGGTTTGCACTGCATTGCTCATTTGTGGTTTATTTTCTTCAATGTTGTGATAGTTGCAAAACTTGTTCCTTGTTTTTAGAGTGCAGGGCAATTGAGAATTTACCCGGAAAAGTTCTCATGGAGAAAGGCTGGCGGTGGCAAAGTAGTGGATGTTTCGAAGGCTGATATTTTGAGTTTGAATTGGACAAGGGTACCACGAGGTTATCAGCTTTCTCTAAGGTTGAAAGCAGGCACTAATGTCAAGTTTCAAGGCTTCAAAGAACAGGTACACTCTGGTCAACAGTATATGTGGCACTGTTAACAAGTCTTCTTTGTTTAGATTACCATAAATGTGATGGTCTTGTGGTGTCCTCCTGATTGTTCTAAGAGGGTAGACTTGCTGAGTTTTCTGTTATAAGAGGGTTCCTTTCCTCCAGTGTCCATTCATTGTTTTTGTTGCTGGCTATCCTTACTTCAGCTGTTCAAGTTTAGTGGTCTCTATGTTCTTTCTTTATTATGGTTCCATTGAAGTGGGTCAATTTCTTCTGTCCTACATTTCCTCCTTTTTTCCTTTTCCTTTTAACTGGTTTTTCCCTCAGGATGTATCAGCTCTATCAAATCTTATGTCCACAAACATGGGAGTTGTACCAGAAGATAAGCCTCTATCTGTCAGTGGTAGAAATTGGGGACAAGCAGATTTGGATGGTATTTCTTTCTTATTTCATAGCTTTCACTTAGTGCAGTAATATTTTGACTTGTTGACGCTGCTGTTATTTAATATACTCATTCTGAGTTATGGATTTAGGCAACAACCTCTCATTTGTTGTCGGTGGCAAGCAAGCCTTCGAGTTTTCGCTGGCAGATGTATCACAGACACACATGCAAGGCAAAAATGATGTTTTGTTGGAGTTTCATGTTGATGATACAGCTGGTGCTAATGAGGTCAGCGATCTTGGAGTTTCAATTCTAACATTGAGTTGCCTGCTTAAAAACTTCTTAATGTATTGCTTTCTTCTCTTCTTCAGGACTGCTTGATGGAAATGAGCTTCCACATTCCTAACACTAATACACAATATGTTGGTGATGAAAATCACCCACCAGCTCAGGTTTGTCAGTTTTCTTGCTCCCTTCCACAGTATAGGCTTTGGAATGGACTTGATTTTGGTTAAGATAGTTTGTTTCTATTTCATGAGGATATGTGTGTGGCCATCGGATTATGTGGATGTGAACAGTGCTTGACTGTGGATTAGAACTTACCTTGTTAAGGACATAATCCGTCATCCATTTGGGATCAGGTTTTCTGTGATAGGATTTCATCAATGGCTGATGTGGGGCCTTCGGGTGCTGAACCTGTGGCTTGGTTCAAAGAGGTTGCTATATTAACTCCTAGGTAATGTATGGATATAGCCAGCCTTATGTTACATGTAATCTGAGTTTTGCATTCTTACAAAGGAACTGAACAAGGAATCTTACAAAGGAACTGAACAAGGATTTATCTGCTTCTGTAGTTTCATACCTTTAGCATACAGAGTTGCTAGTATGGTGCTTATATTTTTATGCCAAACTAGTTAATGTGTCAATATATTTTTATGATTGATCTCAGGGGCCGATATAGTGTGGAGATGCACCTTTCTTTCTTTCGTCTGCAAGGGCAGGCAAATGATTTCAAAATCCAGTATACGAGTGTGGTGCGCCTATTTGTATTGCCAAAGGTATTCTAATCTGCTATTGTCATTTGCTTGGGAGACATATCGAACATTCATTTGCACTGCTCGAGTTTGTGTTTCCAGCTAGCCTTAACGAAATCTGGGTGGGTAGTTCCAGTGCTAGTATGTGCTAATCTGACCTGCAGATACATTTATGCAGGGATGATATATAGGGTCTTTTATCTTACCTTTAACTGGTAATTTGGCTGAAAAGGAAAGTTGCTGAGGTCAGTAGTAGAACTGAAACAGCAACTTTATAATGTTGCCTAGAAAGTAAAAGCAGAAGAATTTGGCACTAATGCAGTTAAATCAGTGGTCATTGAGAATGTTTTTTTTCAAATCACAAAGAAGCCACCAAAACAAGCTCATCCTATCAAATGCATGTCAGCATATTCATACTTCTTAAAAAATGTATTCAACGTAGAATAAAATTTTGTGGGTTCTTCAAACTATTGGAAAGCTATATTGGGTGCTTTGGTGAGAAACACTCTGTAACATGTTTCAAATATGTTCATCAGGATATAGAGTTCAGTGCCCATGTTGGTTTTAACTGGTGCTAGCTGTGCTGATTTGAGACGATCCTTTTTGGTGGATTAAAAAATTTGCCCGTCCTTTTCTCACAAGCCTAGTGCTAAGACGGGGCCCAGATTCAGTTTTCAGACCTGCACATTGACATGCTGATATTCAAGCTAAAAGCTTTATTAGGGCCTGGCTTTGAGATTTGCAGTCCCTTGCCTGTTTGGTATGAAGGATATAGCCTTCTAAAAACTCTGGAAAGTAGGCAGGAGTGCAATTTCTAGTTGTGGCCAAGATATTTCATCAACTCTTAGCTAGCTAGCACGAATATCTTTTATGCTTTATTAAGCCTTCATGTCTCTACTTAGCTGTTGGTTGTTGTTACTTTTGGTGGTAGTCAAAGTAGGGTGTGGTTGTTATGAGATAATTTCTCTGTTTGAAGTATGAGAAGCTTGATGTTTTCCAGTATTTGGAGATAGCTAAGCAGTAATCATATTGTGTTTCATGGCAGTCTAATCAGCCACATACTTTTGTTGTTATTACCCTGGATCCTCCAATCAGAAAGGGCCAAACATTTTATCCACATATAGTCCTGCAAGTATATACTTCCACCTTATTTGCTCTGCATCTCTCTTGGAACTAGTGTTTTCTCTGCCAATGAACTGATCTACCCTCGTTTCCTTGGTGACTTTCAGTTTCACACTGAAGAGATTTTTGAGTGTGATCTAACTATTAGTGAAGAGTTGCTAAATACAAAGTATAAGGATCATTTACAAGCTTCATACAAGGTGCTCACAGCTTACTTGTTTGTCTCTATAAATTGTGTCCGCAACAGTTTCTTTGGAATGCTTTGAGGGTCATGACTTGTTTATTTCTTCATGGCATAGGGCCTAGCAGTGGAAGTGTTTGCACAAATTCTGCGAGGTTTATCTGGGGCTAAGGTGACTCGTCCAGGTAAATTCCGAAGCAATCAAGATGGGTATCATGTAAGGGCATCACTCAAGGCAGAGGATGGCATCTTATATCCATTGGAGAAAAGCTTTTTCTTCCTTCCCAAGCCACCAACTTTGATACTCCATGATGAGGTTCTTCGCTGCTCTTCTTTTAGTTCTGAAAGTTATTTGAACTGGATGTTTATGTTCACGAGTCTGAGTCTAAGCCATGTGCCTTTACAGATTGATTATCTTGAATTTGAAAGACATGGTGCGGCCGGTACAAGCAGCATTGCTTCCCACTACTTTGACCTCGTCATTCGCCTCAAAAGTGAACAGGAACACCAGTTTCGCAACATACAGCGAAATGAATATCATAATCTGTTTAATTTTATCAAGTGGGTGGTAACTGTTTCTCTTTGCTGAAAGTTGATGATTTTTTTGCATATTTCATGTTTTCAAGGGCTTGTAAATTGTGATGATATATACACGTACTTATTTACATTCACAAAGTTGAGATGTTTATGCTGCAAGACCTTATGTTGATTGCTTCATTAGGTGTTTTACCTGCTTCGATTCCTGAACGTCAAAGTCACACATTTTGGGTTTATTACTGCTTTGAAAAGATTAAAGTGTGGGGGACATTCTAGAAGTTTTTGCTGCCAGCTGATTATCCATCCATAGTGTGGTCACTAATTTTAACATCAAGTTGAAGATAAGCATGCCTTCAGTTTTGTGTGAAATTAGTAACCAATCTGCAAATTCAACTTTGTGTAATGTCTTATTGGCATTTGGCTGCAGTGTATATATATATATATATATATATATATATATATATATATATATATATATATATATATATATATATATATATATATAATGCCGCAAATAAGTATGTAATGTCTCTGCCAAAACTCGTATTATATATGCTGAATATGGGTTATGTGCAGCTCTAAGAATTTGAAAATCATGAACTTGGGTGAAGTCCAAGGGACAAGTGGAGTTGCAGCTGCCTTAGAAGGGTCAGACGATGAGGCAGTGGATCCTCATCTGAATCGAATTAAAAATGCCCGAGAAGGTGGGGCTGTGGGAGATGCCCTCAATAGTGACGAAGAGGTTAGGTTCTACAATTTTGTTTATTCATGGCAAATGTGTTCATTACTGTTTTGCTAGGATGAGGACTGTTATTAATGGCTAACATGTCCATGTATTGTTTTGCTAGAATGAGGACTGTTATCAATGGCTAACATGTCCATGTATTGTTTTGCTAGGATGAGGACTTTGTTGCAGAGAAAGATGATGCAGGTTCTCCGACTGATGATTCAGAAGAGGAAGAATCCAATGCAAGTGAAGGGCGAGATGAAGAGGCAAGTATACAGTTTTACTACAATCACATCTGCCCTAATTAGTTGCACTGTTTCTGAAAATGTTTCTTTTTTTAAATTCAAAAGACTTCTAAAAAAGAGCCAAAGAAAAAGGAACCTGCTGCTCCAAAGCCTGCAGTAAAGAAGAAGAAGAAGGAAGACATTGAAGAGGGTGGAAAGAAGAAGAAGAAACGAAAGAAAGATCCAAATGCCCCAAAAAGAGCTCTGTCAAGTTTTATGTACTTTTGTCAAGTTGAAAGAGAGGTTTATACTTACCTGTTACTTAGATGTTGTTTTTCGTTTGGCTTTCTTCTACCATTGGGAAATAACATGCAGAGGTTTGGGCATAACATTTCATCTTATTCAAACTGTTATTCTTGGCAGAATCTTAAGAGAACTAATCCAGAATTGCAGTTTAAGGATGTTGCAAGAGTTCTTGGAGAGAGATGGAAGAAGATGACAGGTAGGGTCTGGATACTCTTGGGTTTGTGATGCCTAGCTTTGGGACTCCTTACAACAGGGGTGAATCCTTCCATTGATGTTTTGCAGATGAAGAAAAAGAACCGTACAACGCTAGTGCACGAGCGGACAAGACAAGATATGCATCTGAAATGGCTAAATACAGGAGTGGCAAGGATGCTGCAGCAGCTGTTGGAGACGAGTCTGCTGATGACCAGTCAGAGTAGGCTCTAGCATTGGGTTGTGTCGAAATTTTTTCGTATCTGTATAGAAGGTGTACATTATCAAAGATCAATTTCAGAAACTCCAGATTTTATTGAGGAGAACCTTGTGCATGTTTAAATGAGTTTTCCTGAACTAACACAGAAAATGGCAGGCACTTATACAGTTTATATAGTAGGGAGTAGTGTTTGACTAACTCGTGAGTGTGTTTGCACATGCATCGACTCCACTGTGGTGTTGCTGTAAGTGTGTGTTTGGAAAATCACTTTAATAGATGCAGATATCTGTGTGACAGGCTGGTGTCACAACCAAGGTATGGGAGGCTTGCATAATGTGGCTCAAGAAGAATGGTGTTTTAGAAGGTGGTGCTGTGGCTAAGGGCCTAAACATAGAGCACATACATATTTAGGTGTGTAAACATTGTAAAGGTTTTGTGCGGATGATGGATGTCTGTTACAGTTGACTTGTACAGGCTATACTAACAGTGTTTAACAACTCATCATGTATGTATACAAAAGATCAAGGCCTCTTTAAAGAGAGTTGTGTACTTATCAAATGTCAGCTGTGTCACAAACTTTTGACGTTGGACATTGAAGTTTGTCATGCACTTCACAAGAGGATTCATCCTGGCAAAATCCTTTTTGAACTTGTGTAATCAAATCAAACCAAGCTGTATATGCTTTTGCAACAAATCATGCCACCTTACAAGCGGGTCGCATCACAATCAGAGTTGGATGTTTTGAACCTTGTGCGCTCGTCCACTTTATTGTAGAATCTAGATGTTAAAGAATGTTTTCCATCGATAACCAATCGTTCTTGGTAGATCGTATACCCTTTAGAATTAAGCGGTCTTATGCGAGAGGGTGACCATTGATCCCATCATACAATGAACAAATCCTTGGGCCGTCATAGCTCGTTAAGAAAAATATTTTCAATAGCAAATACAATTAACTTTTAACCGAAAAGTTCGGAAGGATTCTGGAATGAAGTTATATACGTTTGCCATCTTCGTAAGTCAAGATTATAAAGTTAAAGGTTTTGAACGTTCTACAAATCTTCAAGTTGTTTTTTATTTGGGGGTACTTTTTGCAATTCTTTCTGGGTTAGACCTTTGTTTTTTGTGAACCTTGTTCCTAAACAAGTAGACAAGCCTCTAGAGCAAGAGTTTTCCTTGGATAATGAATGCTCGTTTGAACATTTGTGTTTTTGTAAAGTGAAGTTCGCCTATCGAGATGTAGTACATAAAAAATATGCAAATTTTTGCACTAACCCATTGACACGGAAGTAGTCAATTAGTTGGGGTATAAGAAGCCTAGTGTAAGCTTGCAAACATTTATGTGCAACAGTTCCCTTTATTCAAAGAAGACTTATAATCTATCATCTAGTCTCTTTTTGCATCTTTACGTCTCCTCTTTCTTTGTTCGAACATTTTAGGTCCAATAGAAATGGTGTCTCTTATGGGTTTACATGAAATGTTATCATGATAATTATCATCCAACGTCTTGGGTTTGAAGCTTAAATTTTGATATATCGTGAATTTCTATTTGGGGGGGGGGGGGGGGCATTTCTTGAGCCTTGTTGACATGGTGCTCATTCCAAGAAGCTTTGAGAGAAATCTTCTTACAATTTCATTTGAACTATGTGTTACAAAAAAGAAGCCAGACTCCAATTGAGTAATAAGAGAGTTCTTAGTTCCTTCCAAGCTTAAATTTTGATATATCATGAATTTCTCGAGCGAGGGGGGGGGGGGGGGGGACGATTGTGTTGATGCTTGTAGTCCTAATGATTGCAAGTATGGACTACCATCATGTGCAAAATACTCTTCATGACCCTTTAGTTGATTTGTGGGATCCCACCCTTGATCAATAGGACTCTTAAAAATAGTGCACTCGAGGTTAAAATATCTATAATGGGGTGGTGTAAGACAAGGAGTCCAAAGGGAGGAGATGCTCCTCTTTGATGGTGAGCGATGATGGCTCAATTTTGTCAATTTATAAGGATATTGGAGATGATGAAAAATTGTTTAGCACCATCCTCCATGGAGAGTGGTTGCTTGGTGTGTTGTGACTTTTTTGACTCGAGGATCGTGTGGCAATGCTGTTATAATGGTAGTGTCTAGTGACCTAGCTTTGGAGCTAGTGTTGAAGAAATCTATAAGGACCTTTTAGCTCACTAGCTTTGCATTTAACTTTATCTTGCTCCTCGTATATGTATGTGTGTGTGTAAACATCCTTCTAAATGCCTTAAAGGTATATAGGATAGAAAACATATGTCAATGTTTTAGTTATAGCTAACTTTGGGGTATCAATGGCACAAAAAGAAATCAACCTTAAGGCATTTGCTAAAACTATAGAAGTTACTAAATATATCATGACCCAAAAGCAAGTTAGTGTTTAGGCTTTGTGAACTTTGTGGGGGGGGGAGAGAGAGAGAGAGAGAGAGAGAGAGAGAGAGAGAGAGAGAGAGAGAGAGAGAGAGAGAGAGAGAGTGTGTGTGTGTGTGTGTGCATGCGTGCACATAAAGCAAGGAATTGTGAGGCAGATCAACACTTGGACAAGCCTTCTGCCATAAACAATACAATATCTCGTCAACAAGCAAGTGAAAGGGTACACAACTGTTGGAAGAACAAAAGATCATAAACATTTTATAATATTTGATTTTTATAATTTCTAATTTAGGACTAAAGAAAAATGTTGTTGAAACTGATCACTATGAAATCGGATAGGCCACAACTTTTTAAAGAAAAAAGGGTGGATGCTTGATAGAATGATTAATTTAAAATCAATTTAAAATAAAATTGTTGCCTTAAAGTCATCGTAGTTCACTCTGTCCCTTCTCTGATGATCACACCTGTTGAGAATAGCAAATGATGCCTAATATAGAGGCTTGCCCATAAGTGGTTTTTTAAGAGAGAGAGAACAAATATGTATGCTCTAGAAGCTCTAGGAAGAGAGGTCCAAAATCCCATAAGCACAGAGAGGAAAAGTGGTACTATCCAAAAAACTATAAAGGCATGTACTTGACGCTCATTTCAATAAAATGGTACTTTCAGTATGAGTCACTCAAGATTATGTTTATGAGTCCAAGCTAATTTGTCTTGGAACCTTATTCACTTGAGTTACAATCTCTTCTCTTCTATCTGTAGTTAATGAGTGCAACCTTGGAAGTCAGTATAGTCTAGATGCTTTGCGTAAACGTATTAGTCTATAATTAATGAGTGCAACCTTAGAAGTCAGTACAGCCTAGATGCTTTGCGTAAACATATCAATGAGTTGGAGAAAGACAAGGAAGAGAAAAAGAGGTTAGATAGTATTTTTTAAAAAAAGCAACCAATGAAGAAAATCAAAAGTGATGAGAGCTTGTCAAGTCAAAGCATAGTTAAAATCATGAAGCAAAAAGATTGTGTAGAGAAAGACTAAAAGAGAAGTACCACACATCAACAAAAGGGACGAGGGCATGAAAACCAGGAAGGAGTCAAAGAAGATCAAAGACACTAAGAAGATCGAGAAAAGTAAAGAATGCCAAATAAGCATGAAGAAGAAGATACTTTCCGCTGCTACAAACAAAATGTTTTGCAAAAAAATTTCCATCATGGATCATGGTTTCCCTTAGTGGAACTGCTTCCCATAGTGGATGTAAAAAACCCTACCGAAAATGTAAAGTTTCAAGCTTGACCTGACTAAGGTTTCCAAAGAGCTAGTCTCTTGGTCCATATCCACATGTAGGGGGGCAAAATGCCAGCAGGTATAGGAACTCATCATTTGAGGGGGGGTGTTGAGAATAGCAAATGATGCCTAATATAGAGGCTTGCCCATTTTTGTAAGAGAGATATGACAATTTAAGATGTATGCTCTAGAAGCTCTAGGAAGAGATGTCCAAAATCCCATAATCACAGAGAGGAAAAGTGGTACTATCCAAGAAGCTATAAAGGCATGTACTTGACACTCATTTCAACAAAATGGTACTTTCAGTTTGAGTCACTCAAGATTGTGTTTATGAGTCCAAGCTAATCTATCTTAGAACCTAATTCACTTGAGTTACAATCTCTTCTCTATCATGTATTGGTTCTATGATTTGTGTCCACCATAGCCAACTAGCTTAGATGCGACATTTTAACAACACCTTGAGTAGTGAATGATTCTCAACCTCTCTAAATGCATGCTAGTGCTCATGATTTTTTTCCTTCTAAATAGGTAAAATTAAAGACAATTCTTAGTATTCCAAATCTATAGAAGTTACCACACCGATATTATAACTAAAATGCTTGAAAACTCAATCCTTACTTTTAAGGGCATAACAAAATTTTAACCCTCATTTTAAAATGCAAACTTGCATATGTTTATTAAAATTCTATTTTCTGTGAGCATTATGTCATTGCATGCCATCACAACATTCCCTCTTCACAATGGTAGGGGAAAAATCTCTCTCCACTTTCTCGATTTTCAAGTGCTAATATACTTGTGATGCTAATTGCCCAGATGTCATCATTAATTATGATCGATTCTCATAATTAACAAAACATCCTTTCTTTTGTATCTATACAATCTCTTATTTTCACGTTTCTAGAGGCTCGTTGACATGGTGCTCATTCCAATAAGCTTTGAGAGAAATCTTCTTACAATTTTTTTATTTTTTTTTGTCAAAGTGTTAAAATATATTAAAATGGAGCGTAAATTTTACAATTGCTAGTGAAGAGGAGCTTCAATATAGGGAAGCTGCCTTATGCAACCAGTCTTAGATTACATAATATATCAAATTCAAATCCCCTTGGAATCCACAATTTTCTTCTTGAGGTCTAACAACATGGCAACAACTTCATCTTCTGAGCCTCCCAGGACAAGCTTCCTCATGGAGTCTTTGCAGCTTCTCAGCATCTTGATCCACCTGAAACAAAAAATCTGTCTTAAATCCATGAATAGGATTCATAGAGACACTTTCAAAGACTTTTTTATTCCTGCAAATCTATATATTCTAAAGAAAGAGGCTTCTTATCGAATTCCAAACTACTGGAGATATGCCATATATTTCACCCAATAGTATCTCTTTCTAGGTGAACTTAGTTGGGTGGACTGTCACTAACAACAAGTGCAATAAACAGAAAAAGTTAGTGTTATGATGACAATTATAGAAAATATGTGATATTGATTCCACATTTGTATTACATATTGGGTAGAGTCCATTTCCAATTCCTGCCTTTAAAGCCCTTTCATTAGTCTAGAGACCTTTAAGGATTATGAGCCACATTAGACGGGACATCTTAGGCTGAAGAACTTTCATCCAAATATTAGTAAATCTGTAATTCCATTGTTTATTACTTCAGTTAATGTGCCACCTTTCATTGAGCTTAGAGCATAAATCTTTATTGCTTACACTACAAGGATTTAAGCCTATAGCGACGGCGGGTAGCGACGCGGGCGATGCTCCACAAGGAAAAAAAACAGGCCGAAACCGAGTGCGGCTTTATTTTGCATTTTTGCATTTTGTGTTTTGAGAGCGAGAGCGAGAGAGAGAGCGATCGTCGTGAGAGAGGGAGAGGAAGAAGACTTGCCACCGTCGCTGCCGCCGCTGTTGTTCGCGAAGGAGAGGAGGAGCCTTCATCGCGAAGAGGAGCCTTCATCGCGAAGAGGAGCCACCCCACAATCGCCATATCTCATCGGTGAGCCTCCCTCTCTCCTTCTTTTGCTTGTTTAGGAGAGGAAATGAGAGAAAGAGAGGGAGAGGGAGAGGGAGGGAGAGAAAGAGAAAGAGAGAGAAAGAGAAAGAGAAAGAGAAAGAGAAAGAGAAAGAGAGGGAGAGGGAGAGGGAGAGGGAGGGGGAGGAAATGAGAGAGGGAGAGAAAGAGAAAGAGAGGGAGAGGGAGAGGGAAAGGGAGGGAGAGTGCATTCTCTCTCTCCCTCTCCCTATTGCTTTTGGAGAGTGTTAGGATATTGTGAGAGGGAGAGGAAATGAGAGAGAAAGAGAGGGAGAGGGAGAGAGAGGGGGAGGAAATGAGAGAGGGAGAGAAAGAGAAAGAGATGTATACTCAAATGGATAGCTTTATGGAGATGTATGTCTACTCAAATGGATAGCTTTTGTCTACTCAAGATGTACTCCACCTGTGTGTGTATATATTGGAACGATAACATATCCATGATTATGGTAATGGTATGCACTTTGCTTTTTTTATGGGTACCATTACATCGACTCCTTAAGAGGGCTAAAAATTGGTCATACACTTTATAAAGTCTAATTAGGAGATTTAAGATGCACGATAATGGACTTATCGATAATGGTATGCAATGTGCTTTACCATGGGCCACGTACATTGGTGACTCTTTAAGATGGCTTAAAATTGGCCATATCATTCATAATGTCCAAGTAGGGGATCTAATTGTGATATGCATAATTCCTTGTTTTTGGATTAACTTTATAGGCATAACAAATTAGTAATCATGCCAACTAGTCAACGGAAGGACTAAAAGAAAATGATCCCCTAGCTAATGGTCATTATGGTACTTCATCAAAATGAACCCAAAAGTATTGCCATAGAAGAAGAATCCCTTAAATTGAGCATAGGATATTTTCTTCAAAGGTTATGACTATGAGTATAATTGATTGGAACAAATTTTATAACTATGGTACACACACACACACACCCCCACACAGGCACAAACATTTTTACTATTTGATATTGTCTTTGACATGGTAACCTTGTATTACATTGTTGCATTTGATGTCTTCCAATCATTACAATAAAAGTTGATAAATTTCATAGATGGCATTAATTTTTATACATGGACCTAGGACAAAAAAACCACATTACTAAGATGCTTTTTGTTGAGACTGGTTTATTATTAGATTAAGAGATCCTCAATGATACTTATAAATTCTCTATACCATCAATGTTGATGTTGTGCTAGAAAGAATATATGAATATATGGGTAAGTGTACATAAGCATATAGAATTTACTTGAGATCTTGATATCCCATAACTAGGGTGTACGCTGACACATATCGCTACTTCATGATATTACTTCACACACACACACACACACACACACACACACACACACACACACACACACACACACACACACACACACACACACATGCATGATTAATGCATATTATGATATATATGTAACATTGAGTAGAGCCCCTCTAAGATACTCAAAGCCCTCTAGTGCAGTTGTGTAAGTAATCCTAGGTGTTAACAAAATGAGACTAAGAAAGAACTATGATGAAACAAAGTGGAAAGTGATATTCATCAATGGCACCTAGGATTACTTATACAACTAGGATTTGTTCGGATTCCTTGTACACATCTGTAGTATATGTCAATGTAACGTCCCAGCAGGGTGAATCATTTAAGTCTTGTGCAACAGTTGCGAAGTCCATGTGTTGTGTAATGATCACTATGTGCATGTGTTATGCAGCAAGTAAGTTTGTCTAGCGTACTACTTTCTTTTGCGTATTTGTTACGATTGGTTACTGTCAAGAGGAGTGCTTTCTCTTATGTATGTCAATGAAATATGTACTTTATGTTGCGTATAAGACATCATTGGCTCCTGTCAAGGCGAGTGCGTTATCTTACGTATGCCAATTCAATGCACTATGTGTGTTTGAATCATGTATTATGTAACAGTATGTGATTGAGTCCATATGCACACTTGCAAAGTTTGAGACTTATGTCAATGCAAGTCGTTATGCAGTTGATTCAGCATGCAACGAATGCTAATTGTGCATCTTATGTAATGATCACTATGCTCCTCTGTTATGTAACAAGTGCTTTCATTGTGTATGTTGTGATTGATTCATGTTTAAGGACTATTTCGTATTGCATACTATTGTGTTTAATGAGACTACGATGACGTATGACTTTTTCAAACAATTGCTTATCACAATCTTTGATATGTATGTAGAATTGAGAGAGACAATTCATTCATCCACCCATACGCATTCATTGCATTCTGTGCCACAACTGCTCCAGTTCGTCCAACCATAGATGATAATGAGCTATCATAAACCTCTCAACTAGACTCCCAACTGTTAGATTTGCCTTTTGAAGATGAGGTCCATGGCAACACCAATTGGTATTGTTCATCTAGTTTTGCATGCTCCTTTTATGGGTGTATGTTGCCAACAACCATTGTTAGTCAACAAATAGATCCCTCCCCTATTGCATGTACGACCATGCCCTTGTCAGAAGTTCCACCATCTTGAAAAAGAAAGTCCTAAGAGATATGGTCCTCCTTGGGAACTATTGTTCTACTTCTATGAGGACAAGTGGATTAGCCTTGATAGAGGAAAATCAAAGGACAAAAATTGGGCTTTGACATAACAAGATTGCTCAATGCCAAGTACGACGTCACCTACTTTTCGGAGAGACAGTGCAAGAACAAGTGGGAGAATTTAAAGAAAACTTTCATGAAAGAGTGCCAAAAGGAGGCATCCTCTGGAGTAGAACCATCTAGATGGGAGTTCGAGGCTGGCAAAGGACCAAGAAGAGAAAGTCAATATCAATTGAAAGTTTGGGTGCATGTCTAGAGTACTGTAGTGTGGGTCATTTACAGCTACGTTCAAGGAGGTAGAGTTGAAATGCATGTAGATACAATTGGAGATCACCAAGCTCCTCAATCTCATAAGAGAAACCCTTCGTAGCACAAGCAGCTTCATGTTGTTCATGGTACTTCTAGTGCTTTATTTGCATTTCCTATTGACTTTTGGTTACTCTTTACTATTTTATAGCTATTGCAGTACTTCATTTATAGTAGTTCTTCTCATCATGCTGATGCTTTGTATTTTGTTTGCCATGCTTTGACCCTACAATAACATCACTACTTTTTGATACAACCTCAACTAGTTTCAAGCTCTTTTAACTCGATTGTGTCTTGATGCAATGTCATTCATGTTGGATTACAATTATTTACAATTTACAGGAATATGAGACGCGTTACCAATAATCAAAGTTCTCTCTTATTATTCCTAACCAGCTTATCGTGACTACTCTCATTTAAGTATCATAGCATTAGGGGAGATTTGAGGTCTTAGAGAAAGAAAATATTTTTTAAAATAAAACATATTCAAGATTTTTTTAATTTATATTTTAACAAACAAGCATATCTAAAATGATTGAAAGATCATTATCATAATATTCTTGTTGCTTGCATCAAATCTAGAAAGGTAGGCCACCATAAAGATGATGATGATTGATTTAATGAAGATCCGATCTTGTCTTGATAGAAGTGAAAGCAAATATTCAATTTGAATTTTTTCGACATTTCATTACCTCTCTCCATCCTTATTCTCTCTTTTCCTTCTTATTCTACTTGTTGGTTATTTACTCATTCTTTAACTTTTTTAAATTTAGCTGCAAATCACATCTTTAGCTATGGATCAATAATCTAATGATCCTTGTAACATTGGTAAAAGAGTGCTCTATCATCTTTATATTGAGGTAAAATATGACTATGAATCAAACAAAGAAAAAACAAATTAGAGTCCATGAAACATGTGTTTCGATTTGAGGGGAAAAAAATATTGATCTTTGGTTGGATGGAAGGTTATACCCCAAATCTCCTATCAAAACTAATACTTCTTCTTTTTATAATAGCTCTTTACTAATGTGGTTTATTGGTGATGGTTATAATGGATTTTTAGACTAGTATGCACTTAATCTTATTGCAGAGAAAAATGTCCTTAAATTAAAGAATCACTTGTCAACAAAACATACGGATGAGTTGTTGAAAAAACTAGAGGATTGTCATAGAAGAATTATTCATTTGAGAAACACATCAAAGTACACTAACAAAAGCAAACTATTTTAGGCCTTTGAAATCGACAAAGATCTCTTAAGAATATTGAGCATCTCAAATGAGGATGAGGTGTTTGAAGTAAAAGAATCCAAGCAACAAGGCATATATTTTTACTTAAGAAATGTTGAATATAACTTTTCTTCTAATAGTATCTTGGCTATAATGTTGATTTTGTTAAGGTCTCTTCTTCAGCCAAATTTAAGTGAGAGAGATGCTTCAAAAGCATATGGATTTTACTATCATATATTGCCTTTATAGCAATCCCAAAGGATATCCTTGAGAAGAAGAAGTTCAAAAAAGTAAAGAGATAGTGCTTGGATTCTTTTATTAGGCATCATTCTTTGGATTTTAAGCTAGTGCAAAAGACTTTGGACAATATTGATATTAGTCGGGATGCATATACAAAAATTTTCTAGCTACTGCAATCAAATATGAAACATGGTTAGATACACAATTATTTATTTTCAAGGTCATCTGTGGTAAAGACCATCAAACAAAGAGTCAATAGCAAAGTGATGGAAGTTTTGGGTGAGCCTTTCCATAAAGAGCAAGAAGAAAGAGATTATTTACTATGAATTTAATAACATTTTCATTGATTTTCCTACCCTGCAATGTGTGATGATCATATTCTATGATTTATCTTTAGAAGAGGCATACAGAGTAGCTAGGTTTGTGATTAAACTTGATGAAAGTGAGATTTTATAGTATACAAAATTAGAAAGGGTCTCCATTACTTTGATGAATAGAGCAATTTCATCAAGTCATTGTAGTGATTCAATGTCATTTAGTATTCAATATGAACACAATATCTGGTGGTTAGGAGCTTTTGAAATAGACATAGAGGATTTTGATATAATGTATTGGATTTTCTATCAAGCTTCAATACTTGATATGATCGAGTTAACAAGTAAGAAAATAGTTATTGTCAAGGGATTTGAAAACTACAAGGTCAAATGGCACATAGCTTGTGACTTAAAGACACTCAAATGCATGTACAATGTGTTTAAGGAGTAAACTCTAGATGTCCCTGCCTATATTGCATATTTCCAGTTGCATAGCTAAGCTCAAGTAGCTGGAATTGAGTCCCTTCTAGGCATATCAAAGTACCATAATTCAATTGAATTTTAGATATTTATTTAGTTAATTCTTATATATGTACACTTCATGCACTCTGTAGAATAATTGAAAAGCTCCTTCATCTTTACATAGGATTTGCTTGGAAGCTAGAACTCTTATGAGCTAGACAAGATACTATAGTAAAGATTGAGAAAGTTTTATCTGCAATTGGTTTGCATAGAGGTAATGTTGTTACTGAACCAAATCTTCAAAAGTTCAAGGATAGAAATTGTGTAAAGAAGAAGAAGAAGAAACCAATAAGAAAACGTTTTGGCCTCCATCTCTCTTCTTGTGTTCTTAAGTGAGCTTTTTCTTGTGTATACAGTGCGTGCTTGGCGCAGCAGCTCCAGCAAGTCCCCCCACCATGCAATTCTTGACATGGTATCAGAGCGGCACTACTGAGAGAGGTTGGTTTTGACTAAAGTGAAGGAGAAGAAGCAAGGTTCCAGCAAGCAAGCAATGGGTAAGAAGCTTTTCCATTCTTCCACTCTTTCTCTTGGATAGTGCCTATGGAGGCACCGGAAGCAGGGTAGAGTGAAAATATCAGATTGCTGTAAGATTTGGTGTGTGAGTAAAGCACTGTATATTCTACAAATAATCCCTTTGGGACTTGTTCGCAGTTTTTTTGGGCTATCTGAGGCCGTTTCGGGTCCCATTTTGAAGCCGCAAGGTTGGGGACAGCAGTTTTAGGGTATATTGCAATTTTGGCTGTGTCGACCGAAAGTGGATGCACAGGTTGCAGATTTTGAAATTGCAATTTTTGAGGTGTTTGACAAGAAGCAAGCACAAGATTTATCTGTAAACAGGTTGCAAATTACATGTATTGTTGAGCAATCAATGAAAAAGGTTGCTTGGTGTATTTCTGTGCACTTGTTGAAAGATTGCAAAATACTTGCTTACTATTTTATATAATTTTTGTGATAATGGCAGAGAATAGTGAAAATCCCATCATTGAGAAGCTCGACAAGAACAACTACCCTTCATGGAAGTTGCGTGTGTCGAACTTCCTAACTGGAAAGAGCCTTTATGAGTTTGTTTTAGGTGAAGAAAAGAAGCCACAGCTGAGTATCCCTTCGACTACAGATGAATTAAAGGTGTGGAAAGAATGGAATGTAAAAGACAAAAATGTGATGTATTGGCTATCTCTGTAGTCATTGATAATACTATGCTGCGACATATCAGGAATGCAGAAACTTTACATGTAGCTTGGATAATTTTTGAGAACATATTTTCAATAAATACAAAGGCACGAAAGATTCAACTCAAGCAAGAGTTGAATACCTTGAAGAAAGGGAAAATGTCTGTCAATGAGTATGTTTTAAAGGTGAGGAGCATTGCAGATGCTTTAGTAGCGATTGATGCAATGCTTGATGATGAAGTGGTCTTAATAATGAGAAGGCTTGAAAATCATTTGTCACTTTCGTATATGTACGAAAGCCATTTTTAGATTTTGATGAGCCGGTCTCTCTCATGATTACCAAAGAGATTAATATGCAGGGTGACTTATAGGAAAGAAATGGTGAACAGATTCAAGCATTTTACTCAAGTTCAGTGGTAGTTTTAGGAGACCGATGAAACTTTAGAGACAGGGGGAGCTCTAGAGGAAGAGGTGTATGGCAAAACAAAGGTTCTAGAAATTTTACTATTATTTGCCATTATCGTGGTAAAACAAGTCATATTGCAGCCCATTGTTATGCTAAGAAGGATTATATTCACAGCCATAAATTGCAGCAAGGAAACTATGCATCGTCTTCACAACATAATGAAAAAAAAAATGAGCATCTGTTTGTTATGCAACATATGATGAATGTTGTTATAGGAAAGAGGACACATGATGATGTATGGTATGTCGATTGAGGTGCATCTAATCATATGACTAGTCATGTTGAATGGTTTGGAAAGATGTAAGATTTACAAAATCTAGGTTATGTGTAGATAGGTGAGAATCACTCAATTTCACACATTGAAAAGGTTCCTTTGTCCTTACATGACGATCAGACAAAGAGTTTGATAGATGTATTACATGTGCAGCAAAAAGTACCCACAGTTGCTTTATCGAGTACAGAGGCTGAGTATAGAGGTGTTGTTATGGCAACATGTGAGGTGGTATGGCTGCAAAAGTTATTAGGTGATTTGAATGTGCAAGGAGATGGTCCAGTTGTCATTCATTGTGACAACATGAGCTCATACAACTAGCTAGGAGCCCAGTGTTTCGTACTAGGACAAAACACATTGAGGTGCACTACCACTTTGTGAGAGAGAAGGTATTTTCAGGAGTGATTGACTTAGTATATGTTAGCACCACAGGATCATATAGTTGACATTTTCACAAAGGCATTGGGTGCAGAGAAGCTTTGAAATTTTCAAAGCTTACTTGGAGTTACATAGATAGAGTTGAGCTTGAGGGGGAGTGTTGAGATGGCAAGCTCAACACGTGCATACATTGATGATGGACCACGTAGCTAGATGGGTCTGCACATCTACACTTAGCACATCAGTGGTCATTATGATACTCACATGGCCATTGACTTATCACTTATTATATTTAGTTTGTTACACCTACCTATAGTTGGCATAGATATAGAGCTAGTTGACTACTATAGTCAGTTATGTACTGTTTGACTTAGTAGGCCACTTTCCTTTATGTTGCATCTTATCTATACTTTATGTATATTGTATTGAGTGTGAAAGAAGAAGAAGAAGAAACCAACAAGAAAACGTTTTGGCCTCCATCTCTCTTCTTATGTTCTTGAGCGAGCTTTCTCTTGTGTATACGATGTGTGCTTGGCGTAGCAGCTCAAGAAAGTCCCTCCACCACGTGATTCTTGACAAGAGAGGGTGGTTGGGGAACTTGCATTTTGTCTTGTTGCCCCACCTCGAAATCCTATCCTACTTCAAGAAGTGGTATATGCTGCTCTTCTTCTCTCATTGGCTCTTGTGATCCCTATTGCTTCGTATACCCTGGTAATTTTATCTCTTGAACTATTAGTCTTACCCTTAGTAGGTACTCCTTTTGCTCTCATTAGCTTAGGCTCATTTTTGCTGTGTGCACTGGACACATAGGCCGTGCCTTATGCAGGTAATCTTTAGCTTCTTCTTTAAGGTTTCAATGGCCTTCTTCTCTTCTGGATACGTGACATCTAAAATGGTACTGAGGAAGGCACATTACTAGGCTTCCATGCTTGTCTTTACGACCTTTGCCCTGCTCTTTGCTAATACTCTGTCGCCTTCAACATGGGCTAGACGACTTGCCAATTCTTTCACTCTCCCCTCGCTTTTGGCTACCCATTCCTCTACTTTTCACTTCATCTCCTCCAGGCTTTCATTTTACCTTTGTGCTAAGGCCACTATCCTTAGCTCTAGCTCTTTCCACCTCTGGATTGCTTCTTCTTTCTCCTTCTCTAAGTGTTCAAATTCCCTTTCTAGCCTTTCTTGCTCTTTCAGTTCCATTAGCAACCTATGCTCCATTACCTCCACGTCTCTTCGATACTCTTCCTCTTTCTGAGCTTTTTCTGTGTCCTTTGCTTCAAGCTTGTCTATTACCTCTTCGATCCTTTCCAACAGTTCTCTTAATTCTTTATGTTGCATGAGGATGAGCTTGTACTCCCTTTGCAAGCCTATTAGTTCATGTTGTTCTTCTCTTCGAGCCTTCCTTGCCAAAATTGTCTTCTTCCTATTCCTTGGCTTCGAGCTCTTCCTTCAGCTCGTAAATTTCCTTTTGCTATCATGCTACTTGGCAAGTCCTTTCCAATTGGAAAGCTCCCAATGCTTCTCGTTCGGCCTCCAATTCAGCTACAACTGTCTTCTTCTCCGCCTTTGCTTTGTCCAACTATGTGAGAAGCTCTTTGACGTACTCCTTGTAGCCATGGATGGCGGTGATGCTATTGGTATGGTTGTTGTCGATGCCTCTATTCTTTGCTTCTTCATTCCAGCCATCAGAGCTCCTCCACTCGAATCGAGGGCTATTTCTTGCACCTTATTCACTAGGTATTGCACCCAAGCCATGAGATTGCTTGCATCCATTGTGTGAATGATGCCTTAGGTGGCTGTGGTAGTTACGAGTTGGGGCACAAGAGCAGATAGGATTGGATACAATAGGCCTTTGCCTTTGTCTTTTGCCATTGGTGTGGTGGTTTGATTTCTGGTACTTTGGTGTTGGTGCTTGGACCTTCTTCCCTTAGTGACTCATAGTAGCTAATTCCTCCTTGGAAGGTTGCTCCACCGACATACAGAATGCTTAAGCCAAATCTTCCTCTTCCTTTCCTGTGTATCTCTTCTGCATCTTCCTTTTCTTTTCTCTTCCTTTCTTCTTCAGACCTCCTTGACTCCCCTTGCAGTCTCTACAACTCGGCCTTTTCTTCCTTGGTCATTTTCTCCCTCTTGTCTCTTGTTGCTGCTTTTAAGGAGTCGTCTTCTTTGGCCTCCTAGGCTCACCTTGGCCAGATGATATCTTCGGTTCTCTATCCTCACTCACTATCCTTTCACTCGATTACTCCTACTCTTGGGGTGGTGATCTTTTAGGTGTCTCCACCACTTCCTCTTCACTTCCACCTCTCCCACAACCTCTTGGATTATGGCGGTTCACACCTTGCCAAACCCTATAATTGATGCTTTTGGTGACGATTTATTCCTTGTCGTCCCAGCTGTGGAAGCTGGATATCCCCACCCACAAGTCTTGTCCCTATGGCCAATGCCTTTGCAAAAGCTTCAATGGTTTTTCGCACATAGCCATTCCAATTCACTTCATCCAAGGACTTGGCTACAAGGCTCTCTAGTAAGGGCACTCCAATTGTGCTCTCATCAAGGTATTGTATCTTTGACTAGAGAATAGTGCGTGGATCATCTTTGCTTGCATCCTGAATTTTGGATCTGGAATATTAGCTAGGTTGATTCCATCTCATTGGTATGGACCAGGGCTTTGTCAATCCCCAGCATGCCATGGACATCCCTCTTAGGTCACCTCTTGACCTTGTTGACCAGGCCCAATGCTCTTTCCACCATTTTTGGGCTCAATTCCACCTTGACCCTACGGGGTTCTTCTCCTTGTCGCACTATTATCGTGCTGTGGTTTCTATTAGCATCGAAGGTCTGTAGGAACTCAATGCACTTATTGTAGTCAATAGCTTTTTTGACCTTCTCCACATACTTTCCCATGTTGCATTGGTCGATAGACACTTCATGGCCGATTCTTCCATGACTATATCATCCAAGTTCATGATATTCCTAAACTTGAACCAATTGAAGGCCCTAATTTTTGCCGTTAGGTTGTACTTTGCATATTCTTCTTCCGTGAATGGAATGATGTCTTTGTCGTGGCCTGCCATCGTAGGTTCCTATCACAATGCCACTGCTTACCATTAGTTTTCTTGAGATAACTCTTGTGAAACGATAAGAAGATAATGAATGCAACCTATCGAAAGTTGAAGTGCTCAAGTACATAATAAAGACTTTTTCTTCAAGTAGTCCATACAATCCAAAAGAAATTATGAAAATTTTCCTCAATCATAAGTTGGTTTTTATTCCTTTAAACATTGGTCGAGGTTTGAGACATGTTTTCTTTTCCACCTTACCCCCTCTCCCCCTAGGAATGATGTGAATCCTTCCTAGGATTGGAGAATGAAAGGTTAAGGACATTAAGCGTAGGGTTGTGGTGCTTCATTTTGCATTATCCAAGCATAGAAATGTGGGTTATACTCCAAGTGAGTAGGATGGTCCATGTCATGCAGTCTAATACCTACGTGCGTGATGTAGGTCAGCACATCAATTAGGAAGTCACTAGAGTTGATCCTACTGACAATATGTAGCTCTTCCTTGATAAGGATTCAATCTAAATAGGGGTGGGCCATGTTATAATCTTGTAAGGGTCGATTGTGGTGAGTGATGGGGCCAATTTTATGAAGGAGGTAGAAGCTACATAAGTAGGGTCATACTCAAAGGTTTTGATGGCATGTCTCTGCTTGGCATTTGTCATGATTGGGCAGCCCTCTTATTCCCATTGAAGACAGAGAGCGTACCATATACATAGAAAGGAGCCCTCTTATTCCCATTGAAGACGGAGAGCGTACCATTTACATAGAAAGGAGGAGTCAGTGAAAGCTCTTCTAGCTCTTGGTTTGTGGCAAAGGTTTTGCTCTTGCTATTAGCCTTTGTTTGCGAGCTTGCTCGTGAGAGATCTTAGTGGTGATCAATTCCTTGGCTACAATGGGGACTTTGATGACCATGAACCTAGATTTTTCCCAAGTACATGGCATTGTGTGTACATTAGTTGCTAAGGGCTTGTCTAGGAGGCCTAGGAATGAGTGGTGTTTGTTGCTTCGGTTGATCCTTAGGATGCAGGTTAGCCACTTGTGTAAGGGGCCTAGTTTGGGGCTCAAACGTTGTGCTTCTTTTGCTGGTTGTGAATCCATTAAGGCGCTAGCAGTGTAAGGTTGGGTTTGTTTAGTGGCAACCGATTGGGGTTTTGGTCGGCAGACCTGTTGAGGTTCTACATGCTTGGTTTGTGACTCAAGCGGTTTAGCGGTTTTAGGTGGCATACTAGTCTTTGGAGATGGGCTAGTAGTCGTTGGTTGAAGGGCACGTGTGCTTTTCTTGGTCTTCGATACCAGAATGTGGTTGTTGCCCTCATAGTAGCCTTGTGTACGAAATAGGGCCGTAGGTACCCATTGTTACTTGATTGTTCATTGGGTTCTAGAATGCTAACCATGTCTTTTATGCCTAGGGCATGATGGTCGAGAGTTATGGGTTCATGCAGGTCAACTCTTAGGTGGTGGTGATTGACGTTTAGGTACCCATTTTACCTATTTTTTAGTAGTCTTGGTTGTGTTTCCTTTGGGTTGCAAGGACTGATCGGTCTTGGTAGGGCAGGACAAGTCACGACCCCCCTCCTTAGACATTGTGTTAGGTAATACTATTGGTGGGAATGGTAGGCTTGGGTGGAACCATGCTACCCTTGCTAAAAGCTATTACTATCCTCATACTGCTAAGGTGAGGTGAATCCGCGGTGAGTCATACTCGACACATTGCAATGTGCTTGCTTCTTGAAAGTGCATCCTAGCAGCGATTCTTTACATGCAGCCTTGGTGTTAGGTAGCACATAGAAAATCATGGGTAGGCTTTTGGTCTCGATAGAGACCGCTACTTTGCATTTCTCTAGCAGAGGCTAGGATGTCCCCCAAACGGTTTGAGCTTGGCATTTGTGGGTTGTAGTTGGGGATGACTAATGAGAGTCCAATGCTCGTGAGTAAGGATGTTGATGTCAACACCCTCATCAATGAGTGCATCAAAAGTGCATGTCTTTTGAGTAGCAATTGTGATTCTCAAATAAGTAGGTTCTACTATCTCCTCGTCTGCTTCCTCGATTTTTGTGATGGTGGCTACTGTCACATTGACAGATGGCTTTAGAATTGGTGGCTCGTGCAATGGATGGGTTGAGGGGTAGTACTTCTTGAGACGACTACTGTTAAAGAAGCCTATGCCCTCTCCCTCTAAGGTTTCAAGCTCCACATTGCCTGTTTGACTAATATTGCAGACTTTGAAAGGCCCTAATCCTCTGAATTTCATATTTTGCTTATGGCCCTTCGCTGAGTATAGCAATACTAAGTCGCCTTGCTCGAAGTCACACTGTTTGACATGCTTGTCGAACCAACTCTTACGTCTTGCCTTCTCACAGATTAGTGCATGAGTAGCTAGGAGTTGTGTCTCAGAGAGACATTCCAACTCCACTAAGCACTTGATCCATGCTTCTTTCCCTTCCCATAACTCTTGCTCTACTATTCTCAAGCTAGGGACAAAAAACTCTACTGGCTGAATTGCTTTGGTTCTGTAGGTTAGCTTGAATGGTGGTTGCCCAACTGCCACCTTATAGGCTATCCTATAGGCCCATAGTGCTACCATGAGTTTGCTATCCCAGTTGTTGTGTGAGGCAGAGAATACCTTGGTTAGGACATTTACTAGGATCTTGTTCATGGACTTCACCTAACCGTTAGCTTGAGGGTAGTAAGGTGATGATTTCCTATGGATGATTAGGAAGGTGGATAGCAAGTGGGCAATTACTTCATTAATGAAGTGAGTGCCTTGGTCACTAACTAGTTCGATGGGGCAATCAAATCTTGAGATCAATTACTCCTAAAGAAACTTAGCCATGGTTCTAGCATCATTCTTTCTCGTGGCTCGAGCTTTGGCCCATTTTGTAAGGTAGTTTATTGCCACAATGATGTATTTGGCTTGGGAGTACTATGCTACGGGACAGATTGTCCCAATGAAGTCAATGCCCCATTTTCTAAATGGTTGGCATGCTATGAATGGGGTTAACTCCATTCCATCCTTAAGAATAGGAACCTTAGTCCTTTGACACTCGTCACAATGCTTTACAAATTTAGCAGCATCGCGGAATAGGGTGGGCCACCACATTTGAGATTGTACCACCTTGCAAGCTATAGTATCTCTGCTGAATTGTCCTCCAGCAATTCCACCATGCACTTCAGTCAACACATCATGCATTTGATGCTCACATACACATCTCCACAACAAGCCATCGTGCCATAACCTATAGAGTTAGTCCATCAATTGATAGGGTTGAATTTTAAGGATAAGGACCTTAGCCTAGCCTTCTCAATAGGCCTCTCTAGTAGTCCATGCTCTAGGATTTGGACTATGTTGTCAGTCCAATAAGGTGTCAAATCAGCTCTGAATAAATCCTTCTCACTGGACACGCTAAAAAGACATGCATCGGGTAGGTCATTTGTAATGCCTTGTCTAGCGGCCTCTCTTGTGGGTATGTGGGACATGTGATCTGCCATGTAGTGTTGCTTGCCCTTGCATACAACCACATCAAATTCAAAATCTAAAAGCAGAAGTAACCATCGAGCTATGTGTATAGTAGCGCAAGGTTTGTTGACAAGATACAACAAGGCTTGATGGTCAACAAAGAAGGTAAAGGGTGTAGCCAAAAGGTAATGCCAAAATTTCGTTACAGCAAATACCATGGTCAAACCCTCCCTCTCCGTTGTGGAGTAGTTCATATTCATATTCATGAGTTGTTTGCTATAGCAAAGCTTACTGGATAGTCAAGGTTGTGCTCACTAGGTTGGTACAAAACAACTCCAATGGAAAACTTTGATGCATCAATATGCACATGGAATGTTATGTTTGAGTCTAGGGCTTGTGAAATTGGTGTGGTAATGAGAGCCTTTTTCAACTTCTCATAAGTGTGTTGGCACTCCTCAGTCCACTTGAATAGAATCAGCAACTTGTAGAGTAGTCTAGCAATCAATGTATAGCTCAGAATGAAGTGTCGATAGTATCCCGTATATCTTAGGAAGCACTGAACTCCCTTATAGTTGGTTGGTGGTGGCAAGTCGACAATAACCCTGACCTTAGAGAAGTTAGTGGCAATGCCACTCTTGGACACCATGTGCCCTAAGATACATCTGTGTTTCACCCAGAATTGGAACTTTAGGGGGTTCAAAGAGAGACTATAGAGTCGACATTGTTCAAAGATTTCACGAAGATTATCTAGGTATTCTAGAGTACACGCACAGATTGTCAACAAATACTTCTAGCTCTCGCCTAAGCATGTCCTTGAAGATGGTATATATTAGACGCTGAAAGGTGGCAAGAGCATTCATTAGCCCAAATGGCATGACTATGTATGTGAATACACCTCACTCCATGTGGCAAACAATGTCTTATGCTTGTCATCAGGGTGTACTTAAACTTGGTTGTAACTTGAGAAGCCGTCGAGGAAACTGTAGGCCTCTTTTCCTACTACTCTCTCAAGCATGTGCTTAGTGTAAGCCAATAGATAATTATCTCTCTTAGTCATGGCATTAACTTTCTTGTAGTTCATGCACACTCAGATTTTTCCATTCTTCTTCAAGAAGATTACAATGGGTGACACCCAGTCCGTATGCTTAATCTCGTAGATGAATCCTGCCTTCAATAGCTTGTCGATCCCTTCCTTCACAGTGTGAGTGTGCTTTGGATTCATTAGGTAAGGTCATTGCTTTATTGGTGTTGCATTAGGAGTTTAGAGATTATGTGTTATGACCCTCAAATTGACTCCTTTGAGTTCGTCTAAAGACCAAGCAAACATGTTTATGTACTGTCGCAAGAGAGCAATAAGATCGGCCTCTTCTTACTTAGTCAAGTCATCAACTATAGACATGGATCGGGGCTTCTCCGCTTCCCTTCTAAGTTGACTTCCTTGACTCTGGCAGGTCCTTCTATCGATTCACTTGTTTGTCCTTGTCTCTTTGCACCCAACAAGATCATTACCCTATCCCCTTTCTTGAATTTAGTGAAGTGCTGTGGTAGGTCTTCAGGTTTCTTTTGCTATTTGACTTCCGTCCCTTTTGGTTGTCCTCTCTTTTCCTCCTTTAACTGTTTATGCCTTAGGTGGACTAGCAAGTCCCCTTTGGTGCATCTGGTTTTAGGTGGTCGGGATTACTTTCAGACCTTACCTTTGATTCCGAGTTAAACTCACAACCCTCGCTAGAGGATGGAGTTTCCCCCCGTGGTTGCAACTCTGAGGTCGACTATGTCCTATAAAGAGAGGCACGTCAGTTGGTTGGACTAGCCATGCTTGTTCGTAGTACATCACACCTAAGTGATCCAGCCAAGTGTGATCGCATTCGGTTCTGAAGACTCCTCTTTCAGTTATATATGCATTGGCTCTCTGCGGCTTGGAGTCTACTTTTATTTGTTCAATCACTCGGCCCCATTAGTGTTGTACTCTATCGTCTCAGCTGCTCTTTACTTGAGGAATAACAATCCTCACACTCCTCATCTAAATTGCTACCCTCTGACTACTCATCGTCATCTAGGTCTCTATTCTTGCCTCTCTTTTCATCCGTCATCAATGCCCAATTGTATCAAAGGTTTAGGTTGTGCACCTTGGTTCATCACCATTTCGGTTCATCCATGAGATCAATCCTCGTACTCCTCATCTAAATTGCTACCCTTTGACTACTCATCGTTGTCTAAGTCTCTATTCTCGACTCTCTTTTCATCCGTCAGTGCCCAATTGTATCAAAGGTTTAGGTCATGCACTTTGGTTCATTGCCATTTTGGTTCATCCATGAGATCTTGGAGCGGCTTGAGATTAGCAATTGGGTGACTAGCTAGCTCCCTTATAGATTTAAGAATCCCACGGAGTTCTAATCTACTAAATGAGACATGGAAAGGAGTGGGAATTTGTTGCCTGTTAGGGTTTTTGGCCATCATATAGAGTGGCACTGATGGTAGGGTCTTACCCCTTGGAATTTGAGGTGCAATGGCTTTATGGGAGTCATTAGCTATCCTTGCAGTACTTCATCAAGTGTCCACACGAATTGCTGACTTGGGTGTCTCCTTTCAAGATAGAGAAGATGGTATCTAAGTCGACCGATGTGGTTTTCCAGGTATCCATCTCAACCCTTACTACCTCCAATCTATTGCCTAGGAATATGAGGCCGTTACCCCAGTCTTTGATTACTCATGCGTTCCTCATCCATGGTCAGCCTTGCAAGTTGTTGTAGTCTACTCTCTTTCATAACAATGAAGTTCACTAAGAACTGGATGCCTGCTACCTTCAAGGGCCAATCTTTCAACACTTTGAATGGCTTAACTTTCATGCCATTAGCCAGCATGACATTAAACCTTGTGGTTTCCACTAGTGGGTTACCCCAAATCTACAAAATTGCATGGCTAAGTACATTGACTCATGCTCCCATGTCTACAATCCCCTTTCTCATGACATCTCCTAATGATGTCAGGAGTGATAGGGCCACATCCATCTCCATGCCTTACTAGAAAGAATTCACATGCAAGGACTTAGGCATCGAGTTCAATGTGAGGGTGGGTATCTGCATGGATATGGTATTCCCATGCAAGTCAGCTACTCCTAGCTCATTAGATCCCTCTACCCATTGCTTTAATTCTTGCCATAATGAAGGACTTTGTCTAAGAAGATCCATTGGCAACATTACAAGAGCCGATAGCAATGTCATAAGCAGGCCATTAATCGCTTTCCTTTCATCGTGCCTTACACTCTTTTGCCATTAGTCTTGGGAAACTTGGCTACCGGTGGTGTCTAAGCCTTGTCTTTGTGGTTTGTGTGAGGTGTGGATAAATCTCTTGAGTTTATGCATGTTGGTGAGATCGGTGTGCTTACACTAGAGAACTCATTGATCTTGTTTTCTAGGATGGGCTCGGCATCCTTTAGATGATCTTGGGCTTCTCTCACCCACTCCTTAACCTTGTCAACTATTTCCAATTGGCGCTTTGGATCAAGATATTCCCCAACCTTGGCACTCCCCTTCTCTCTTGCTTTAAGTGCTGAAGTCTTGGCCTTTGCATCTACCGCTTGCTTTCTTCTCGGTAATGTGGTCACACTATCCGTTTTTAGTGTTACTTTGGAGTCTTCCCTCTTTTTCCTCCTTCGGCGAGTCTTCTTTCCTATCGAGGATGCATCTAGGTTGCTAGGTCCTGGCAATGAAATACCGGCTTGATTTGTTTGTGCCCTAGTCATGACATTCTCAACGTGATGGGAGTGGCCTCACCATCAAGCGTTTCGACTCCAAATAGCCCGAGGGGTACAAAAGGTATGATGGCTGAGCTAGTAGATGGTTTTTGCTTTTGCAACATTCGGCATATAAGTGAGTGATTCCACACTTGGGGCATCTCAAATCAACCTTTTCTTGGTTAGCTTGTTCTCATTTGGGGCAATGAGATAAGGTATACCCTAGGTGGCCGCAAGTCCACCAGCATGAGATTAGGTCTTGGTTTTGCCCTCCTAGGCCTCTACCCCTTTCCCACTACCCCTTCCCTAGCCTAATGCCATCATTGGTACTGGTCTAAAGTCCATTAGATAGGATTGCCTTCATTGTCATATGAGATATAAGGGTTTACATATGTCTCATTCTCATTTGGCTCCTCCACATAACATATTAGAGCGTCGCTCCGGTGGATGGGTCATGAAGGGTCTAGGTGATCTAGGGATGCCCGTAGGGTTGATGTCCATTCTAGGGACAATCGACTTGGCATCATTAGGTGCTGGGAGATCTAATGGAGCTCTCCTTTTGAATTGTGGCAGTCTATTTTCCAAGTAGTAAGGCTGGTTCTAAAGCTATAGATATGGTAATCGTCTCGGCAATTAGCAATGCACAACATCATGATTGAACCTATTGCACTTGGCACAAGTTCTAGATCTAGGATCCATGCACTCAGTCGTCGGGAGGTGGTTCCCTCCACAATGGACACATTGCACGTGAGGTCGTGCATGTCTTCTAATAATATCCTAAAGCTTGGCCAACTCTAGCTTTATGTCCGCCAATTCTTGGCTTGGGTCAATGCTCTTCCCTTTCTCTTCATTACTCTAGCTAGATCTCTCGCTACTAGTGGTGGTAGCTCTCTTTGAGCCTTAAGAGGCTGCACTATCTCGGCTTATGGCTCTTGAGCTCCTCTCCTTGAGCAGGTTTTCTATGCATATGGCTTCTTCAAAGACCCTAGCTAGCATGTCCCTTTGTAGGTTCGAGTTGCCTACTAAGGCCTTGTAGAGCTCTTCACTCCTAATTCCACTTTTGAATATGGTGGAGACCGCTTGCTTACTAGGTCACTCTGTGGTGGCTAGGATTCTCTTGAAGAGACTCCACATGTGGGTGATGTAATATCTAATGTCCTCCTTGTCCTTTTGAGTGAGTAACATTCATCAGTCAAATCATGAGGTTATCCGAGTACCCCGCCTCAGAGAACCTCTTAATGAAGAAGCTCTTGAGAGTATTAAAAGTATTACATTCGGTGTCATCTAGATTGGTGTACCACATTCATCCTTTATCTTTGAGACAAAGACCAAAGGCTTGCACATGTTGAGTAGGATCTATTAGGTCATTTTCCTTGCATACCTGCTTGAACTACTCTACGAAGCTATATGGGTAGTTGTTGGGTTGGTACTTGTCAAGTCGCTTGGCAAATATAGGTATCTTTGGTTGGCTCCTCAAATTTGGAGTGATTTCTAGTCTCGCTAGCAATGAATTTTCTAGGGCCACTCCACTTTGCTCTATAATTGTGTTGTCTATGAGTCTCTTCATGAGAAGCTTGCTCAATGTGAGATTGGCTTTAGCACTTGTTCCCTCTCCACAGCATTGGGTCCCATCCTATTCTGATTGGCAAGTGCTAAGACTTGCCAATTCCGATTGGCAAGCGCTAAGACTTGGCAAGCGCTAAGCATTGGGTCCCATCCTATTCCGATTGGCAAGCGTTAAGACTTGCTGGACCTCTTGCATTTCTATTTCTTGTCTCAGCCTTTGAGCTTAGTGTTCCTGGTTGTATGTAGCTATGCCCTGCAGTGCCTTCTTGGCCAATCTTCGCTCTTCCTCAAGTTTAGCTACTATGATTTCCTCAGTCCCCTACCATGATGCTCCATCTTGGTTTGTAAATCGTATCGATTGATGATGCATCTGTTGGATATCGATTGGAAACTCTCCCAAGTCGAGCTTGTCATTTTCATGATTAGAGCTTGGTCCTAACATCTCGTCGCCTCTTGGCCCACTAGGTTATCAATGAAACTGATCAACTCAAGTAAGGTTGAGTCGCTAATCATGTTGATCTTCTTGCTTTCCAAAAGCCTTGCTTTTGATACCTCATATCCTTGGCCGTGTGTGTGAGGGTCTTATCTTATTAGTGGGCTTGTTTAGGTTGCTTATCTTGCATGTGAGTTTTTTTAAAGTTCAGTCAGTTCTCAAATTTAAGTGCGCTCAAGTGTTCGTGGGGGGGTGCTTCTTTTTGTGTGCAGTGCAAAATCAGGTTTTCGCTTTTTGAGTGTACTTCAAGTGATTGTTCAAGCGGTGTGTGAGTGTGATGAAGACAATGTGGTGCAATGTACTTTTTTAGTCCACTCCCTTAGTAGGTGGTGGTCACTCTAATAGGTTTGATTGGGTCCTTTAAAGTGTTTCAGATGGGTAGTCTAGGAGGCTTTGTTTGAGGTTGCTTCCTAGGTGACTGAGTCACGATCTTTATAGTCTAGAGGCTCTATGAGCCATCCGATGTGTCTGGATTCCTACAAGGGCCTTGCCTTGCTTTGGGTTGAGCTCTGCCTGGCTTGGAATGTGCTGGATTGGTCTATTTTCAAGTTCTGGTTAGTGTGTCCAATTATCAAAGGTTCGATTCTCGAAATCGGATAGTGCAATTCTAGGTATGTCTAACTGAGAAAATAAGACGGTTTGAGTCTGATTCTGGTATCTGAGTGGATTGTCTGAATTGAATGGTTCGAGCCTGGTAGTCTGATTCTAGCTGCTTGAGTTTGGTTATCCGAGTCTGAGTCCGTCTCACTCGGATCGGCTAACGGTGTCCGATCAGACTAGGACTGCAAGTGTTTGAGGGACATCGGACTCCACGATGTGCGTCTAATTTCGGTGGCACAAACGGGCCACAAGGCAAGATTTGGATTTGATTCGATTGACCTCCATGGTTGATGCCAAGTGTTGAGAACTTCCAGAATCAATGATAAGATGCTGATGAAGGTTTGTGTGCACTTGGGGTAGTTGAAAACCTCTAAATCGGTGCATTGGATCTTGTCTTTGCTCTGGAGCTCCAACCACACGTGCACACACACACACACACACACACACACACTCTCTCTCTCTCTCTCTCTCTCTCTCTCTCTCTCTCTCTCTCTCTCTCTCTCTCTCTCTCTCTCTCTCTCTCTCTCTCTCTCTCTCTCTCTCTCTCTCTCTCTCTCTCTCAAAGTCTTGAAACTGAAATGAGCTCTCTTCACCCTTCCTCGAAGTTTTAGGCCCCCTCTCAAACACTCCTTGGATGCCTTTTCCTCTTCTTTCCTAGATTACAACCTTGCTTTCCTTCGATTTTAGACTTAATGTTACACAAAACCCTATTGTGGTTTTCTTTTTCTTTCCCAAAATTTCCTACCTAAATGCCTACAAATGCCTAAAAATCACAAGTAAATGCTAATTCTAATCAAACCAACTCATCCAAACTTCAAAAATCCAAAATACTTACTTGTAGTGAAGATCAAACGCCCTTCCTTCATACCTATCTACCTCAAGCACCGCTTTGGGGAAAACCCTCCAATGCTCAATTCAAAGTGTACAAGTACTCAAAGCTCGAATCCATTGATCCCGACATAATAACAAATTGTGGGACCCTTCGCTTGACTGTCAAGACCCATGGACCACTTATTGCTCGAGCATTTCAAGTTGAATGCTAATGGCTACCTCTCACACATAGCCCTATACGCTCTCAAGCCTACAAGTGTAGTGAGCTTACCTCAATGCCTGATTGAGTATCCTCCTCTCTCAAGCACATCGGTAGCTCCACGATCCAAGATGCAAGATCAAGCAAACTCAATCCTCCTTCTTCAAGCTCCATGCTCCATAGCCGCGCGTGCGAGACGAGAAGGAAAGAGAAGAGAAGAAGAGAGGAGAAGATGGAGAGATTTTCCACCATGGTCCCTCACCCTTACACACTCACTCTCTCACACTCTCACGCTCCCTCTCTCAAGCACAAGCACAAGCAAGCAAGCAAGCAAGAAGAAGAAGAAGAAGAAGAAGAAGAAGAAGAAGAAGAAGAAGAAGGAGAGCCACTTTTGCCACACACCAAGAATGAACTTCTCTATTCACTTTTTGGCATTTATACATGCCCTTATCCCTTTGGGCACCCATCCCCTTTTTTTACATGACCGATCATCTTGCCAAGGTCCTCTTTTCCTATTCCCTTCTATTTACATTATGCCTTCACCTATGCCTATTTACTCTTTATAACTTGCACAGGAGGGAGTCTGGAGCTCTTTTACAAAAATTTGGAGGTGTCTTTACATTTTAAAATGTGCATTTGCCTTTGCCTCAAATTTTAAGGTTGCCCTTGCTCTTTGGCCTTTTCTCCTCTTATCCTTTTGTCGGTCACATACCACGTTTTTCTGCCTTGCTCCACATTTTTTAATTTTCTCAAAATTTATTCACTTTCTTTTTTTTTCTATCTTGCATTGGGTTTAACACTCAATGTCATTTAGTATTCAATCTAAACACAACATCTCATGGCTAGGAACATTCAAAGTAGATACAGAAGAGCTATTTATTGAAGGATTTGGAAACTATAAGATTGAGTGACACATAGATGGTGACTTAAAGACACTCAAATGTATGTATAATGTGTTAAAGGGAGCCAACTCCAAATCTCCTTGCCTATATTGCATGTCCCTAGTATAGTTGAACTCAAGCAACAAGGATCCATAATTTAATCTAGTCCTAGTTATTCATATAGTGAATGTCCATATATGTACACTTCATGTGCTTTGCAAGATAATTGAAAATCTTGTTCATCTTTATATAGGGTTTGCATGGAGACTAAAGCCACTATCAACTAGAATAGATGCTATAATAAAGATTAAAAAAGTCTTATCTCCAAAATTGGTTTGCATGGTGGTAATGTTGTTATTGAATGAGTTCTTCAAAAGTCTAAGGATGGAAATTTTGTCCCCAAAAAACCATCTATTGGTGAAGTGAAGGCCAGAAGGTTTCTAGGCTTTCATGGGAAACTTGGTAAGATAAACTCTAGGAATGGTGGCTTGGCTATTAGATATAATAAGTGGAAGTCTCTACATAATGCAATTAAGGATCATGTTGATAATGGACAAGCTCAGAATAGAAAAGCCAATTTTTGGGAAACACTAGACAAAATATACTTTTATTGTGATAAAACTAAATGAAATGATGACAATCTCAAAGACTTGAAAAAGCAATTGAACCTTTTCTAAAAGGCAACAATAGAAGCTTGGGACGATCAACACTTCACTCACTATATGATAAGAAGTTTGTATATGTACGTCTCTTCATTATCTGACTCATATAAGGTTTTTCTATTAACTTTCATTAGTTTTTAACAATGCAACATATTTTATATAACCATGCTTCATATTTTATCAAGAAATATGGATCTTTATCTATTTGGTCAATCCAAGGTATGGCAAAATTCACATTATCAAGCAAGAACAAAATACTTTAGACACATAAGACATGGAGGTGGAAGATACAAAGAAAACTGTTTATTAGATGTCTTCTAATGGTTCTATATAGACAAATTTGGCACAAATTCAAGCTCAAGGACACAACCACATCATGTAATACATCATCTTTTGGCAAGGACTAGACAAACATGTGGAAAAAGATAGGTTTCAAGAAACCCTTAACATTTTTTAGACTAACTCTATTTTGCAAAAGAGTCTCTAGTTTCAAGCAACTCACTAGGGCCTCTAGATGAATCTTTGTTTTATCCCACTCAATAAGATCTCTACATTTCAAGAACTCTTGTTTCCTATAGCCTGGAAGGAGCTTCAAATTTCTAGCATCTCCTACATGGGAGAGTAAATAAGAGCCAAGAAATCCAAAGTATCCTGCCCTAGATCCACTATATCCAAGCATGAAGCCAATAACTCTTATAGCTTCTTCCTTCTGCACTAAAATTATCTTATTTGATTCTCTATTGAAAACTTGGGATCTAATCACCTTGGAGATAGCTCTCAAATCCATTGTTGGTAGGCTTGGAGAGCTTTACAACCTACTATGATAAATTGCAACCGTTTGATCATTTAAGCTTCCAATATAATGAACAAGGCCTTGGCTTAGCTTCAATGGCCTTGAGCTCTTGGCTCTTCCAAGAAAGTTGTTTGGATCTTCAATTTCTACCTGTGTAATAAACCACAATAGTGTAAGATGTCAATATATAAATATCTTATAATATTTATCCATAATGCATAACAAACTCTATTATAAACCTCAATGAATATCTTAAAATTATCTTCCATACCTTAGGGTTTTTGTCTTCTTCAAGAAGACTATCATCATAAAGATTTATTCAACTTTTTGGTTTCTCCTTTAAAGGAGACTTCACTTTCTCTTCATATCCCATATCATCAATACTAAGTCTTTGTTAAACTTGTGAGAACTCTTCCTCTATAGGTAGCCCCTCCTTTTCATATTCCACGATTTGATTGATACATGAATATAAGGCTACAGAGATGTCTTGAAATTTCTCTCCCTCAACATCAAGACTTGCTAGAAAATCCTATTCATAACCTATAAAATTCTTATCATTTTTGGCCCCATCTTGCAACGATTGCTAATAAGGAGTAATCTTCTCTGAGATAAAAAAGATGTTGAATATCATTTAGCAATACATATATTTTTTTGTTGATGAGGTAACTAGGAAATGTTGGGACACAATCAAGAGGACATTCTTCAATCTTTACACTCAACTCTATCTTCTTTTCTTCCACTTTTATAATGTTTTCACTTTTAAACAAAGCAACATCAAATCCCTTCACTAGTTGGTTCTCAACATCCTCTTGAAACATTTTTCCTTCTCTTCAACCTCTTTATCTTTACTTGCAATATCCTCTATCTTTTTCTCTTGTATTGTATCTAAAGAACAATTATCCATATACTAAACATATATAAGAAATCCAACATCCTTGTGCAAAAGAAGATATTGATACTAATTCTAATGAAAAGAACAATATGCTTCCGAGTTCTTGAAATCCTCATCAATGAGGCTAAACCTTGTTTGCAAAGTTGTTCTAGCAGCATTGGTAGCTTCCACTACATCATTGTAATGGACAAATCCCTCAATCTCTAGGCCTTGCACATGTCTATCACAACACTCCCTATAATAATCATTCAATTTGTCTTCAAGATCATTCAAGAGCTCTTGCAAATCAAAGGGAACATTGAGCATATCTCTAATGTAAATGAATATGGATGAATTTCCAGTTGGATAGAGGAAATCAAAGAGCTCTCATCACACATATCCCCTAGATTCTCTTCGTCCATTCCCTTTAAACTACTATAAACAGGTTTCATAGTTTTGCTTTATATTATTGGTTACAGTGTCCTCATCAGGATGATAGTCACTTTTGTGGTGGTGGCTGGAGAGTAATTGCAAATGCCAGAAGATTAGTTAAGTTTATTTATCTCAATGATGATCAACTTGTAAAGGTAATGTGAAAGATACTAAACTTTAAGATATAGATTCATTGCAAAATAGTCCATTGATGATAATAACATAGTCCATTGTAAAAAAAAAATAGTAAACTAAAAATCTATTCTTACAAATGTATGACAATTTTCAAGGGATTGCTATACAAGTGTGTATGTTTGGTATATAAGAGCAAAGGTCATGAAGTACATAATGGTCAATTGTATGAAACCAAGAATGGACAATAGTGGGTGGGGGCTTGGACAATGAAGGAGAGGAGATGCATGTAACTACATCAGGTGAAGCTATACCTTCAACACTTAAGGTAACCAAAGCATCAAAGAAAGGCAAAAGGACTCCTAGAAAGGATGTCCTTTCTCCTAAGAAAAGTCCTAAAAAAAAAAGAAGTAGCTTTGCCTCATTGCTTGTAAGTCCTTGTGTATATTCCTTGTGTATATAATTCATGGAGATAGCCGACAAAAAATTACCACAAAATTTGTACATGTATTTTATATTGATAGTAAAGAGATACTTTCTTCAATATCTTTGCATTGTATATTCTTCTTTCTCCTCATTGATATCTGTAAAAAATATATTATAAATATTTGTTAATCAAAAAGTGAAATCAGATATATATCTAAGTGGATATAATATGATATAAAAACTTACTCATTTGTTATTAACTTGAAACACAAATGAGCATGGTAGTTCATTATCTTCATTTTGTAAATCCATCCTCACTTGATGTGGCATACATGATGATCTAATATTTAGGATTGGAATAGTGTCCTCATTGAACCAAACATCAAGATCCACTATAGGATCTTTGCTAAAATTATCAAGATTTTGGTCTAAAGCAACCATATTACCACCAACATAATGCTGCCTACTATAATAAAAGCTAAGGATGAAATTTTGAGTAGCAACAATATATTTATAAGCTATAGAGTCTTGATATATCTTACATATAGATTTTTCTTTTGTCCTAATGCCCATCCTTCATCAACAAATTGTATAACATGATCATATGTTAGTCTCTTCACACTAAAAGCATGGCTTTTGATCCTCTTAACTCAGCATTAGAAAAAAAATTAATAAAGTTATTAATTGGTATAAACAAAGTAACTTTGGTTAGCCTACTTGAGATATTATATTTTAATGCTCTCTGTATCTACAAAAATATCTTATATCTATAGCCCTCACTAATAGCTAGACTTGGCAAAGGTCACTCAAAACTTGAAAAGTCTTGCAAAGAAAGGGGGGGATATTGATTTCCATTGGCTCCACTACATGGGGACAATATAAGAATGGTCATAAAAGAATATTCCATTCTCTACAAGCTTTGCCTTCTTTCTACCTTTGTACATTTATTCTCCAATCGAACCATGCATAACATCAATAACATCAACAATAAACTCGACCGACTGCCATCCTCAAGATTAAAGGGATAGACATTTATAAGACAATTAAATGTTATAATGGAAAACCTTACACCAAGTTCAAGAAAAGAAAGATTTTAAGAATCAAAATTTTCCAATTTGGTCTATGTATTGGAAGATTTGAAGTTCCAGGTTTCAAATGTAGCTCGCATTAATACATGTTGCACTAGTACCTTTTTTATGCTATTCTTATTTACTCCAAGCTTGAAATCTCAAAATTCTATCCTTCCAAGAGCAGAGATGAACAAGCTCTCATATCTTCGTCTTTTCCCATGTTTTGCGCACTGCATGGTGATCCAATTTCCTTTGCTAATGATAGTAAGAATCTATTTTCCATCTATTTGGAATGAGTTAAACACTAATATGGATGTGATTTGGGAGCTTGGATCCCTTGTTAAATGTAGATTTTTTATATCTATGGCGCAGAGAGAGAGAGAGAGAGAGAGAGAGAGAGAGAGAGAGAGAGAGAGAGAGAGAGAGAGAGAGAGAGAGAAAACTAGGCTACCGCAAAGGAGGGAAAAACACGAGAGGGATAAAAGAAATGAGGGAAAAAATGAGTGCCAAGATTTTTGTTAATTTGAATTTAGAATAATTTGATCATTATCATTAATCTAGACATATTAATAAATAAAAGTGGCCAAGATTGTATGTCATTAATTGGAATCCCAAAAGAGACACCAAGGAAAAGGGGTTTCTACTACAAGAAAATCTATCTTTTAACATCAACAAGCTTTTGTTTCATTCTTTAGAGAACCACAATAAGGAAAAGAACAAACCTTCATGCAGCATCATAGTAGATATCTCCCACGGATTTAATAGAATCAACCATAATCTTCAACATCTTCATAGAATCCATCAAAACTAACAAGAGCACAAAAGAATATACCATTTTTGAATGGAAATAAATCACATAGTAGTCATCTTTGTTGTCTTCATAGTTTTCTCTCATAATCTCTCATAGATAGATACATTGTTTTTAATAGAATTGGCTATCTCTGACTCTCTCTTTCTCTCTCAATCAATAGTACATTATCTCCTCACTACGATACTAAAAAATAACTCATAATAATCCTTCTTAGGTCGTGGATGTCTCTTCCAAGAGGTGTATCTGATATGAAAGGTCACCAGCGCCACTACAGTGACTCTTCATAGCTCATCCCTGTCACTTCACTCCAGTCTTCTCTTGAGTCTTCAGCAGCTACTTCTTCCACTTCCTTGAGCTCTTTTGAACTTACATTCATCTCTTTTCCAAGGGTAGAAAACTTTCCCAAAGTCACACATACATTCTACAGAGCACTTACAGAAGTATACAGAATAGAACATAACAGAAATAGAGCAGGAACAAAGGCTCTATAGAAGCTCATCTGAGGGTTACAAAAGGTCAACAGAAAACATTAGAACCTCATAAATCATATTAAAACCATTCCAAAATTTTAAAAACTATTTAATAAGCTTTCAAAAGACCTCAACCTTCATCAGTCATCAATCCATGCTTCATATAAAAGAAAATCATAACAAAATAGACGTTAAACAAAAGGTATTAGAACCAATCAGAACCTCCAACAGAACCTATCAGAACATCACAGAATCTCATATTCCTACGGAGAATCATCATGAGCTTCCAAAAAATAATCAATATCATCCACAACACTCTCAAACACTTCCAAAACAACCAAACATCACTCAAAATCCATAAAAAATCAACCATTCAGGCCTCAAAAACAACAAAAATCAACCAAAAAATCTAATCATTTCAACAATCAACATTAATGCATAGAATATCATAATCATAAATATAAGAGGCTAAAAATAGATATTATAATATCATTTCATAATATTATATATATATATATATATATATATATATAAAATTTATAATATTATGTGTGTGTGTGTGTGGTCTACAACACTCTTTCTTTATCTCTTAAAAGGTATTTTCAAGACCTCAAACCTTCCCTAATGTAGCAAAAAATCCTTATGGCTTCTTCATTTTCTACCAAAATTATCTTCTCCACTCCTATATTGAAAACTTGAGATCCAATGACTTTGCAAATAGCTTTTAAAGCCATCATTGGAAAACTTAGAGAGCTTGAGAATTTGTTTTGATAAATTGTAATAGTTTGATTATTCAAGCTTCCAATATAATGGCCAAGTCCTTGGCTTTTCCCAAGATTTAGTGGTCTTGAGTCCTTGGCTCTTAAAGAAATTTATCAAGATATTCAATTTCAAACTACATAAGAAACAAAAAAAAATTTCTTATCAATAGATGAAAATCTTAAAGTCAAATTGTAACGTGCCTAGGTCTCGACACTTTTTAGTAGTCCATCAGGAGTTAGGTCTAAAAGACGCTGCCTAGATCTCAACACATTTCAGTAGTCCATCAGGAGTTAGGTCTAAAAGATACTACCTGGCACTCCCACGGAGTGTCACATGGTTTTTTGGTTAGCGACTCCTGAGTCTACTCTACAACGAAACATATTGGCCAACCCTGTTAGGATCGACCTAAATCCTTCTGGGTCTCTTTTGGTCAGGTCACTCTATAGCCTTCTAGCGTCAGTCTTCTGATGCGATCCACTTTGCGCAGAGTATCTGAACCAAAGTGGACTCATATCATACTTGGTTCAAAGAGAATGGGAAATGAGAGGGATGCATTGCTCGAACTCTCTACCCCTAGGGTAAAGTCCCATTTTGGTCCCCTAAAACGATATGAGCCTAGGTTCTACCCTACATTATCTAAGGTCAATACGTCATTGTTATTTGAATGTTGAGTAGCCTCCCAGTTCTTTGGGACCACCTTACAGTAGGACGGACCCATCGGGGGTTCTGCCCAGCCGATTCCCTTGATGGCTTTAGTTTTCTACTTACCTAAGGGTACATTAGTGGTAACACATACAAGCAGCTTCCTTATTTAACCCATTAGTCACATGTTTTTTACGTAATTTTTATGCACTGACATGAAAATAGATCAGACAAATTCATTGAAAGTAAACTTTATATTAAAATTTCAACTGAGATACCAATCTCGTCCATGGGACGGTTCCCGCAATCCATAAGGATACGTCTTATTTTCCTCCAAGTTTCCGCCCTTGCACTAGTAACAGGGCCTCCAGATTCCTCTTTGAGTCATGTAGACCATCTCAGTAGGATTTGGGGGTAGGCGATTTATTGCCAGAGCCCCCTGGCACCACCCGAGCATCCTCCTATGAATAGACATTTCTATGGAGAGACCTGTCATGATGAGTTCGGTCCACATTCCCCACGTGGTTATTAAAAAAAACCCCTTGGATAGGGTTGGTGGCTAGCTGGGGGTGCTCAACACGCCTTTCCTAGGTGTTTCAACCTGAATCCAATTTGAAATATTTTCTTCTTATCAATTCCTTTGTTAGATAACTCCTTTTCCAAACAAGTGTTCCTAAGTACAAACACAAGCAGAAGTGCACAATATGTACTAGAAAATTCTTTGTTTTCTTTGCTAAAGGAAATTTCGATTTGATGCGATAGCATCTAGTCTCAGCTTTATCCCTGTTATCGTCTGATATTTCCATAGATAACCTAATTTAATTTCCTCATTCTTTTGAATGAAGGAGTATCCTTGCAATGTTGATTGAAATTCGGGACATTGGCTTCCCTACAACGAAACCCTATGTATTCATTTGAACTAGGGTTTGTCGCATAATTCATATAGTTACTTAAGGACTTTGAATCAAATGGATGGGTCTTGGAAAGGTAAGCTAAAATATCCTATGAGAAAGAGAAGAAGATTTCCTGTGTGTCTTACTCACCTCCCAACCAAATATACCCTCTTCCCACCTTCTAATTGGGTCTCTAGGGTCTATTTTCATGGTGCACCCGACCAATGTTCCCAAATAGACAAGTCTTGCCCAATTTACCAAGAAATATGAGGGTATCCCCTAAGATTTGGACCTTGGCACTTCTTGCCCTTGTTCGGGACACACTAATTAATGGCCGTCTTGGGCTACTTGCCCGGCCGAAGGTTATTATGTCTGACATTCTCTCCCCCTTTGAAAAATCATTGTCCTCAATGATTAGTGATGGAAAGTGTTGTTGAATCGGAGTTTCTGTTTCCCATGTAGCATCAGTAACTAGTAGACCCTTCCAAGCAACTAGATACTCGTGGAGAGTACAATTACACAATCGTTTCTCTCTCTGATCTAGTATCTTGTCTGGTCCATGGTCAACAACTGAATCCTGCTCCTGCAAAGGTACCATACCATCAATTAGATTATCATCACGTGAGATATACTTTCTTAATTTGCTAACATGAAATACTGGATGAACATGGCATCTAAGAGGAAGTTCCAATCGGTAAGCTACATCACTTAACTTTTGAATAATTTTCAACGGTCCACAATATCTTGGAGATAACTTTGGACATTTTCCAGTCAATAAACTAGAAGAATTGGCTGGTACTTGGAGAAATTTTTTTTCTCCTAATTCAAAGATCCTACTTGACCTTTTCTTATCTGCAAAATGCTTAGTCCTATCAATAGCTTGCTATAACTTGGCTTGAGCAATTTTAATATTAGCCTGTATGTCAGTAAGAAATTATGTCGCAGCTGGGCATTTCTCATCTGACCTTATTATACTAGGAAAACTTGGATTCATTCCATAATTTATTTCATAAGGAGACAAACTTGTCGCCTTATGAGGTCTGTTGTTATACACAAATTCTAACAAAGACAAATGTGTATCCCAATCTATTTTTTTATCGGATACATATGCTCTCAGCATGTCTTCTAGTATCTGATTGACTCTTTCTGTTTGACAATCTATTTCTGGGTGATCACCTCTTGACATGTTTAAAGAAACTTTTAAACGACCAAAGACATGACGCCAAAAATGACCAGTAAACCTAACATCCCTATTAGACACAATGGACGTAGGTAGACCATGCAACCTAAACACATGATCAATAAACAAATCTACGACTTGTGGAGCTTCCACACTTTCATGAGTGGCTATAAAATGAGCCATTTTACTAAAGAGATCCACTATCACTAGGATAGTGTATTTTTTTCTCTGGGTTCTAGGTAAGCCGATAATGAAATCCATGGAAATACTTTTCCAATTAGATTCTGGAATTTGTAATGGCATTAGCAGACCTGGTGGCTTCACTCTTTTTTCTTTATTAACTTGGCATTGAAAGCATTGTTGGACATATTGGCAGACACCCTTGGCCAACTTTGGCCACCAAAATGTCATTCTAACAAGCTGTATGGTCTTATCAATACCAGGATGTCCAGCACAAGGCACATCATGGTTATCGAACAAAACTTTTTTTTTGTAGTTCTCGTGCACTAGGAACACAAATCTTGCCTTTTCATTTAAGAAACCCATTCTCATTTGAAAAGTTCTTAAATGAACTTGCCTTATCAGAAATAATAGTAGGTAGTAATGGAACAGAAGTATCTGGTCCATTCCTAATCAAAGAGTCTTGTTCTATGGCCTGATATATTTTTGCCATATAAGAGTCCTCTAATTGTGCTTCCTTTATTTCTTGAAGCGATGAGCTTTCTAAAATTGTAAAGCTCATTTGATACATTATACGAGATAATGCATCAACAACAACATTATCCTTACCCTTCTTGTATAGAATTTCCATATGAAATTCTTGCATCATTTCAGCCCATTGAACTTTCAGCCCATTGAAGTTGGTGCCCTCGAAGATCTAGTTGACTACAAAAATACTTAAGGGTATGGTGATCTGTTATAAACTTTAAAATCTGCACCATATAAATAGTGCCGCCAAACTTTAAGGCAATGAACAATAGCATAAAGCTCTTGTTCATGAATTGGCCAATTTTGTTGGCTTGGGGAAAGCTTCTTGCTTTCAAAAGCTACAGGCTTGCTTTCTTGGCTAAGGACTACACCTTTCGCGATGCTACTTGCATCTGTTTCTAAAACAAATGGTTTCTCAGGATCAACTATCTTGAGAACAAGGGCAGTAGAAACTGCTTGTTTCATAGCCTCAAAACTTTCTTGTTGCACTGATGTCCACACATAGGGCACCATATCTTGCAATAAATCTGTCATAGGAGCAGCTATATACGAGTATGCGTATATAAATATCCTATAGAATCCTGACAATCCCAAAAAGGAACGAAGAGCTGTTTCATTTCGGGGTGTCGGCCAGCTAAGTATCACAACAACCTTCTTGGGGTCCATCTTGATCCCATCGGCAGATACAATATGACCTAAATATTCTATCTATGCTAAACATAGAATCATCTTGTCTGGGTTAGCATAAAGTTTTGCTTCCCACAAAGTTTCAAAGACTGTCACCAAATGTGACTCATGTTCATGGATACTCTTACTATACACAAGCACATCATTAATAAAATCTACAACGAACTTGCCCATGTATGGTCTTAGTAAATCATTCATTAACATCATAAAAGTAGCAGGAGCATTTGTAAAACCGAAAGGCATAATCAAATACTCATATTGACCAAATCTTGTTCTAAAAACAATTTTAGAAATATCTTCATCTCTTACTCTAATCTGGTGATAACCACTTTTTAAATCAATCTTACTAAACATAGAAACACCACCTAGAGCATCCAAGAGATCATCAATACGAGACATAGGATATCTATGCTTGACAGTTATTTTATTTAAAGCCCTATAGTCTATACACATTCGAAAAGAACCATATTTCTTTTTTACAAGTAAAACAAGGGCTGCAAAGGGTGAAAAGCTAGGTCTAATCAATACTTTGCTTAAGTACTCATCCACCACCTTACGAACTTCATTCTCCTCCTATAGACTCATCCTGAATGGGGGTCTAGCAACTGGATTAGCTCCTGGGACGAGCTCAATCCTATGCTCTACGTTCCTACGAGGAGGTAAACCAAGAGGTAGATCAGATTTAAATACATCAAAAATTTGGGCTCTTATTTTACTTGATAAGGCCATGGAACTTCCACCTTTATCTGTGTCATCCTTTGACAGACATTTAGAAATATTTAAAATATAACAAAAGTAAAGAGACTTACAGTCAATCTTGAGCACCTTGGTCATCGAGAGAATCTTCGCTTCTTGGAGATTTGGTTCTCTGCGAATCAACAATCGTTGGCCCTCGTGCTCAAATTGATAAATATGAGAAGAGAAGTCAATGATAGGTCTCTTGTTTGCATGCCACTGCTTGCTCAACACTAGGTCAAATATTGCAAGCCCTGTAATTTCAAAATCCAATCTATCCTCATAGGATTGGATTTGTATAGGGAGGTCAACAACTTGCTAATCCCATGTCTCTGCACCCATCCTGTCAGCTGGCTCTACCAACTAACTATATTCTGAAGAGGTAGACTTGAGCTTCAATTTCATGGTGAGATTAGAGCTAATAACATTATGTGAAGAGCCCATATCAAATAAAATACGCACAAGGCATCCTGCCATTATGCCTTTCATTACAATGAGCTCAGTGTCAGCAAACTGGTACCCCTTTTGTGCCTCAGGTGATAACACTGCATCTGGCACAGTTGGTACTTTCTTTGTTACTGTGATAGCTAGGATCCATTCATGATAACTAGAGTCATATGGAGGTGACTCATCTAGGTCATTTCTCGCCTTATCCACATCCTGCATTGGATTAAGCACTATTTGAGCACTAACTCTTGCCTTCTTGGGACAAGCCTTAAATTTATGCTGCCCCAGGCATCCGTAACAGAGTCCTTCTCTCATTGCTTTCTCCCTTTGCTGTGGAGTGAGCATGGATTTATTGTAGGCTCTCTCAGCCATAGCAGATACCTTCCTCTTAGTACCTGTCACAGTCTTGATCATACGCACTTCTCTAGTGTCCTTCGTACGAGGAGCACTAGGTGCAACTGCAAGAGTAAAGATAGGGTGTGCACCTCTAGTCCAAGGAAATCTCTGGGCCTTCCCATCTTCAAGGACTAATGCAAGCTCACTACCTCATTCAAGGTTTTACATATCTCCTTCCTGACAAGTGGCCTTAAGGTTTCTTTTAAGCCCATGACAAATTTATGCACTTGCAAAAAGTCAGGAATATGTTTAGGAACCTTTAACAGAATCTCTTTATACTTGTTTGCATATTCCTGGATAGAGTAGCTCTTCTGAGCTATGAAGAACCACGCAACTAGAGCCCTTGTCTTCTCATATGGACGGACAAAATTATTATAAAAAAATGTCTTAAATGCAATCCAAGCAGACGGCTCTGCATGATCCTGCTCAATTTTCCGCCACCAACGGTGAGCGGCATCCATGAGATTATATGTAGCTTGCTGTATCTTTAAAGCATCCTCATGAATATGGCATAACATAAAACACTGCTCCCATTTAGAGAGCCATTGTTCCACTGCATCTACAGTCCTTTGTGCCGCTGTGCCATTGAACTTAGGCGGCTTAAGGTCTTTAAGTTGCCACTTAGCTTCTAGCAATGGAGGAATGACTACGGAGGAATCATGTATAACTTGTGTGTCATACATACATGCATCAAGTAAACTCTCATCTAAAGGTCTCTTGCCTTTATCCAAAGCATTTTGAGTTAGAATTTGCATTTGTTCAAGAAAAACTTGCATAGTGCCTTCGAAACTAGAAAGACGATTACACACATCATTAGATGAAGAGGGCAATTCGTCATCATGTATAAGAGGTTCTTCCTCTACATCAATGTCATTCAAAGGCATATCTTCAGTGCCTGACATGATTGATTAATTGATGTTTTGTTTTGTTTTGTTTTTTTTTTAGATTGATAATTCAAACCAACAAAAGCAAAGCAAGCGTAAATACAATGTACTTTCAGAAAACTGCTATGTTTCTGCACAAGTACTATCCACAAGAAGCATACATGTCAAAAGCAAGCCTGTTTGTACATTTCGAATAAAAGTGCAAAGCTGAATAGGTCAGCAAATCCTCTTTGAAACCATGCATAAACATCCAAATACACAGAATCCACACTCTCAAGCATACATAGACGCACTCAAAGTAGTGAATTTTAAGCCCCAAAAGGTAGAGATAAAGTGTGTCTAGCACCACGAAAGCAATTTGAAATATCCTCGCCAGTCAAAACTAGAAGTCAAATATGCTAAAATTTGATACTCATCGATGCAAGAAAACCACACGAACTGATAGCACTTGAATCGGAGTCCGTTGGAGCCCAAAAATCCCAATTTTTGCCCACCTCAAGAGGTCACTTTGGCACGAAATTTCGGAAGTGCTCCCAAGCTCAATTGGCAATGATAATACTTCAAAAGCTTGTCTTCAAATTATTCTCGAAGCTTGTTAAATTGGTTTGCAATTTGGATGTCGTACCAAGAAGTTATAGATCTCAGAAAATGTGCTCAAAACGAGGAGAAAACACCCTTTTTTTTTACAAGGGGATGGAGAGCTCACAAACTTGGTAAAAACGAGATTCTATCCCACATGCAGAGTGCCACAATGAATTTACTAAGGATAAAAGGTGAAAGGGAGATAGTCATTTTCTCAAGTAAAAGAGAGAGAGCTCTCTTGTGTGATGGAGTGTGCCTTGGTTGCCTTGGTGGTGCTATTGGCATGATTTTGGGCTACCGTTGGGCCTTGTGGTGGGTGCCCCCAAAAAGAGGCGCTGCGTTGTCTTCTATGGTGTGTTGCAAAGATGCCTTCACGTTGCCCACTTCCTGTGCACTCTCACGACTGCCGCGCGATCTCACCTGTGTGGTCGTAACAAAATCCCCCAAATCTTTTTTTGGAAACCCATGTGCTCTGATACCAAATGTGAGAAAGAGAAGAAGATTTCATGTGTGTATTACTCACCTCCCAACCAAATATACCCTCTTCCCACCTTCTAATCGTGTCTCTAGGGCCTATCTTCATGGTGCACCCGACCGATGTTCCCAAATAGACAAGTCCGGCCCAATTTAGCAAGAAACCTGAGGGTATCCCCTGAGCTTCGGACCTTGGCACTTCTTGCCCTTGTCCGGGACAAACTAATTAATGGCCCTCTTGGGCTACTTGCCCAGCTAAAGGTTATTATATCTGACAAATCCACCCTCAATCGGTTAGTGTTCTGCACATGAGTAGAGGCTTTATTTTGTCGTTGGCTCAAGACTATAGAATCAATCATTGTATGCCATAAAGTGATAGGGCAAGCAGCCACTTTGGAATCTGAAGTCACAGAATCTTCAAAGACCATACGGACTACTTCTGTCAGCAAATCAAAAGACCAAGCTCCACTCCAACCATCCTCTAGAAGAGTAGATCCATCGTTGAGAGCTTAATATAGAAGGCCAACTTCTCCAACAGATAGTGGACAAAAAAGGAATGGTCGCGAGGAATTTACTCTTGAAATTGCTCAAATGAAGACCATAATAAGTCCATCTTGGACTGCAGTCTTTCCACTTTAGCTTGAAACAACAGGCATAACATGGCCTGTCGTCGTTGGAGAATTGCCGAATCCGCAGGGGTCAAAGAAGAAACTGGTTGCTCAAGAATCGGTGTAGAAGAACGTGACTCGACCAGTTGCTTGTTAAGCTGCTGAATTTAGATTCTGATCTGTTCTAAGGTGGTATTTTCTATATTAAGCTCTTCTGTTTGTGGGCCGCTAGCAGAGCTTGAAGTTCTTGAGACTCTTGCAAAAATCTATCTCGTTCCTAAGTCTCACATGAACTACTTGGGTTTTAGTATCAGCCAACTGAGTGTGCAAACTAGAAAGGTCCATTTTCTGAGCATCAATGATCTTAGTTTGTTGCTCCATTTGGGTACAAATATCAGAAAAAAGTTCATGAGCAAAAGCTAGCTCTGTTGTTGCTTTTGTTAGCTCCTCTTTGGTTTGTTGGACTTCATCATAGTAAGAGGAATAGGGCTGATGGATGCATGCAGACATTGACAGCTCAATAGAACACTGAACATCTTGACATAGGAAGGGAATTGCATCTCCAGTGTTGTACTGAAGGGATGGAAATCTCTAGAGTACCCTCATGATGTGCTCTGAAAAGATTCAGTGTTGTGAGGAAAGCTGGTAGGTGACTGCTAGATTGATTAGGAACGAAGACTGGAGGAGTTGGAATTGATTCAGTCACTCGTTTTAAGCGTTCCTCTGAACTACCACATGAGGGATAGGATCAAGATCCTCAATGATTACATCAAAGTGTTCAATAGGGGGAGGAGCTTTTGGTGGATCAACTATCAAGGTAGGAACATCCGTCGAAGGGGCGGCATATGCCAAAAATACACAAAGGTAGGAACCAAATGTAACATTAGTTACATTACCCCTTGTGGCTCTAACAAAGTGTTGATCCATTTTTGACAGAAGGTAGGAACTCCAATCAATCGTTATGCCTTTCAACACCATTCTGGAAGTTGTAAACAACTCCTTTGAAAGGTAATTGGAGGGTGTCTTGGTATGCATAAACCTGTCCTGAAGGAATTGGCATAGCTGCTTCCACACATGATTGGAGATCATGGAGACATTGATGCAAGAAGTGGTAAGAACCTTCTTGGGATCCAACACATCCTATGTATACTTCTGCAACAATTTAAGGATATCCTCATTCGAAAACAGTTGTCTAGCAGTAGGGAAAGAGTCTCCCCGATAGGGCTAAGACAGAGCCTTGCCCAAACTTTTAGGCGTCAATTGAGCAACTGTTCCTCTAACATGACAAGACCTCTTACTGTAAGAGGCTAGAAATTGATCACAAGTATCAGTATTCTCTGAGATGAGGGGTAAGGAGAGTGCGATGATCTTGGCTAAGCCTACTTTGCCAATATGTTCGGACTCTAGCAATAAAGAATAATCATGAGATACCAAGGGGACATATTGAACTGGAGGAGGAACGTGAGGTGCCATTCAGATAGATTACACACACCACACACACAGACAAGCACAGTGAATGCCTCCAAAACAACATAAGAACCAGAAATAAGAGATCGACCATAATAAACACACACAGACATGACTGACCCATTAACCACCCCAAACAATCCACATCCAAGAAAAAGTTCGGCATGACCTCTACACATATGCGACCAAAAGCTTCATGCAATGCAAGATATACAAGCACCCTGAATCCCCATATCAGGTAAAAAAGAAAACTACAAACCGAGCAATGACTACTTGAAAGACTGCACGTGCCCATCCCACGAAGCACATTTATTGAAAAGGGGAATAAGTGCAGTGAGGGGAATCGGTTTTAATGAATGGTTTGTTTCAAAAATTAGTTAAAAATGGGTGAAATTTTATTAGGTGTTAAACCTTAACAAGAAAACGATGATTCCTTCTTAAAATGTTAATTACAAATTATTAAGGTGAATCGGTGCTTTAAACGAAACCCGAACTCTGATACCCAGACTGAGGTCTCTAAATGTAAATTCATTAATTATAAATTAAGTGTGTGTTTACCACTTTTTGTGTAGTGCGTGCACTTGTGATGGTGGGTTTATTTTTCAATAAACTTAGATGTGTCTGTAGTGCATGAAGCGCGTGCTAAGTGAACGGTTGGTTTAGTTTATTTTATTAGATAAATGTGTGTTTGGAGCGAGTGCACGTGGAAAAGTGGGTGATTAAAGTTCATTTTAACAATTAACTGTGGTTAAGGGGGGACAAAAAATAAAGTAAAAAATATTAAAAATAAAAACCTTGCAAGGGTGTATATGCAAGAAGCTAAGGGCGCACGAATGGGTCCCAAGATGTAATGAATCCAGCAAAAAAGCAAAAGCCACTAATTGAAAAAAATGAAACACTGTATAAAAAAAAGAAATATTAAGGCAAGATGAATGCGGTCATTTTGAGTTTGGCTAGTTGTGAGTAGGGTTTGTGTGTTGTTATTATTTTTATTATTAGTTATGTGTTTTTTAAAAAAAATTTATTGTTATTTTTATTTTTTTGGTGTATTATGGTTTTTGTTGTAAAATGAATTTAATAATGAGCTTTCTGCAATCAACCCTGAGTGAGAATGGAACCATTCAGTTTCAACAATGTGTCTCTATTTTTCAGTATTTATCAACATATTTTTGGAATGTAAAATGAAACTTCGATGAAGTTAGGTAAAAATTTAGCATTTGGCCTTAAATTAATATTTTGTCCATTGAATACAATATTTTCAACAGATGGATCATGCCAAAAGTATTCAAATTAGTTTGTATGGCTTTTTGAAAATTTTTGGAATTATTTTTTTAATTGATTTTTTATGAATTTTATTCAATTTTTAATGAATCTTAAAAGTATTTTGAATATTCTTAATTTTTTGCAATAATGAAAAGGAAAATAATCCAAAAAACTTTTCAATTGTCAAAGAAAATTTTTAGATTTTTTGGGGTTTTTATTGGACTTACATGAATTTTTATGATTTTTTAAATGTTTTTAAGTATTTTTAGGTATTTTTAGGTGTTTTTAGGTGGTTTTGGGTGTTTTCTCGGGTTTTCGAAAAATAAAAGGAGGTACCTAGGCTGCGTGTGATAGGGAGGTAGGAGTTGGGAGGTAGGGACCTAATGGGAGGGGGACGGCATATGCAGACAACGGGGAGGCAATGCGGTGTCGGCGGCGGCGATGACACCGACTATGACAATGGTGGTGTGAACGATGGCAACGACAGCACACAGAACCGCCGGTAGCCCAAGAGGAGAAACGACACCAAGGGTCAGGAGGAGGGGAGGGAGTGTGGAGAAGAAGAAGAAGAAGAAGAAGAAGAAGAAGAAGAAGAAGAAGAAGGAAGAGGAGGAGGAGGAGGAGGAGGAATGGGAGGAATGGGAGGGTGGAGAAGGAGAAGAAGGGGAGGAAGGGGAGAAGAAGGAAGGAGTAGGAGGAGGGGGAAAGGGAGAAGAAAAAGAAGCAGAAGGAGAAGGAGGAAACGCAAGAGCAGGGGGAGAGGGGAGAGAGAGAGAGGGGTCGGGTAGAGAGAAGAAGAAAGAGAGAGAGAGAGAGAAAGAAGAGGAGAGGGAGGAGGGAGGAAGGAGAGGGGGGAAACCGTCAGGGAGAGGTGGGGGTAAAAATTTTTGAAATAAAAAACTTTGGAAAAAGAAGATAAATAATAAGAATAATAAGAAGAAAAATAAAATCAAGGGAGCCCCCCCCTCATCCCGCACATAAGCACGGGGCGAGGGCTAAAAAAAATTGCGTTCGGGATCACACGGGGCTAGGACGGGGACAGGGGAGTCACGGATGCCACAGGGACGTTATGAGGCATGTAAAAGTAAGAACACACGCGTTCATGCACGAGACGAGGTGCGCGGGAATACGTCGAAACAAAAAAATAATAATAACATGCAAACCGTGCATCAAACGAAATTCCAACAAAAAGAAAAAATGTGTCGGGCGATGAGGGGAAGATGAAGGAAAAAGGCAACATGGTGTCCAAGGCAAAATGAGGGCATTCACATGGAAAAAATGTAAAAAACAAGCCCAAAAACACATAAGAGAATTAATATAAAAAAATCCATTAGCCGGAACGAAGTAGGGGAAGAAGGAAAAATGTGTAGAATAATGTGCCCAACAAGCCTATTACATCAGAACATAGTGCGGATCAAGATAACCCCTATTCACATGGAAAAAACCCAAAAATCATACCCGAAAAGGGATTCAAAAATTAATAGTGAATAATCAGTGTACCGTAATGGAGGGTGATCAAAAGGAAAAATGTCAGGACATAGATGATCTGCAAGTTTATCACATTAAAACTCAGGGCTGATGGGGTTAGGAGGTGTTCACATGGAAAAAACAAGAAAATGGAGCTCGAAAACACCAGTAAAAATTAATAACAAAAAATCCACAAGTCAAAACAGGACGGAGGAAAATGGAGAAATGTGTAGGAAGCGGCCGGACAAGTCTATCTAGTCAAAATTGAATTCGGAAGAGAATGGGGCAGGTTCATATGAAAAAAGGGCAAAAATACGCATGAAAATGACACGAAAACCCGCAAAAAGTAATAACGGACAGATTGGATGTTGGAATGATAGGGTGTAAAAAGGAAAACTGTCATATGTTAGGTGTAGAACAGGATTGTCACATCATAGTAGCATTCCAATATAATAAGGGAGCGTTCACATGAAAAAACGACCAATTGGTAGAAATTTCTTCAAAATTTAATAACTTCCGATCCGCTATGCGGAACAGGGGATGGTAAAAAGGAAAAAGGTACAAGCTAAAGAAATAAACATGGATGTAAGGTTGGATTTAGGTTTTGGTGAACGTAGGGGGTGTTCATACGAAAAACTACCAAAACACCATTTAAAAAGAAATAACCATTCGAATCGCCTCTAGGAAAGGTAGACGAGGGCTTGTGGGTGGGCAAGGAACCCATTAAGGTAAAAGGAAGATATGGGATAGATGCAGAGTCCATGAATCACAAATGCAAGATGCATGCTCGATAGACACGCAAGGACGTGTCTCCACACTTAAAACCTTACTGGGTAAGGGTAAATGATGTCGCATGAACACAAGGCTTGTCATTAAATTATGCGTTAACGTCCCCACACTTAAAAAATTAACTGTCACGTGCAAACAAAAGGTGTAGGGTTAGAAAAACTTGGCTCGTGTTGCCGAGAGTTGCGGTTGACAGTTGACGTCGCGTCCTATATCGCAGTTGGTTGCAGGAGGTACCCAGATGTCTTCACAATATACGTCCACTGCGGCAGGGACCATGTAGCAACACCCAAGGAGGTAGCTTTGCTGATGAAGATGTAGGAAACTCGATGATGACGAAGAAGATTGCACTCACTGCACAGTCACTCAAATGGAAAGGGAGGAACAGTCGCTCGCCCCATAACTCACATTGCTCAAGTGAATAATGAAGGAAACCCGCATCGCCCACCCAGTTTAGAAATTGAAAAGGAAAAATGGGACAGAAGGGGTATGCCAGGGTGCACAGTTGATGGTGCATTCGTGTGTCCAACCCATCAGGGTGTTGAAAATGAGGCGTATCCAGGGAGGTAGCCACCAATCGTCTATTGAAGGGGTCAAATGGACTGATAAAGTTGCAGAGACAACACACCAAGGGAGGTGGCTTGAAATGGTCTCTAAAGAAGTTCTGCCGGTATATCAGCTATCTTGAACCGTGGGGTGTTACCACATTTTCCATAGCCAGCTTCCCGCCCAAGGGTGTTTACCACCTTTTCTTGGAGAATGAGGCCTACTATGATAGGGAATTGCTTCCTTTTCTCCCATAGCAGTTTATTTTTTCTTTTTCTTTTTTAATTTGCTCTTCTTTCCTACTCCCGAGAATGTTTCCACCTTTTCTCAAAGAATAGGTCAGCATGATAGGGACCGAAGTCCTTTTCTCCCATGATCGATATATCTTTTCTTTTTTTTTCTTTAATAAATAGAATGGTAGAAATACCATGTGTCAGGACCATCCTCACCACCAGTGTTGGATCAGACGCGAGGAGAACAAAGTAAGGATGGGAGGTATCTGGAAGGGGCTAACAGAAGGATGACGCCGCATAAATAATAATGTAATGGCTATCAATAACACAAGGAGAAGGGCAGTGCGACTCCCAAAAGGAAAAATGTGAGTTGACTGTGATTCTCAAGTTCCCCAAGGAAGGGAAGTACTTCTTTAGGTGATAGCCATTGATCAGGAAAGGATCATCAGAGGCATCAATTGTCTAGACTTGGACTGAGCCATTCCGATTGACGGCAAGTGCCTTATAAGGACCCATCCATTGTTGTTGAAGCTTGCCTGGAAACTTGCCAAATCAGGAATCATAAGCGAGAACTAAGTCACCTTCCTTGAAATCCTTCTGCTTGATGAAGCTTTCATGATAGACCTTTCTGCAAGCTTGTGTGGCTTCCATGCACTGTAGGGCCATCCTACGGATCTCATTGAGACACTCCAAGTGCAAAAGACAGTGTTGCAGGGACTCGGCATCTGCCAAGCGTTCATTGATGGCCACGCATAGAGAGGGTAGCTCGAGTTCAACAGGGAAGATGGCTTCTGTTTCATACACCAACTGGAAAGGAGTTTGTCATGTAGCTACCTTATGGGAGGTTTTATACGCCCAGAGGGCCTCTGTAAGTCGATCATCCCAATCACGGTGATGTGCGGCAATCGTCCTTGTAGGATCGAGTAGAGGATGCGATTGGTGACTTCAACTTGGCCGTTGGCTCTGGGTGGGGTAATAGGGGGTGGCCTTGCGATGGCGGATCTTATATACTTCTATCAAATCTTCCATAATCTTGTTAAGAAACTGCGTACCTCAGTCACTTATGAGCTTTAGGGGACTGCCAAAACGGATAATGATGTTCTCATATAGGAAGAACAAGGCCACACTATTATCATCGTCCTGCTTCAGAGCTTTAGCTTCACACCACTTTGTTACGTAGTTTGTATAGACCAAGATGTATCTATTCAGCTTCCTTTTGGTTGTTAGCGGATCAATGGAGCCCATGAAATCAATCCCCCACTTCTCGAACGGCTTGAGGGGAAGAATAGGTTGCAAGGGCATGGCACTAGATTTGGTATGCTTTCCCATTCGATGGCAAGCATCACACCATTTGTAGTAATCATAAGCATCCTTATGGAGGGTTGGCCACCAATATCCTACAATAAGGCCTTTCTAGCTGTTGCTTCTCCTGCGAAGTGTCCACCACATGGCTCGTCATGACATGCTTTCTAGTTGTCGCTTCTCCTGCGAAGTGTCCACCACATGGCTCGTCATGACATGCTTTCAATACTATGCCGATTTCTTCTCCTGCAATACACCTTCGCAAGACTTTGTCCTTGCCTTTCTTGTACAGAGCGCCACCTAAGAGGGTGTAGGGGGATGATTCCAATGAAATCTTCTTCTTCTCAGGGCTTGAGATGCCAAGGGGATACTATTGGGTTGCCAAGAGGTTGGCTATATCTGTACCATGGGGTAATTGTTTCGACTAGAAACAAGGAAGGATTAGGAAGGTGTGGATCATCTTGCTCTTCTTCATCATCAGTTTGAGGAATTTGCGAAAGGTGATCAGCCAGGACATGAGAGCGATCGGGTTTGGTAACCACTTCAAAGTCAAACTCTTGAAACAGGAGGAGCCATCTCATCATTCTTTCCTTCACATCAGCCTTGTTCATCAAGAAGGAAAGGGCTTCATGGTCCACGTAGAATTTGAAAAGTGTCAACAACAGATAATGTCAAAGCAAACACCATTGCTAGACACTCAAGCTTTGTCAATGTGTAGTTCCGTTCTCTATCGATTACTTTCTGACTTGCATAATAGATTGGTTGATCTAATTTAGAGGGGCCGTTTTGGCATAAGACTGCACCTAGGCCTTCAACTGATGCATCAGTGTGAACATGGAACTCCTTTGTCTAATCAGGAGGCTACTGCAGGATGGGTGCTTCAATCAAACATTGCTTCAGGATATTAAATGCCTCATCACAATTAGTGGTCCATGTAAACTCGACATCTTTTCTTGGGAGTTTATGTAAAGGAGTTGTCTTTGTCACAAAGTGTGCAATGAACCTTATGTAATAGCCCACATGGCCAAGAAATCCCCTCAATTGCTTAGGGTTAGTTGGGACTATCAAGATGACAATCTTCTCAATCTTAGTAGGATCTATTGCTATCCCTTGTGCAGGGACAATGTGGCCCAGAAGAACTCCTGATGAACGCAAAAACACATTTTTCAGGGTTAAGAGAAATTTCATACTCTTGGCATCTATCAAAACATTATTCTAGGTGTCCCCAATGCTCACGGATTAGGCTATAGACGTAGAAGTCATCGAGATACACCTCAATGAAATCATGTAGATGGTTTTGGAAGGCAGCCATCATCACTCGTTGAAAGGTAGCATGAGTATTATAGAGCCCAAATGGTATCACTCTGTAAGCATAGGCTCCCCATTCTGTTCTAAAGGTTGTTTTGAATTGGTCCTCTTTTGTGATTTGGACTTGGTTGTATCTGCTGAATCCATCCAAGAGAGAATAGAGCTCATGGCTTGCCGCTGTGTCCAACAGTTGGTCTATGAAAGGGACAAGGATATGATCCTTCTTCATCTTCGAGTTCAACTTTCGAAAGTCTATATATATTCAAAGTTTCCCATTCTTCTTGGGTACGACCACAATGGGCAAAACCCATTCACTGTTAGCCATGGGATAGATGAACTCAGCTTCAAGGAGCTTCAATAATTCAGCCTTCACCATAGCAGAATAATTGGGATTTATATGTCTCTGTCTTTGCCTCACAAGTTTGGCATTAGACTCTAGATCGATGTGGTGTTGGCATACTGTGGGATCAATCCCCTTTAGATCTTTATATGATCATGCAAACACGTCTAAGTTCTCCTTTAGTAGGTCTTGTAGGACCACTAGTTCTTCTTCTAGAAGATTTAGACCCACTTTCAGGTGATGTTCAGTACCGTCAGCATCCAGGAATGTCAATGGCCTTTCACCTTCCACTTCACAGATAAATGTCCCACAGATTGCTTTTGGGTAAAGATCCAAATCCTTCAAGGGAGTGGCCTCATCTTCTGATGATGCACTAGAACTATTGTTGTCTTTTAATGGAGGCTTAGCTTGCTCTTTGGGAGGCTGAAAGGGTATCATTAAGGTTTCAAGTTTGGGTTGGGGATGAGTTACTTCTTGGCTCAAGAATTCATCTTGTGAAGATGCATCCAAGAATGTCACATAACACGAACTTCCTGTGTTTTGTTTAAACTGCAGGACTGGGGGTTGTTGGGCAAGGTGCATCATCATTATCTTCTTTAAGGAAGGGTAACTTTGGACGATAAGAACCACTACTGAAGGAAACCCTATTCTTCTTAATCTATTTCTTATACAGGCTTTGTGTATGACATGATTCATGGATCAGTCCAAAGGGTACCACAACCATTCTGTCAAACCAAAAGGGATCTTCTGCTTCTTAGGCTTTAGGAATGTTAGGAATGTCTTCCTCATCTCTGCCTTCTGTGAGTAGGATAGATCCTTCTAGCTTGCTTTCATAATCTTCGTCTCTGCATTATCACATTTGTCCTCTTCAGGTTCTATTTCTGCATCTGTGGATGTTCTGTAAGAGAAGAACAAGCTCTCTATTATGTCCTCTATTTCTGCTTTTGCTTTTGTCTCTGTCTCTGTCTCTGCCGACTACCATGTAACAAGGAGAATAGTACATCCATGCTTCTATTTTTCTATTAGAGGTGATTTCAGAAGTCAATTCGGATTTAGGCAGGAGGTATTCTCCCATGGACAAAGACTTTGCTTCCTTCGATAGTTGGCTTACAGTGCCCACTGTTAGGGACTATGTCTCTATTTTCTTAGAAAAGATCTGTTTGTTGACAGCCTCTTCGTCTCCTGATGTACCATCTGTTACTTCATTGGAGGAGTCTGTTATGACTTTGATGGATGTAGATCCATTTCCTTTTTGCGATCCATACAACTTCAACACCACTTTATTGGGTCCTCTGCCTAGGGTTAGGGTTCCTTTGAACTAGTCCACCATCCTTGCTCTTGCTTCAAAAAGCCAAGGTCTTCTCAACAACAGAGGGTATGAGGTCCCGTAAGAATTTGGTTTGACCACCAAATATGTCAACCAATAGTCTCTTCCTGCAAGGGTTGTTTTTACGTATGGGAGAATGCCCAATGGTTTGATTCTGCTTTGGTCTGCCAATTTGATAAGCCATTTTGTAGGTTGTATTCCTTGCAAACCTAGATCCTTCATTGTCACATCCGTCATTATGTTTACTGATGAGTCTCCATCAATCAATGCATCTGTAATAAAGCACCCTTCAATCCATATGCCAATGTCTAGGGTTCCAAGATTTAGAAAGGCGTTGGATACATCTACTTCCTTCATGGGTTCTGAGGCTCTGTTGGACTTTGTTGTTGTTGGTGGAGCAATCCTTAGGCCACATCTTCTTGTCAAGATGATTTTGAATCTTTTTCGGTAACTGGGAGACAGCATCAGCAACTATCAGAATGTTAGGTTTGATTTAAAGGTGTCTAGGTCTTTGACCAAATCATACTCTTTGATAGGATCCACAGGCTTTTCCAATCTACTGGGAAATGGGGCCATGCCCACCTTTTATCTTCCCTTTTTCTTCTAGGAGTGGCACCGTCTGTGCTTCTTCTTCATGAGGAGGTACTTCTGCATCCTCTATTTCTTGGATCTTTGGTCATGTCTCTGTAACTATCTCTATAGCACTATGTGGCTATGTAGTGCTTTGTACTACATTGTTATGAACTGCATTGTTCTGTTTTTCCCGAGGAAGTTTGAACTTCACAGTCTTGGCAACAGGAATGCTGTCTTTTGGAACTATGGGTTCTCCTTTCTTTGCATGTGTTATGGCGGCCACTTCCAAATCCACCAAATTGGAAGCAGGTTCTTCGGTCTTCTGTTGGGTATCAAAAGTAGATTTCACAGGGGCTGGACTTAGACAATCTTTTGCAGTATGGCCTTCTCCTTTGCATTAACTGCATAAGGGCTTGTAATCCACATATCTTCTAGGTTTTGGACAATTCGGTGAGATATGACCCTTTTCTCCATATCTATAACATTCCACCTCTGATCTCTGACCACCACCAACAGACTGTCATCCTCTGTAACTTTGAGAGGGAAACTTCCTTGGACCGAAATTAGGACCAAACTCCCTAGACTTTGGTCCAACGTCCTGCGTTTGTCATTTTTGATTCCAGCAAGTTGAATATTGTGTCTTCATCTTTCTTTCTTTGTTCATGCATCTCTTTCAGAGAGCAAATATCCTCTATATGGTTCTTCCTCAAACAATTGAATAGAAGGCTCTAGGAATGGTTGTTTTTTGGGTACATTCAGTGGCTAAATGTCCCGCTTGATGGTACTTTCTGCACCATGTATTAGAATGCATCACATCTCTCCCACCTCCCACAAGAGTGGATATATTGGTAGTATTCACCTTTAGTGTCTGTAGCTATTCTATAATCATATCCATAAGCTCTTTCTTAATACTTGCAACTGAGTTGGATAGGTAGTTCTTCAAATTTTCACCTCCTAAAGTACTTGTAGTAGGTTTTTGGGAAGCTTCTATGATTACTGTATACACTGGTTGGGTTGATCCAGGAGGTTCTCTATTCTAGTTCTAATTCAGAGCTCCTATTGAGACTTGGGGTTGTTGATTCCACTGGGTAGGATTCCATTGTTGTTGAGTCACCATTTGAGTAACTATTTGAGACTACTGCTGTTGTGGTTGAACCATTATTTGAGGCATTGTCGTCTGCAGCCAGTGTGGATTAGGTGCATTGTATTGCCGCACTGTTTGCATCTAGGGGTATGGGTAGGGAACTATCCCTGGAACTGCATTTGATGGGTATATCATTCCTGGCATGGGAGGAGGTAAGACTCCTCTTCTTGAAGCCATTGACAACCTTGCTTCGACTTCATCATATAGTCTTGCATCTTCCACTACAGCTTGCAGATTGACTGGTCTTCTCAATTCCACGAACTTGCAAACTTATGGTTGTAGGCCTCTGAGGAACACTCCTTTCTAGATGCCTTCATCCAAATGATGATTGGTCCATCTCTTCAGGATGGATTCCATTCGCGAGACATAAGCTTCTACTTTTCTTCGGAGGATTGACTTAGGTTCATGAACTCCTCTCGCATCCGCTCTTCAAAACCTTCATGCTTGGATTTAGTGAGGAATGCCATCCCATGTGCCAAAAGTTTCTGCTGCTTGTCTCTCATACCACTAAAATGTCGTGCCCTTGAAAGTGACAGGGAATATTGCTAACCAATGCTCTGGGGTTTTGGCATTATCAGCTACACATGCTACCATAAACTCTATTACATGAAGACCAGGGTCTTCATTGTACTCTCCCTTAAAAATTAGCAATGGGACTACATTTGATGGCTTGTCATCAATATTTTCATGACAATTTTGACTAGGAAAGGGACCTTGAGTTGCCATGGGGACTTCTATAACGAGTGCTTTTAGGGCATCAAAGGAGGCTTCTGCTGCTGCAAGCTCATTCTCAGCCTTGATTCTTGCCTTCTCTCTTCTCACATATCTCTAGACTTCTTTTAGCGCTTATCTCCTTATGGCATAATTCATGAGTGGGATGGCTCCACTAAGTTGTTAGTGCTCCACAGAAGAATAACAGAAAGGCTTTAGTCTCTGGAGGACTCCCTTGCCAACATTTCTTCTACTTCCTTCTTTTCAACATCTCTAAATTTTGCTTTCATGCCACTATAGAGGGGTAGATATTCCGTTTTGAAGGTATCAAAGCTTACTCTTTTGAGAATCGTTTTTGTGTCATCATCATAATAATGCCAACTTCTGATGGTTTCAATAGTGTATGTTATGAAGAATACTCTATTCACAAACTTCTAGTGGGTTGCTAATTGAACAAACAGGAGATTGTCAGTTCACCAGGCATCCCACGTGTCCTATTGTTGAGCATCCATGAACAAATTCCAACTCTTTTCTTTCTTGTTTTCGTGAACCTCCACTAACCACGACTCCTAAAGCTTCTTCAAAATCTCCCACTTGATGATATCTAGAAACTTCTTAATGAATGCCAAATCTTCCATGGATGGTCATTCTCTCTTTTTCTGCACTTTACTTTGTTCCCAAACAATTTGCCACCAAGATGCACGTCTCTGTTACTTCAACTGAAAGAGGAAATAGTCCACCACATAGAGCTTGCATCATTTGTAATATGTTTTCGCCATTGTGGGATGAACTTCTTGTAGAAAGTAGCTTTGGCAATAAGAATCTCCAACTCTTCAGTGGAAGAAGGAACTTTGCAAACATCCATTGAATTCTTCTCTTCTTGGCAATGCCATTTCCTTCATTTTCAGCCTCTTCTAATGCTTGTTGATGGCAAGTTTCCTCGGCTATGCACAAAAAACATGGAACCCCAAGAGAGACACCAAGGAAAAGGGGTTTCTATTGCAAGAAAATCTATCTTTTAATATCAACAAGCTTTTGTTTCATTCTTTAGAGAACCCCAATAAGGAAAAGCACAAATCTTCACACAACATCATAGTAGATATCTCCCACAGATTTAATAGAATCAACCATAATCTTCACCATCTTCATAGAATCCATAAAAAATAACAAGAATACAAAATATCACACCACTTCGTAATGAAAATAAATAACATAGTATTCATCTTCATTGTCTTCATAGTTTTCTCTCATAATCTCTCATAGATAGATACATTGTTTTTAATAGAATTGGCTATCTCTGACTCTCTCTTTCTCTCTCAATCAATAGTACATCATCTCCTCACTACAATACTCAAAAATCACTCATAATAATCATTCTTAGGTCGTGGATGTCCCTTCCAAGAGGTGTGTCTGATATGAAAGTTCAGCAGAGCCATTACAATGACTCTTCATAACACATCGCTGTCACTTCACTCCAATCTTCTCTTGAGTCTTCAGCAACTACTTCCACTTCCTTGAGCTCTTTTGAACTTACATTCATGTAATGAAAGCAATCAACCATGGAATGAAATCTAACTGAAATTGAAAATTAACTAAGCTACAACAAAGAATTAACAAATCTATTGCACCAAGATATCCTCGTCATGTATTAATGGTTGGGGATTCAAGAATACACGACGGCCATGGCTGAGTGCTTCAAAGCTAAGAAGAAGCTAACTCCAAGAAAATGGTAAAGCCAAGATTATTGAATGATCAAAAGATGTCTTGCCTTTGGCCTCTAGTCCCTTTTTATTCTAACCCTCTTCCAAACTTAAGGGCTGTTCACACATGTACACATAGGCTAGGGCTAAATTTACAAAGGCTGGAATTAATCCAAGGTGCAAATATTAATGTTGTATTTTCCTTCATGACAAACCATCCCGTCCTGAAGATGGTTTTGTCCTCAAAACCAAGAAGTAATGGCCTAAATCCAAGTCAAGGATGATAGTAATCATGCCCATTCATCTTCCAAATGATAAGAAAGCACTGTCCATGAAAAGAAAACCTTTTGCATGCCAAACTGTGAGAAAACTGGCTGCTGTCCAAACAGGGCTGATTCACTAAAACTGCCATAACTTTTGATATATTGGTCCAAATAAGGCGTATGAGGTGTAGAAACGAAGTATACACTCCCAAGCATCACCCCATAACATCAGAATCAAATTTTGATGAAGTTAGGACAGTTTTATTGTCTGCAGAAATTTCATACAGCAAGCTGTCTCTGCACAGTCACTGCATACTGCATCATATATCATCCTGTAATAACCAAGGAAAGTTACTGACATAAGTGGATGGTTTCCAAGAAGACTCTTCAATGGGCAAATTCTTCCACTTAATGAGATACTCAATGAGAGTACGATTTCTGAGAACTTTCTCTCTCTTTCCAATAGTGCTTTCAGGTTCATATATGATCAGTCCTGCCTCATCCAATGGTGGTAACTCTTCCAGTACTTGTACATCGGGCCCAACATACTTCTTCAGCTGTGAAATATGGAATACATCATGTATTCTAGTGGAAGATGGTAGCTGAAGTTTATAAGCAAGCTCTCCAATTTTGTCCAAAATCAAGTATGGCCCATAAAATCTATGAGCAAGCTTGTTGTTCCCACCCTTTAATGAAGCATAATGCGTCTTGGGCACTTTTAGAAATACCCAATCTCCAACCTTGAAGTCTAAATGTCTTCTTTTCTCATCAGCATAGACCTTCATTACGTCTTGTGCTTTCCTTATGCTGTCCTTGCATTGCCTCATGAGCAACTCCATTCTTTCCAACTCTTCCTTTGCTTGTGGGTTGATGTCTTCATGGAATAAAACTGATGGAAGTTGGACTTTATACCCATAAAGAGCTTCAAACGGAGACATCCCAATGCTCATGTGATGCGTGTTATTATAGCAAAATTCAGCAAGGTGGATCCAACGATCCCATGAAGCTTGTGTGTCATGACAATAATGCCTAAGGTACACTTCCACCCAATGATTGACTCTCTCCGTTTGCCCATCAGTCTGAGGGTGATAGGCCGTGATAGGAGTGAGGAAAGTACCCATAGAGGAGAATAGACTTTTCCAGAAGTTGCCCATAAACTTCGAATCACGGTCTAATACTATTCTCATAGGCATACCATGTAGTTTGAACACACCTTCCATAAATTGCTCGGCGACTTGCCTTGCTGAATATTGGACTTTAGTTGGGATAAAGTGGGTTGATTTGGTCAATCTATCAACTACCACATAGATACTGTTCCATCCATGACTGGTAGTAGGCAATCCTGTTATGAAATCCATGGAAATATCTGTCCATTTGCCCGTGGGTATGGGTAAAGGCTGAAGTAAGCCGGCTGGTAATAGAGTAGAATCCTTATTTTGCTGACACTCCAAACACTGAGATACATACTCTTTAACATCTTTCCATAGACCTTTCCAATAAAAGCTTTGATGAACTCTATCAAACGTCTTGAAAAGGCCCAAGTGACCAGCCATTGGCAATGAATGCATCTCTTGAAGCACCTTCAGCTTGAATTTACTACTGGGAATCAAGTACACTTTACCCTTAAACCATAAGAGGCCATTATGCACTTTAAAATTAGGAAATTCAACATCACACCCTTGCTGTAATTTCTGTAAAATATGGGCAGCATGCTCATCAAGCACATATTCCTCTTGAATGTCTTCAATCCAATCCTTATAGATGGTAGACACAGTAGATAGACTGCATGCCCACATTCTTGATAACGCATCAGGCACCACATTATCCTTGCCAGCCATGTATGATATTTCAAAATCATATGATTGCAAAGTGGCCAACCATCTCTTTTGCTTGGGAGAAAGATTGGGCTGCGAGAGAAAATATCTCAAGACCCTATGATCGCTTTTGACTTTGAAGTGTGTCCCATAGAGGTAGTGGTGCCATTTCTTGATTGCATAAAAATAGCAAGCATCTCCTGCTCATAAACATGCATCTCTCTCTCTTTGTCATCAAATTTTTTGCTCTCAAATGCAATGACACCATGCTCCTGTACCAAAACTGCTCCCAAACCTCTACCACTGGCATCTGCATAAATGGTAAAAGTCTTGGAGAAGTCAGGGCAAACTAGTATGGGTGCTGAAACAAGCAATTGCTTCAGCTCATTAAAGCTCTTGTCAGCGATCTCATCCCAAAAGAAGGCCTCCTTTTTCAGCCGATCGGTAAGAGGAGCTGCAACATGAGCATAGTTCTTCATAAACTGTCGGTAAAAAGATGACAAACCAAGGAAACCTCTTAATGAAGTGGCATTGGTTGGTGTAGGCCATTCTTTGATGCACTGAACCTTCTTAGGATCCACTTTGATTCCATCTTCTCCCACCATATGACCCAAGTACTCAACTTCCTTTGTCATAAAAGAGCATTTAGTGGCCTTGGCAAACAGTTTGTGTATCCTCAATATGTCAAAGACCTCTTTTACATGCTGCAAATGGTCTTCTTTATTCTTGCTATAGATCAAAATGTCATCAAAGAATACCAAAACTGTTTTAAAGAGCAATGGCTGAAGTATCTTATTCATGAGAGACTGGAATGTGGCTGGAGCATTTGATAACCGAAAAGGCATAACCATAAACTGATAAAGACCCCTCTCCGTCCTGAAGGCTGTTTTGAATTCATCCCCTTCCTTCATGCGTATTTGATGATATCCCGATCTCAAGTCAATTTTGGAGAACACCTTGGCATCCTTCAATTCATCTAAGAGATCATCTATTCTAGGTATTGGATACCTATTCTTAATAGTGACCTTGTTGAGATCGCGGTAATCAATGCACATTCGAAAGGAGCCATATTTCTTCTTCACAAGAAGGACTGGAGAAGCAAAAGGTGATTGGCTTGCCTTAATGAGACCCATTTCCAAAAGCTCTTTGACTTGGCGTTCTACCTCTTCTCTTTCCACTTTGGAGAGGCGATATGGTGGTTTGTTGATGGGCTTTGTATTGGGCAGCAAGTCAATGGGATGATCCACTTCTCTTTTGGGAGGAAGAGAGGTAGGTGGCTGAAAAATATCATCATATTCTTTCAGCAATTGACAAAGACATGGGTCCATATTGTTGGTAGGAGAAGAGGGCTGATCCTCTTCAATCTTGGAAAGAAGAATGGTGAACATACATGCCTTTGCATTTATCTCTTTCTTAACCTTCTTGGGGCTGATCATCTCCATTCTTTTCTTTTCAGCTCCATGTAGTGTTACTTGTTGTCCACACCATTTAAACTCCATTTCCATGTTGTTGAGATCCATGGTAAATCTGCCCAAAGATTTCAGCCAGTTTGCAGCCAAGTATTATATCAATGGGACCCATTTCTAATGCAATTAGGCTCACTGATATAGTGCACAATGGGGAAAGGGTGATAGGTACATTTGGACAGCATTGATTGCTCTTCTCAAAATTCCATTTGTCACTTGGATTTTGAGTGATGTAGGCATTTCATGCGTATTCAATTTCAGCCCATTGAGTGACTTAGCATTAATGAAACTATGTGTACTTCCCGTATCTATGAGTATATGAGCGATCCTTCCCTTGATTTGACCTTTAAGGCGTAGGGTATTATCCCCTCTTGAACCACTCCATGCATCACTTGATATGGCACATAGCGATGGATGTAAATTAGTCCATGAATCATCCAAATAATGACCACCCGGGTCGAAAGGAAACCCATCCATCGGATCATAGAACTCATCATGGCCATTCTCTTCATTTTCATGCACCTCTTCTTGAGTTGTTGTGACATCAAGCTGAGCCAAGCTTCCTTCAATAGATTCAACATCGGAATCATCCTCGATGATCATGCTAATCTTCATATTTTTGGCCTTGCATTTGGTCTTATGATCGGGTGACCATTTCTCTCCACATTTGTAGCATAGTCCTTTAGCATACATATCTTTGAGCTTGTCATTTGATACATGTTTTCCTTGAGTTGGGGCTGAAGTTTTGCCACTTATATCAGTTCTCTTTCCATCAAATCTATTTTCAGCATTAGGTCTGAAATTACTGCTTTGTTTTGACCCAAAAACAGTAGGAAAAGTGGGTATCTTGCTGTAGGTATTGCTGAAAGTATTTGATGGCTTCCCAATATGCTGAAAATCAGTTTTAGCATGCCCATAATGGACTAATGTCCTTGGGAACTGCGTAGGCTGAAAAGAATGCCCTGTTTTTGGCTGAAAACCCTTGTATTTCTGCCCATAACGTTCAGCCAATTGAATGGCAGCTTGTAGGGATGTAGGATTCATGGCTCCAACTTCAGAAGAAAGAATAGGTTCCAAACCAAATATGTATTTATTCAACTTGGCACTATCGGAGACCCCATGAACATACATCGAGAGGTTCAAAAACTGATTTGAGTACTCTCTAACCGAGAGACCACGTTGCTCAAGTGCATACCACTTTTTCTCTAACCGCTCTTTTTCAATAGGGAAAACAAAGACTTCAATCATAGCATTTTTCAATGCATCCCAAGACAAGAAGTCATGTCCCATCCTTGCCATATATCTCCACCAAGTGTGAGCATAGCCTTCTAGATGAAGGGTTGCAAATTTTACTTTGGCATTCTCGGGTCTTGGGTAAAGGGAAAAATACATCTCTAACTTGTCAAACCACTCCTCCAACTCCGTGGGTGAAGGGTTCTCTCCCTTGAAGTTTGAGATAATTATTTTCTCCTTGTACTCTCTCTCGTATTGAGGGGGTTGTCCATTAGGGTGCTGCTGCCCACTATGGTGTTGTGGCCCAAAAGAATTGCCAAAAGGTCCTTGCCTAGGATATTCATTATTTCCATGCCCTTGTGCATAAGGAGTTTGCTGTCCATAATGCATACCATGACTTTGTGGCTGGAAACAATGTCCTTGAGGCTGAAAGTATGTGTTGCTCACATTGGGAGGTTGTCCATGCATCGGTGAGTTGAAAGGTGGTTGCTGCCCATTATTTTGTTGATTCCAACCATGATTTAACATGGGACTTGGCCTATTGGGTTGCACTTGAGTAGAGAAATTATGTTGTGGCTGTCCAAAAGCATTTGGGGCTGAACTCACATGTCCATGTGGCTGCCCATAAGAGTTTGGGGCTGAATTAACATGCCCTTGCTCATAGCCACCAACATTTTCTTGAGGGTAAAATTGCTTGTAGAAAGAGTTGCACCCATGGATGTCTTCATCATGCTTTGAGTTTGTTTGCACTCTTTCTTGAAGATCCTGCCCATGTGGCTGAAAGTGACCCTTTTGTTGATGGAATTGTGGCTGAAGTGAAGTGGGATGAACAAATTCCTTAGCTTTAGATGACTCTCCAACTTCAAATTGACCTACCACCTTAGGAGTAGGTGGTTTAGGTGGTTCTTCAGCCCTATGAGGATATGGGATATTAAAACCAGCTGTAGGCAACATTTTCTCACCAAGAAGTGCTACAAGCTTGTCAATACCCAACCTCATACCCTCGAAACCTGATTTCATATCCTTTATGTCATTTGACAATTGTTGAAAACTGTTTGAATTCATTGAGATATGAGACGTCTCTATGGGTTGATTGGTAGGGGAGTGGGTGGAACTTGCATCGACCTCATCGTTCTCATAATGCATTCGGTAAATGGCATCTTGAGAAGTGTCATGTTCACCCCTTTCCTGTTGATGTTCACCCCTTTCCTGTTGATATTCCTTCAATTCTTCATTGATAGTATCCAAAACAGGGTCTCTCTTCTTATTCCTAGCCATGGGTTGATTTCTGTCCTGAATTTCCTGCAATAGAAAAACTTGATTATCTTCACTTCTAGAGCTCCAAATTACGAGGTCTTTGGCTCTGTTCAAAGCTTGAAGAGCCCTCTATCCAACGATCTATCAAGTGCAGAAAATGGATGAGTACAGAAATTTCTGTAAGGGATTTTCTGTTGCTGTCTGAAAATTCCTGCAGGCAGTGAATACCCTGTTCTAGTCAATTAATGCCTTGTACCATCAATACCAAGCATGTACCAACTTCATAACCCTGTAGGAGAGTCTCATACGTCTGCCCATACTGAAAAATGACCTCTGTAACCAGTAAAATGGCTGTCTAACTCAATGTAGACTGCAATCTTTAATGAGGGTATGCATACATACTCTGTCCCAAACTTTAATGTTGAACCATAGTGTCTTTACCATAGGATGCATACATTTTACTGTAGCCATATGTCTTCATACATTTTCCAATATCTCAAGAACTCACTGCCCATAAACTCATGCTATAGGCTGATTTCAGGTGCCTTTGAGATTTGTACCTGCACCTAAACTTGAAAATACGTGGGATCCGAGACCCAAGGGGTTTGCAAAGTTCCCTCTCGGGCCGGGTTGCGCTCCCCTTCAGGGTCCTCGTCGGTAGGGGAGGGTCACCTCTCTTTTGTCCTACCGACTCGCCCGGCATCCACTTTTCCTCATGGACAAGTACATGGCAAGTGAATTCTAGCTCTAAAAATCAGTATGATATGCATGGAATAGGAAGGAAATACAATTGCCTTTCATTTGCCCTTTTCATGATATGCAAGATTGGAATTGAAAAGGCTGAAATGTAAATGAGAAATGGAGAGGTATTTACCTCAGCAGTGACTCACTGCTTACAAAGCTTTTCTCACTTACCAATTGGGTAATGATTTTCTTATGATCAAGAGGCAAAATAGACAATCAATTTCATGTCAGGGTTAGGCAATAAAGATTGAGTAATGAAGCTCAAGAAATTACTAATTTCAGTGAATGAAAGTAGATGGGTAATGCTCATTCATTATGGAAGAGTTTGAGACATTTAGAGATGGCCATTTCAGTAAATTGAAGAGGTTTAGTAAAGACAATGACTGACATAACCTATAGGCTTCATGTAATGCATTAGGCTATGAATGAAAGCTTCATTAATCCTCTTATTTCTCTTCAGCAATTGGAAATGAGATCAGCAATTGGATGTAAAGAGAAATTAAGAGTGATTAGAGTACCTCATTTAATTGATTGGAGAAGAGCATTGTTGATGGAATGACCTTCAATCCATAATGCTTGACATAGGTGAGTTGAGCTTGATAATCCTTCTAAAATCAGTCCAAGAGATCTTCAATATTCAAGAATAATCCCTTCCTTGATAAGCTTCAGCTTCATTGATTCCATGAAAGCTCCATGACTCCATGAATGCTCCAAATGAGGGTTGATGAAGACCGATTACCTTCTCTACTTGAAGTAGGTTGCAATAGGTAATAGAGAGGGCTTCAATGTGTCCAAGAGATCCCGAAATTTGAGAGGGAATGCCAAAATTTAATGGCATAAAAGATTCATGCTGTCTATTGAATACCTAGACCTCCATTGGCTTCAATCTCCTTCAATGTCGGTCCAATGTTGATGGATTCATGAGGGGAAATGGTTGAGGAAGCTTCAGATATGCTTTGCCCACAAAAGCCCCATGATTTGCTTTAAAAATTTCAGAAATCTTTAACTGTCCCAAACTGTTATACATAGAGTTTGCAATCTCCATATCCATGCTCCATCAAAGCTTCAAGCTTCAAGATCAATCAATGTTGGTACTAGGATGTATGTAGAAGCCTCAGGGAGTATAATAGAGCAAAAGCCCTTTGATCTTGATGAAGAAATTTGAGAAATTTTAGTGCTGTCCAAAAGTGTCATAAAACTCCATACCTAGGGTTTGAGAAAGCTCCCATCTTCCAAAAGGAGTGAAAGATCAAGTAGAAGATGATGTAGACTCATAGTTGCACTCCATTTGATCCTCCCATGAAGAGTACAAGCTCTAATTGCTTCACGTTTGCTGATCAAGAAGGGGGGGGCTGTAAAAACAGCGCAAACTGCTGCTGAACATCCTCTTACATCACGTGATGAAAACGTGGTAGATATGAAGCATGTAGGTACTCAATAGGTAGGACGGTTCCCGCAATCCATAAGGATGCGTCTTATTTTCCTCCGAGTTTCCACCCTTGCACTAGTAGCAGGGCCTCCAGATTCCTCTCCAAGTCATGTAGACCATCTAAGTAGGATTTGGGGGCAGGGGATTTACTGCCAAAGCCCCCTAGCACCACCCGAGCATCCTCCTACGAATAGACATTTCTATGGAGAGACCTCTCACGACAAGTTCGGTCCAGATTCCCGATGTGGTTATCAAGAAAACCCCCTTGGATAGGGTTGGTGGCTAGCTGGGAGTGCTCAACACACCTTTCCCAGGTGTTTCAACTTGAATCCAATTTGAAAGATTTTCTTCTTATCAATTCCTTTGTTAGATGAATCCTTTTCCCAATAGGTGTTCCTAAGTACAAACACAAGCAGAAGTGCACAATATGTACTAGACAATTCTTTGTTTTCTCTGCCAAAGGAAATTCCGATTTGATGCAATAGCATCTATAGTCTCGATTTTATCCCCATTATCGTCTGAGATTTCCATAGATAACCTAATTTAATTTCCTCATTCTTTTGAATGAAGGAGTATCCTTGCAATGTTGATTTAAATTTGGGACATTGGCTTCCCTACAACGAAACCCTACGTATTCATTTGAACTAGGGTTTGTCACGTAATTCATATAGTTACTTAAGGACTTTGAATTCCTTTTAGTTTCAAGCAAGATGGGCCTTGATAAGAATCCTTCAACTCTTTAGGGTTTGAAATTCTTTTAACTTCTTAGGAACCCTACATATTCTATCACAAGTTCAATCTATGCTTTGCAAGATGTAATAGGATTTTCTATTATTTCCAACCAAGCAAACGGATGCAGATGCATAAAATCTATTTCACTTAATTGCAGTTTAATGTGTATTCTTGAAACTTTTCATATATATATTAGCATGAAATATTCATGCAATTTATGTGCAATTCAATGGCTTCTAAGTGCAATTTCAATTGATCACCTAAGATGAATGTGATGAATAAAGTTTTCCTAGCACGCTCATTATCTCAAAACATGCTCAATTAAGTTGCGATAATTAATGTAAATGTTATTTTCTCCCAAATTATTTTCCCTAATACAACAAGGTGCAGATTCATAAGAGATGTGTTTTCCATAGTTGCAGTCCCTTGGTTCGCAGTCCTATTGGTTGGGAGTTTTGATGTTTGGAGAGATCTTTCGCTTGGGGGCCATTATCCGCAAGTGGATTTGAGAGATAAAGAAGGAGGAATGGATTTGAGATGGGAGAGCGTAAGAGAAGATGGCTTTAGTCGAAGGCCAAGATAGGGAGAATTGAGCTAACTCTCTCCCTCATAGCTTCTTGGGGTAACTCCTCTCTCTCTCTCTCTCTCTCTCTCTCTCTCTCTCTCTCTCTCTCTCTCTCTCTCTCTCTCTCTCTCTCTCAAGCTCCTTCTCTTCAATCTCTTGGAGGGGTATCCTTCCACCTCCCTCTCTCTACCTCTCTCTTGGCATCTCGATGTCTCCTTGTGCTTTCCTAACTACTTCCCATGCCTCATATTTATAGCTAACAAGAGAAGAAGGGTTGTGGCTAAGAAGAAGAGCTCTTTATAGAGGGCATCTTGGAAAAATCAGAAATCTAATGCTCAAATCACAATTCTGATAGTTCCATTGGCTCCAAAAGGGGGGGCAAAACCCTAAGACACTTGCTAGAAATCTTTCAGATCACTCCTTCTCCCTATTCGAAGTGTTGTTTAGTGCCTTAAACTGCAATCGTGATGCGCACGATTTTGCGAATCCTTCTTTTTTTGTATTAAATCAAGCTTAAAAAACCACTTACTTGTTTTTACGTGGCATCCTCTTCTAGATATCTTCATAGCTTTTTAGGATATTTACAATAAGTAATATCTAAAATATCTAAAATATACTAGTTTTACCCAAAAATCTTATTTTTTTGGACCATCCATACTGTACACATTAACACTGGTGATTAATATGGCTCATAACTCTCGTTCATGTTGTAACTTCCATGAAGGGTGGCTACAATCCTTGTCAATTCGAGAAAAATGTCAGATTACGAATCTCGATTTTTTATATTTTTAGTTAAATAAAAATTGTTAGTTATTAAAGTTAGTTAGCTTTTGCTTTAGTTAGTCTTTAGTTAGTAACCTTACTAACTTATTAATTGACTTACTAGCTTTCGAACTAACTAACTAATTTTTGATTGTGTGGAAGTATTACATCCTCCTTCCCTTAGAGAAATTGAGATGTCCTCATCTCGAGAGAAACCGTGGGTATTGTTGATGAAGAGCATTCTCATATATCCATGTAGCATCTTCTTCAAGATAATCCTTCCACTAGACAAGGTATTCTCAAGGGTTCTACTCCTCAATTGTTGATCACTCAGTACATGGCTAGGCATTAATATTTGTTGATCACTCACAGTACATGGCTAAGATTAGGCACATATTTCTTTAGTAGACTAACATGAAATACATTGTGAACTTTTACATTTTCAGGGAGTTGAAGTTTGTAAGCATTAGGTCCTATGCTTTTGAGTATCTTGTAAGTCCCACAATACCTTGGGATAAGCTTTTTAAATTCTCCCAAGGATAAGAAACTCTTCTTGGGTCGTACATGAATGAAAACCATATCCCCCTCCTTGAAGAGCTGCTCTTGCCTGTTCAAATCTGCATAAGCCTTCTACCTATCCTTGGCGGCTTTGATGTCTTATGGAGAATGGCAATCATGCCCATACAATGCTTGGAAATGTGTCATTTGAATGCTTTGCTGGAAGGAAGCACTGTAGGCGAACTCCATGAATGGTAGATATTGGATCCAGTTCTTGGGTTCGTGATAGCAATATGCTCTAAGCATATCTTCAATCACTTGATTGACCCTTTTTGTTTGGCCATTAGTTTGAGAATGATAGGCCATATTAAAATAGAGCTAAGAGAAAGAAAGAAAATAAGAGAGGGAGAAGAATAAATGAAAAGGAAGAGAGAATGAAAAAGAGATAATAAACATGAAAGACAAAGAAAACATGAAAGAGAAGAGGGGATGTGAAAAGGGAGCTCGATCATTGATGATCCTTTTAGATAGACCATGGAGTCTGAATATCTTCTTAATGAAAAGTCTGGAAATATCTAAAGCCTTATAATTTATCTTTATTGGGATGAGACGCGCAACCTTGGTGAGCATATCTCATACAACCATAATTGAGTTTTACCCACCTAGAATTGGAGGTAACCCAACAACAAAGTCCATTCTAATAAATTCCCACTTCGTCTGAGGGATGTCAAGAGGTTGTAGCTTTCCACGTGTTCTGCCTTGATGCGCTAGCAAGACAAACATTCAGTGACATATTTGAGTACATCTCCCTTAAGTATTTCCCAATTATAGCTCTTCTTGACCATGTTGAGAGTCTTGGCATATCTTGGATGACCAGAGAAAGGGGAATCATGTGCTTCTCAGAGTATCTATTGTTTAAGTATTTGGCTCAAAGAAATACATAGTCTTGTCCTAAAGTAGGATAGGCCTTCATAGACAGAGTACTCTTGGTATTTACTTTTGAGTTTGGGAATTTGGTCATTTTCTAGGATCTCCTTTATCATTTTCTAATATTGTGGGTCATGTTTAGAGTCCTCCCTAGCCAATTTAAGGATAGGTTTGCCTGGCATTGACACCATGGTGGCTAGTGATCCAGTCGTCAAAGGTTCCTCCATAATGAGAGAGTTGAGGAACGCTTTACGACTTAAGGCATCAACGACCACATTTTCCTTGCTAGGTCTATATTTGATTTCAAAGTCATACTCTTGTAGCACCCCGATCCAACGTCGTTGCCTCATGTTGAGGTCAGCTTGGGAGAAGATCTATTTGAGGCTCTTATGGTCTATGACCAAGGAGAATTTGTTGTCAAGCAAGTAGTGCCTCTAGAGTTTGAGGGCATAAATGATAGCCAACAGTTCCAAGTCATGAGTAGCATAATTTTTCTCATGGGTAATTAACTTCCTTGAGGAATATGCCATAGGATGACCTTCTTGCATTAGTACACAGCCTACTGCAAGTGAGCTGGCATCTGTAACAACTTCAAACTCCTTGCTCAAGTTTAGGAGCTTCAGAATTGGCATTGTCACTAAGCTATGTTTGAGTTGGTCGAAGCTTGCTTGTTCATTGGTTGTCGACACTCCACACTATGGCAACCTACTTCTTTAGTAGATCTATGAGGGGTGCCACAACTAAGGCATAATCTTTGATGAAGATTCTATACCATCCTGTTAGGCTACGCACTTCCTTAATAGTGGTTGATGGGGGCCATTCTTGTGCATCTTTAACCTTTGCAAGATCCACAGAGATTCCCTTTTTTTTATACAATGAAGCCTAGATACTCAATCTGTCATTTGAGGAAGGCACACTTATTCGCATAAAACTTGTGCATCCTTATGGTTTCAAGGGCAATGCGAAGTTGAGGCTCATGGTCTTCTTCTTTCTTGGAGTAGAACAAGGTGGCATCAAAGAAAACAAGTACAACTCATTAAGGTATGGTCTAAAGATATCTTGCATTAGCCTATTGAATGTAGCAGGAGCATTGGTTAATCAAAAGGACATTACTGTGAACTCAAAATGACCATATTTGGTGTTGAAAGCTGTCTTTGGAATATCCTCATCCTTGATGCAGATTTGGTAATACCCCGACCTTAAGTCAAATTTTGAGAATATTTTTTCCCCTTGTAGGTGATCGAGTAACTCAATAATCCTTGGGATAGGATATTTATTCATGACGGTTATAGCCCTCTGTAGTCGACGGAGCATTGTATCCTTCTTCTTCTAAAACAACACAGGAGCTCCCCATCGTGAACTACTAGACCGAATGAACCCCTAATCTAAAAGTTGTTCGAGTTGCTCCTTTAATTTGATAGCTTTGGGAATAGAAATTTTGTAAGGTCTTTTTGCTACTGGAGTGGTGCCTGGTAAGAGTTTGATCTCATGATCAATCTCTGTTGGGGGCAGTAGCTCTCAGGGAACACATCTGCGTACTCCTTTAGCCATGAAGGCTCTTCTTTAGACTCCTTGCTTTGCTCTAGCTTATTTAGCTTGATCAAGTAGATGGGTAAACCCTTTTGCTCTAGCTTATTTAGTTTTATCAAGTAGATGGGTAAACCCTTTTGCATTCCCTTAACTATCCATGATGCCTTTGCTAATTGGATTTTGGGTTTACCATCCTCCCCTTGAGTTGTGACTAGTTCCCCTTCAGAAACTCAGAAGGAAATTTGGCCCCTTCCATAGGTAATGTGGGCATCATTGAGAGTGGAAAAAGATTGAAATTTTGACTGATTTTTGTTGTTTTTGAGGACTGAATGATTGATTTTTGATGGATTTAGAGTGATGTATGGTTGTTCAAGGAAGTGTTTGAGAGTGTGTTGGATGATATTGATTATGTTTTGGAAGCTCATAATGATTTTAGTAGAGATATGAAGCTCTGTGATGTTCTAATAGGTTCTATTGAGGTTCTGATTGGTTCTGTATACCTTTTGTATAGCTTGTGTTTGGTTCTGATTTTCTTATGTATGAAGCATGGATTGATGATTGATGAAGTTTGAAATCTTTTGAGAGCTTATTGAATAGTTTTTGATAGTTTGGAATGGTTTTAGTATGAGTTATGAGGTTCTGATGACCTTCTGTAACCCTTTGTAAACCTTCTGTAGAGCCTCTGTCTCTGCTTTGTAACTGTTCTGTATCTGCTCTGATTTTGTACTATACTATTATGTAGATCTTCTGTAAGTGTTCTGTAGAATGTATGTGTGACTTTGGAAAAGTTTTGTAAATTTTTTAAAGGATGAATCTAAGTTCAAAAGAGCTAAAACAAATGGAAGAAGAAGCTGCTGTGAAGACTAAAGAGAAGACTGAGTGACAATGACAATAGTGAGCTATGAAGAGACACTGTAGTGGCTCTCGTGCCTCATCAAACATACCTCTTGGGAGGTGCATCCACGACCTAATAATGATTATTGAGATTCATTATGAGAGTATTTTAGTGAGGATATGATGTACTATTGATAGAGAGAGAGAGCCAGAGATAGTCAATTCTATCAAAACAATGTAACTGTATATGAGAGATTGAGAGAGAAAACTATGAAGACATTGAAAATGAATACCATGTGATTGATTTCCATTCAAAAATGGTGTATTCCTTTATGTTCATTGTTCTATTGATGGATTCTATGAAGACGTTGAAGATTATGGTTGATTCTATCAAATCCGTGGGAGATATCTACTATGATGATGTGTGAAGAATTGTTGTTTTCTTTGTTTTGCTCATCAAAAGAATGAAATAAAATCTTGTTGATTTTACAAGATAGATTTTCTTGCAGTAGAATCACCTTTTCCTTGGTGTGTGTGGGATGCTTGGTGCACTGATAATCTTCTGTTTGTCCAATTAGAAACCCACTGGAAGTTGATAGATAGAGTGTTTTTCACAACATACACTGTTGAAACCCTCAGAAGCTGGCATTATTATAATGGCACAACAATGATCCTAAGAAGAATGAGTTTTGATACTTTCAGAACGGAATATCTCCCCCTCTATAGTGGTTTGAAAGCCGAATTCAAAGATGCTCAAAAGAAGGAAGTAGAGGAGATGTTGGCCAGAGAATCCCCTAGAGACTGAAGCCCTCTCTGATACTATCCTGTTGAGTACAAACTAACTGGTTGGAGCCAAGCCCTTGATGAAAGACGCAATCAAGAGGCAAGCTTTAGAATGAGTCCAGAGGTATGTGAGAAGAGAGAAGTTAGAAATCAAAACTGAGAACGAGCTTGCAGCAGAAGCTTCCTTTGACACCCTAAAAGCACTCTTTACAAAAGTCCCCATGGCAAATCAAGGTCCCCTTCCTAGTCAGATTCGTCTTGGAAATATTGATGACAGACCAGCAAATGTAGTCCAATTGTCAGTTTTTAAGGGAAAGTACAATGAAGACCCTGATCTTCATATAGCAGAATTTATGATAGCATGTGTGGCTAACAAGCCAGAACCCCTGAGCATTGGTTAGCGATATTCCCCGCCACTTTCAAGGATGCGGCGTTTTAGTGGTATGAGAGACAAGAAGCAGGAACTTTTGGCACTTGGGACGATCTGAAGTTGGCATTCCTCACTAAATTCAAGCGAGAAGGTTTTGAAGAGCAAATGCGAGAGGAGTTCATGAACCTAAGTCAGTCCTCTGGAGAAAGAGTAGAAGCTTATGTCTCGCAAATGGAATCCATAATGAAGAGATGGACTAACCATCATTTGGATGAAGGTATCCAGAAAGGAGTGTTTCTCAGAGGCCTACAATCAAAAGTTTGCAAGTTCGTGGAATTGAGAAGACTAGTCAATCTGCAAGCTGCAGTGGAAGGTGCAAGATTGTATGACGAAGTTGAAGCAAGGCTGTCAATGACTCTAGGAAGAGGAGTTTTACCTCCTCCCATGCCAGGAATGGTATACCCACCAAATGCAGTCCCAGGGACAATTCCCTACCCCTATCCCCAGATGCAAACAATGCCGCAGTATAATGCACCTAATCCATTGTGGTCACCACAGACGACAGTGCCTCAAATGATGGTTCAACCACAACAACAGTGGCCTCAAACAATTCCTCCAATGGCGACTCAACAACAGTGGAACCCTACCAACTGGAATCAACAATCCTAAGTCTCAGCAAGCGCTCTGAATCAGAACTAGAACAGAGAACCCTTTGGATCAACCCAACTAGTGTATGCAGTAATTACAAAAGCTTCCCAAAACCCTACTACAAGCACTTCATGAGGTGAAAATCTGAAGGACTACTTATCCAACTGAGTTACAAGTATCAAGAAAGAGCTTATGGATGTGATTACAGAGCAGCTACAGACGCTGAAGGTGAATATTGGCAATATATCCACTCCTATGGGAGCTGGAAGAGATGTGATGTGCTCTAATACATGATGCGGAAACTGTCATCAAGCAGGACATTTAGCCACTGAATGTACCCGAAAACCAACCATTCCTGGAGCATTCTGTTCCTACTATTTGTGGAAGAACCATACAAAGGATATTTGCTCTCTGAAAGAGATGCACAAATGAAGACAAAAAGATGAAAATGAAATATTCAACTTGCTAGAATCCGAAATGACAACACAAGATATTGGACCAAAGCCTAGGGAATTCGAACCTAATTTCGGTCCAAGGAGGTTTCCCTCTCAAAGTTACAGAGGACGACAGTCTGGCGGTGGTCAAAGATCAGAGGTGGAATGTTACAGGTGTGGAGAAAAGGGACATATCTCCCCAAGTTGTCCAAACCCTAGACGATCTGTGGATTACAAGCCCTTATGCACCCGATGCAAAGGAGAAGGCCACACTGCAAAGGACTGTCCAAGTCCAGCCCCTATAAAGGCCAATGCCATTGACAGCCAACAGAAGGTATAAGAGCCAGCCTCCAATTTGGTAGAGCTGGAAGTTACCGCTGTCACGCGTACGAAGAAGAAGGAACCAGTTGTTCAAAACAAAAATAACTCTCTTTCCAAGACTGTGAAGTTCAACCTACCAACAGAGGGACGGAGCAGTACAGAACACAACAGTGCAGTATAGAGCACTGTAGTGCCACAGAGAGTTACAGAGATAGTCCCAGAAACAGGACCAGAGGTCCAGGAGATAGATGATACAAAAGCACCTCTAGAAACAGAGGAAGTGCCGGTGTTGCAATTATTGGAAGAAAAAGGAAAGATTAAAATGGGGGTAGCCCCATTCCCCAGCCGGCTGGAGAAGCCTATGGATCCTATCAAAGATTATGACTTGGTCAAAGACCTAGACAATTTTAAACCAAACCTAACATTCTGACAATTACTGATGTTGTCTCCCAACTGGCGAAAGAAATTCAAAAGCATCTTGACAAGAAGATGTGGACTAAGGATTGCTCCTTCAACAGCGACCAAGACCAATAAGGCCCCGGAGCCTGTAAAGGAAGTCGATGTGGCTAATGCCTTCCTAGATCCTGAAACCCCAGAGATTAGTGTGTGGATAGAAGGATGCTTTATTTCAGATGCATTGATTGATGGAGGCTCATCAATAAACATAATGACAGATGTGATAATGAAAGACTTAGGGTTACAAGGAATTCAACCTACACAGTGGCTTATCAGATTGGCAGACCAAAGCAGAATTAATCCGTTGGGCATCCTCCCATACATAAAAACAACCCTTGCAGGAAGAGATTATTGGCTGACATATTTGGTGGTCAAACCAAATTCTTATGGGACCTCATACCCTCTGTTGTTGGGAAGACCTTGGCTTTTTCCAGGATGAGAGATTGGTTCAAAGGAACCCTAACCCTAGGTAGAGGACCCAAGAAAGTGGTGTTAAAGCTGTATGGATCGCAAAAAGGCAATGGATCCACATCCATCAAAGTCATAACTGACTCCCCCAATGAGATAACAGTTGGTACATCAGGGGACGAAGAGGCTGTTAAACAGATCTTTCCCAAGAAAATAGAGACACGTTCCCTAACAGTGGGCACTGAAGCCAACTGGCAAAGTCCTTGTCCATGGGAGAATACCTCATACCTCAACTAGAATTAACTTGTGAAATCACCTCTGATAGTGGAATAGAAGTAGGATGTATTGTTCTCCCTGTTACATAACAGCAGAGACAGAACAGAGACAAAACAAATACATAGCAGTAACAGATATAGAGACAGTCACAGAGACAGAGATAGAGCAGATGTAGAACAGAGACAGAGCAGGAGCAGAGACAGAGGCAGAAGCAAAGTCACTCACAGAGATAGTGACTGTGACAGAAACTTAAGCAGAAGCAGAAGCAGATGTAGAAGATCTGTTCTTTTCCTACAGAGCCTCTACAGAAGCAGAGACAGAACCTCCAGAGGAAAAGGATGAAAATGATGAGGAAGAAAATGAAGCAGGTTACGAAAGTGCGGATGAAGAATTTTTTGTGATAGGGAATGATCTTGTTGATGTCCCTATGGAGACCTCAGAGGCTGAAGATCTCAGGGTGCTGGATGGAATGACCATGGTTCCATTTGGGTTGACCAATGGACCACTAAGTATACAAAATCTGTATAAGCAATGGATTAAAAGCATAAAAATAAAGTTCACCAATGGCTCTTTGTCACCCTGACTGTTCAGTCCAGAGAAAAGATGATGATGATGCTCCTTGTCAACAAAAGCCAAAGCCCTCAGAGCCACGGCCTCTAGAAGGTCCATGCTATGTGACATTCTTGGACGCATCCTCTGAAGATGAATCCCTAAGTCCAGAAAAAATCACCACTCACATAGAAGCAAACAAAGCTCTGATACCCTTCCAGCAACCTCAATAGACAAACAAGTCAGACCTCTTTCCAGAAGCAATCCGTGGGACATCAGACGAGGACACTACTCTCTTGAAAGAGTCAGACCTCTTTCCAGAAGCAATCCGTGGGACATTCATCCGCGAAGTGGAAGGTGAAAGGCAAGTAACATTCTTGGATACTAACAGTACTGAACATCACCTGAAAGCGGGTCTCAATCTTCCAGAAGAAGAACTAGTGGTCCTGCGAGACTTATTAAAGGAGAACTTAGATGTGTTTGCTTGGTCGTACAAAGATCTAAAGGGGATTGATCCCACAGTATGCCAACATCACATTGACTTAGAGCCCAATACCAAACCTGTAAGGCAAAGACAAAGGCGTATGAATCCTAATTACTCTGCTCTGGTGAAGGCCGAATTATTGAAACTTCTTGAAGCAGAGTTCATTTATCCTATGGCTAACAGTGAATGGGTTTCACCCATTGTGGTAGTACCCAAGAAGAAGGGAAACTTTGAATATGTGTGGACTTTCGGAAGCTCAATTCGAAGACGAAGAAGGATCATTTCCCTATCCCTTTTACCGACCAACTGTTGGACACAATAGCAAGCCATGAGCTGTATTCCCTCTTGGATGGATTCAGTGGATATAACCAAGTCCAAACATCAGAGGAGGACCAATCCAAAATAACCTTCACCATAGAATGGGGGACCTATGCCTATAGAGTGATGCCTAGGCTCTGTAATGCTCCTGCCACCTTCCAACAAGTAGTGATGGCTGCCTTCTAGAATCATTTGCATGATTTCATTGAGGTGTATCTTGATGACTTTTGTGTCTATAGCTTGATTCGTGAGCACTGGGGACACTTAGAGCAATGTTTTGACAGATGTCGAGTATGGGATTTCTCTCAACCCCGACAAATGTGTCTTTGGTGTCTCATCAAGAGTTCTTATGGGTCATATTGTCTCTGCACAAGGGATTGCAATCGACCCGGCAAAGATTGAGAAGATTGCCGCCTTAACAGCACCAACAAACCTCAAGCAATTGAGAGGATTTCTTGCCATGTGGGCTACTACATAAGATTTATTGCACATTTTGCAACCAAGGCGATCCCTTTGCACAAGCTCCTAAGGAAAGATGCAGATTTCCTTTGGACTGATGACTATGAAGAAGCCTTTAATACCCTGAAACAGTGCCTTATCCAAGCACCTATCTTACAGCCTTCTGATTGGACGAAGGAGTTTCATGTGCACATAGATGTATCAGTTGAAGGGCTAGGTACTGTTCTATGTCAAAAGGGCCCCTCTAAATTAGATCAACCCATTTATTATGCAAGTCGGAAGGTCATTGATAGGGAATGGAACTATATAGTGACAGAGCTTGAGTGCTTGGCAATGGTGTTTGCACTAGACAAGTTTCGACACCATTTATTGTCAACGCATTTCAAGTTCTACGTGGATCATGAAGCCATGTCCTTCCTGATGAACAAAGCAGATGTTAAAGGATGACTGATGAGATGGTTGCTCCTATTCCAAGAGTTCGATTTTGAAGTGGTCATTAAGCCTGGCCATTCCCATGTCCTAGCCGATCATCTATCACAGATCTCTCAAACAGAAGAAGAGGAACATGATGATCCTGACCTTCCTTATGCTTCCTTGTTTCTAGTTGAAACAGTTACTCCCTGGTATGCAGACATAGCCAACCTCCTGGCAACTCAACAGTATCCTCCTGGCATCTCAAGCCGTGAGAAGAAGAAGCTTCTGTTAGAATCAGCCCCCTACACCTTGCTAGGCGGTGCACTATACAAGAGAGGCAAAGATGAAGTGCTGTGAAGATGTGTTGCAGGGGATGAAATCGGCATAGTATTGAAAGCATGCCATGACGAACCATGTGGTGGACACTTCGCAAAAGAAGCAACAGCTAGGAAGGCTTTGTTAGTAGGATACTGGTGGCCGACCCTCCACAAGGATGCATATGACTACTGTAAGAGATGTGATGCTTGTCAGCGAATGGGAAAACCCACCAAAACAAGTGCCATGCCACTGCAACCCATTCTTCCCCTGAAGCCGTTCGAGAAGTGGGGGATTGATTTTATGGGTCCCATTGATCCACCCACTAGACGGAAGCAGAACAGATACATCTTAGTATGTACGGATTATGTCACAAAGTGGTGTGAAGCTAAAGCCCTGAAGCGGGACGTGGTAACAATGTAGCCCTGTTCATGTACGAGAATATTATCACCCGTTTTGGCAGTCCCCTCGAGTTGTAAGTGGCAGAGGTACTCATTTCCTTAACAAAATTATGGAGGAGCTGATGGAATTGTATAAGATTCGCCATCGCAAGTCCACTCCCTATTACCCCAGAGCCAAAGGCCAAGTTGAAGTCACCAATCGCATCCTTTGCTCGATTCTGAGAAGAATGATTGCCGCATATCATTGCGACTGGGACGATCGACTTACAGAGGCCCTCTGGGCATACAAAACCTCCCATAAGGCAACTACAAGACAGACCTCTTTTCAACTAGTGTATGATACAAAAGCTGTCTTCCCCGTTGAACTTGAATTTCCCTCTTTGCGAGTGGCAGTTAAAGAACTCTTGGGAGATAATGAGTCACTACAATGCCACCTCCTACACTTGAAATGCTTGGATGAGATACTGTGGATGGCTCTATAGTGTATGGAAACCACTGAAGCGCAATGCAAGGCCTATCATGACACTTTCATCAAGCACAAGGAGTTCAAAGAAGGTGATCTTGTCCTGGTCTATGATTTGAGATTTGGCAAGTTTCCTGGCAAGCTTCAACAACGGTGAATGGGCCCATACAAGATACTTGCTGTCAATCGTAATGGCTTTGTTCAGGTGTAGACTGTTGATGCCTCTGATGATTCCTTCCTAATCAATGGCTATCGTATGAAGAAGTACTTCCCTCCTTGGGGATTTTGACAATCACAGTCGACCCACCCTTTCCCTTTTGGGCATCGCACTATCCTCGTCGTGCTTCTAATAGCCCTTATGATTCTCCTCATGAAGTGGTCTCGTTCTTCTAATGCCTCACAAATACCTCTCAACGTCCCGACCTTGTTCTCTTCTTGTCTGATCCAACAACGGTGGCGAGGTTGATCCTGACACATGGTATTTCTACTATTTTCTTTCTTAACGAAAAAAGATAAAAAAAATAAGAATTTTTTTAATAAAAAATGAAACAAACAAAACTGTTATGGGAGAAAAGGAAGAAATTCCCTGTCATAACAGGCCTCATTCCAAGAAAAGGTGGAAACACCCTTGGGCGGGAAGCTGACTGTGGAAAAGGTGGTAACAACCCACAGTTCAGGATAGCTGACTCATCAGCAGCGAACCTTTTTAGCAAGTAATTTGCAGCCACCTCCCTTGGTGTGTTGTCTCTGCAATATTAGTTTGTCTATCCTTCTTAACAGACGACCTTTCTTACAAATCATTGAAGTACGAGATTTGTAGGCTGCCTCCCTGGGTATGCCTTGTCTTCAAGATCATGATGACAATGACAGAGCTAACATGATCTTCATCACCAACCCATTGAGTGATGTGAGCTTTTATCCTAATAGGATGGGGATGTGAGTATGGGCTGCCCTCTGTATCTATCAGTGAGCGTGAGACAGAGTGTGGGGTGAGTGACCAGTCTTTCCCTTCAAATCACATGAGAGGTGAGATGTGTGAACGGAGTGTTGTTTGCACGGGATGGGCCTCTTAATGCACAACGCAGGATTTGTTCTTGTGCACTGCACCATAAGGCTTCCTGGCCTTCCTTCTTGCATTGTATGTCGGCACACGGGGCGGGATCCAATGTTGCACCATGAATTGCGCATAAGGCATACAACCTCTGCACAAGTGATAGCGAGGATTACATCAATGGGTTTTAGGTATGGGCTGTTGAGATATCGAGCTCCATTCGTGATATGCCAGGGTGACTGTTGTGCATTTATGTCACCGACTTGTTAGCTACAAATGCGGGTGGTACACTGCCCATAAATAATAGCTAGATGACAGCTATCCTTATCTACTCTAGTTCGTGGCTCAGTTAGTATGCCACCTTAGTTAGTTGAGTTTGGTTTGAGACCCATATATAGAGTTTTTCTATTTCTCTGTACTAGAGTTCTTTTTGACTTACACAACTAAGAAGAAAAAAACTATTTTCAACCTCCACCTTTCTGTGTATTTCCCCATTGTGTAAGTGAGAAAGCTACAAGTGAGACTTCTTCCTTCTCTCCCACAATCTTGACATGGTATCAGAGCTTAGTTCGTGGTAAGGAGCTCAAGAAAGCAAACCAAGTTCGCGGTGTTCTGGTAAGAGGACCAGTGTTGCTTTCATTTTTCGAGTTTGGAAGCAAGTCTCTACAGGTAGCACAGTCGGAAAGTGCAAGAGTGCATTATCTCAGATTGAGACGCCTTTCGTGGTGTAGCAAGAGGGCAGTATATGCTGTAGGCAAGGGCTTTAGCCTTGGGTTACCCTGTTTTTTTTATTCGAGGCCATTTCGGGGCCTGTTTTGGATGCGGAAGTTTTTCGCATGCACTTAGAAAAAGGCCCTGTCTTTTGCTGTGTGACCATTGTTCTACAGGTCGGTGAAAAGTTACCCGAAAATTGCATCATATGCCTGTGCGCAGAGACATTGGGAGTTACAGAATCATCATTGTTGCATGTTGATGCAAAATCGTCACTAGGAAGTGACTGTGTGGTCAAATACCACTTTCATCAGTTTTGCAGATTTGCCCTTGTGAGGCTGAAGTTGTGTTTTTTTGCAGTGATAGAATATTTTGCAGTGTACTGTAATGGCTTATGATTCTCTTTCACAGATTATCACTGAAAAGCTTGACAAGAACAACTTCCAAGCGTGGAAGTTTAGAATGACGAATTTTCTTATGGGAAAAGGATATTGGGAATTCATACAGGAAATGAAGAAGAACCAGTTCTTCCTTATGTTCCCAATCAATAGAAAATGCAGGCATTTAAAGGATGGCATGAGAGAGCCAAAAAAGTTATGTACTAGCTGTCTATTAGTATTTCAGACTCTATGATTGTGCATATTCAGGATGCAAGTGCGCCAAAGGAGGCATGGGATACTTTGTCAAAAATGTATAGCACAAATACGCAAGCCAGGAAAATGCAACTCAAGCAAGAGTTGCACAATGTGCAAAGAGAAAGTATGAGCATCAATGACTACCACATGAAGGTGAAGAAGATTGCAAATGCACTTGCTTCCATTGGGTCGCCTGTGGAAGATGATGATTTAGTGTTTGTGACCTTGAATGGTCTAGGAAAGGATTATGTACAGTTCCGGACATCCATTTCGGTCCGTGAAAGATTTCCTAATTTTGAGGAGTTGATTGTTCTTCTAATTTTTGAGGAGCAGAGAAATGGTGGTGTATCTTCTTCAGGAGGAACTTCAAAAGAAGCTGTCTTCTACTCAAATGCTGGAAGAGGTAGAGGCAGAGGTAGAGGAGGCCAATCTGGAGGCCGTGGTAGAAATCAGAATATGTAGCAAACTCAAGAAAACCAGTCCTATGGAGGAGGACGTGGTAACTCTAGAGGCAGGGGGAGCCAAAGAGGTCGTGGTGGATGGCAAAAAGGCCAAAATGCAAACAGCAATGTTGAATGCTACTACTGTGGTAAATGGGTCATATGGCTAAAGACTGCTATAAAAAACAGAATGACATCATGAATGAAAAATTGCAACAAGGGAATTATGCATCTTCTAGTAGACAGGGTGATGACAGAAATGAGCATTTGTTTATGGTGCAGCACATGAACAATGCTGTGACAAGTGCAGAAGAAAGCAACGAAGTGTGGTATGTTAACTCAGGTGCGTCAAACCACATGACAGGTCATGCATAATGGATGTAGGATGCAAGGAAAATGGAAAAACTAGGATTTGTGGAGATTGGTGATGATACTGCACATCCTATTGTGCAGATTGAAAAAATTCATTTGTCTATGCAGGATGGGAAAAATAAATACCTGTCAGATGTATTTCATGTCCCGAATATCAGCAAGAATCTGGTTTCTGTTGGTCAAATGGTTGAGCAGGACTTGCAGGTCAGATTTAATCCTCATGGATGCTTTGTTGAGGATATGAAAAATAAAGGTCGCTTGATAGCAAAAGGAAAGAAGAAGGGCAGAATGTTTACATTGGATGCAAACATGCCTGAATTGAGTGCAGCAATGTTTGCACATGGGACCGGTGTAGTTGCAAATATTGATATCTGGCATAAACGCATTGGTCATGTTAATGTACAACGACTTAAATCAATGAAGGCCCAAAATATTGTTTCAGGATTGCCTAAATTCAAGGTTGCAGAAATGCACAAGGTATGTGAAGCCTGTCAATTTGGAAAACAGGCAAGGAAACCATTTCCTAGACATGTTCAAGAGAGTAAGAAGCCATTGGAATTAATCCACTCTGATGTGTGGACTACTAAAGCTGCATCTATTGGAGGCTGCCATTATTTTATCACTTTTATTGATGACTATAGCAGAAAATTTGGGTGCATTTTATGAAAAAGAAAAGTGAAGTGTTTGGGCATTTCAAAACTCTTAAAGCTATGGTTGAAAAAGAAACAAGCCTGCAAATAAAATGCCTAAGGTCAGATGGAGGGGGAGAGTACCTCTCAAATGAGTTTGCAAGGTTCCTGTAAGAGCATGGCATAAAGCAGCAATATTCATGCAGTCATACCCCACAACAAAATGGAATTGCAGAAAGGAAAAACAAGCATATTGGAGAGGTCTCTTGTGCCATGCTCAATGAAAAAGACTTGCCATATTTTTACTGGGCTGAAGCAGTTGCTATAGCAGTCTACATAATGAACAGGACTCCCACTGCAGCAATACATGGGATGACTCCAGAGGAGAGGTATACTGGTAGGAAACCAGATATTTCTCGTTTGAAAATTTTTTATTGCATTGCTTATGTTCATGTGCCAAATGAGTTGAGATCCAAGTTGGATCCAAAAGCTGATAAGTGCATCTTTATTGGTTACTCTCTGCAGAAACAGAAAGGGTATAGATGCTATAACCCTTCTACTCATAAGTTTACAGTGAGTAGAGATGTTGTTTTTGATGAGATGAGTAGTTGGTATAAACCAGTAAATGTGATTGATGATGTAGATGCACAAAATGGTAATGTTGCACAGAATTCACAACAATAGTCACAAAATATTAGTGGACCTAGAGTATCCTCTAGCAATGGTTCACATTCTTCGCCATGGACAGGCAGATTGAGATCATGAGAATCTCCTCAAAGCAATGCAGATAGTAGTATGCAGGTTTCACGAAAAGGAAAAGAGAAGGTAGATCAGCCCATGTTTGATGTGAATGCAGGTCACTCTTATGTGGATGGTGAATCTAGTGGCTCAGAACAGAGCATTGATGATGAGTTGGGTATTCCTTCTATTGTTACACCTAGAGTAAGGAAGACCAGGGATGTTTTGAGAGCACTTAGGAGTGAACCTACTTTGTGCAGGTCTACCAGAGCTAGGTATCATGTGGATAGGCTGAAATATGATGGATTTACAGCCATTCACTATGCCTATATGGCCAAAGTGATACAGGAACCAGAACCCACTTCTTTTGAGCAAGCCATAGGAAAAGAAAAATGGGAGAAAGCCATGGATGAAGAAATGGATGCCTTGGAAGCAAATGCTACATGGGAATTGGTACCTTTGCCTAAAGATAAGAATGCAATTGGTTGTAAGTGGGTTTATAAGGTGAAGCACAATGCAGATGGTTCTGTGAACAGATGCAAGGTAAGATTAGTAGTCAAGGGGTATGCACAAACATATGGCATTGATTATGAAGAAACATTCAGCCCGGTTGCAAGGATGCCAATCGTAAGAGTAGTCATTGCTATGGCTACATCAAAGGGATGGTCTTTACATCATATGGATGTAAAGAATGCCTTCTTGCATAGTAATTTGCAAGAAGAGGTCTATATGGAGCAGCCACCAAGTTATGTGCATGCTATTCATCCTGAGTTTGTTTGTAGGTTGAAGAAAGCCTTGTATGGCTTGAAGCAAGCACCTAGAGCATGGTCTGACAAGATAGGACAGTATCTTGTCACTATTGGCTTTCAGATTTCCAAGGCAAATTTCTCACTTTATGTGAGAAAAACAGAGAAAGGTATTATGCTACTTGTCATTTATGTTGATGATTTGATTATGACAGGTGATAGTGATGAATATATCCTTCATGTGAAAATGCTATTGAAGCAGAAGTTTGAGATGAAGGATTTGGGAGAGCTGCGTTATTTCTTGGGCATTGAGGTGATTAGATCACCAAGTGGGATACGGCTCTTGCAGAGGCAGTATGGATTGGACATGCTGTCCAAATATGGGATGACAGGCTATAAGCCTATTTCAGTTCCTTTGGAGTAGAATGTGAAGCTGAGCGCAGATGCAGGTGAGCTTCTAGAAGACCCTACTATGTACAGACACATAGTAGGAAGTTTGATTTATATGATTATTACCAAGCCAGATTTGAGCTATGATGTTGGAATGGTAAGTCAGTTTATGCAGGCTCCAAGGAAACCGCATTTGGATACGACTAGATGCATACTCAGGTATGTGAAGTCCACATTGTAGTATGGACTATTTTATGAGACTGGGATTCAAATACAGTTGCATGGATACACTGATGCTGATTGGGCTGGTAGTATTTCTGATAGATGATCTACCAGTGGATATGTGTTCTCTTTTGGGAGTGCTGCAGTCACTTGGAGCAGCAAGAAATAGCCTACGGTTGCCTTGTCGAGCACAGAGGCTAAGTACAGGGGTGCAGCAATGGCTGCATGTGAGGTAGCTTGGTTGCATAAGCTACTTTATGATATGCATCAGCCTACAGATGGGCCAGTTGTCATTTATTGTGACAACATGAGTAGTATACACTTGGCAAATAACCCAGTCTGTCATGCTAGAACAAAGCACATTGAGGTGCATTATCACTATGTGCGGGAGAGGGTTTTACTAGGTCTTATTGATCTAGTTTATGTCAGCACAGAGGATCAGGTAGCTGACATATTTACAAAGGCATTGGGCGCAAAAAAGCTGTGCAAGTTCAGAGACCTGCTTGGTGTGCAGGAATTGGGATTAAGCTCGAGGGGGAGTGTTGAGATATCGAGCTCCACTCGTGATATGCCAGGGTGACCGTTGTGCATTTATGTCACCAACTTGTTAGCTGCAGATGCGGTTGGTACACTGCCCATGAATAATAGTTAGATGACAGCTATCCTTATCTACTCTAGTTCGTGGCTCAGTTAGTATGCCACCTTAGTTAGTTGAGTTTGGTTTGAGATCGATATATAGGGTTCTTCTATTTCTCTGTACTAGAGTTCTCTTTGGCTTACACAACTAAGAAGAAAAAAACTATTTTCAGCCTCCACCTTTGTGTGTATTCCCCCATTGTGTAAGTGAGAAAGCTACAAGTGAGACTTCTTCCTTCTCTCCCACAATCTTGACATGGGCTTCCCTCTGTATCTTTTAACTGAGCATGAGACAGAGGGTGGACTGAGCGTGACTGGCGTTTCTTTAATCAATTATTGAGAGGTGAGGATTGAGGGATGTTATGACCATTGGCATCAACTACGTTTCTGTTTCCCTCTACACCCACGAGATGGGTCTCTGCCATCAACACAGGACACGTCACTCTGTTCTGTATACTACACTGCAAGGCTCCCTGGCCTTCCTCCTTGCACCTATGCCATACGGGTGGGATGCATAGTTGCACCATCAATTGTGCACCCTGGCATACTTCCTCTGCACCATTTCTTTATCAATTCCTAAATCAAGTGTGAGCTCTGGGTTTCATCATTATTTCCTCTAGTGATGTTAGTAATGGGGCGAGTGACTACTCTTTCATTCCATTTGAGTGCTCGTGAGTTGAGTGCAATATCCCTCGCCATCAACGAATTTCCTGCGATTCCTTCAACCATCTCCCTCCTTGGGTGTTGCTGCGTGGTCCCTGCCATGAAGGATGTTGGACGTATGCTGTAAAGACACCTTGGTACCTCCTACAGCTGACAACGATACAAGATGCACCCTTGATAGTTGACATTACTCCTCGGCAATTTGAGCCAAGTTTTTTTAACCTTATACCTTCTGTTTCTCAGTGATGATTATGTCTTAAGTGTGGGGACATTCGTGATTGGTCTGATGTGTGGTACTAGGTCCTTGATGTTCGGTTTACCCTTCTTGCTAAGGTTTTAAATGTGGGGACGCGCCTGCGCGTCTATATTGCATACCCCCATGCCTATACCCTGCTATGATCATGCATCTCTACCATGACTTCATTTTACCTTGATGGGGTCCCTTACCCACCTCCTCGTTTACTTTCCCCCCTCCCTTGGGGTCGTTCCTTCTCTAATTCCTTTTGTCGTTTGTTTTCATGCTCTTTCATATGAACACACTCTACGTTCACTGAAACTCACATCCAACCTTATAGCCGTGTTTGTCCCTCTGAACTTCCCATTTTTCCTTTTTACCAACCCCTATTTCGACAGATGGTTTTCATGTTATTAATTTTTGAAGTAATTCCCCTAAAAGGGATGGTTTTCCATGTGCACGCATCCTTATTGTTTCGGAACCCTGATCTGATATGCCAGCCCTATCCTATCCATTTCCCCTGACATTTTTCCTTTTTACTCCGTGTCATTTCGATGCACGGTTTGTCCGTTATTAATTTTTGCGGATTTTCGGGTCCTTTTCGTGCTTATTTTTCACATTTTTTCATGTGACCTGCCCTATTTGCACCGGAATTTCAGTTTAATTTGACAGCCGTGTCCTGCCAGTCTTTCCCCCACTTTTTCCTTTTTCCTTCCCCCTCTTCCGACTGCTGGATTTGTAGTTATTAATTTTTTTGAGTGTTTTCGGGTGTGTTTTTTGTGTTTTTCCATATGAACCCCTCTCGATTTTCCCCAACCTGAGTTTTGATGCATCAGCCCTGTGAATCCCTTTTTTCCAGACATTTTTTCTTTTTATTTTTTCCTATTCACGTGCACAGTTCTTTTCATATTAATTTTGGAGTCCATTTTCGGGTCTGTTTTTGGGGTTTTTTCCATGTGAACGCATCCTATCTCAATCAAAACCGTGTGTTGCTGTGATAGGGTTGTTGGACACATTATTCTGCACATTTTTTCTTCTTTCTACATTTCATTCCGATGCGCGGATTTTCCGATATTAATACATATGTGTTTTTGCATTTGTTTCTTGTGTTTTTTCCATGTGAACACCCTGATTTTGCCCCGAAACCCGTGTCAAATTTTTCTATCATCTTCACTCATCTCCCGGCACATGTTTCCTTTTTACAGTTTTTCGATCGGATATACGGTTTGGGTTTTATTAAATTTTATTTCTTTTTGTCGTGTGGCCGCATTTCTTGTATCGCATGTGAACGCACATGTTTTTGGTTTTACGCGCCTCAAGACGCCCCCATGGCGTCTGTGGCTCGCTCGTCGCCGTCCCCGCCCTATCTGATCCCGTCGATGCAAATTGTTTTTACTCCCGCCCCGTGCATGCGCTCAAGACGGGGGTGTGTTCCTTTTTCACAGCCATAACCAATTTATTTTTATTTTTTATTTAAAAAAAAACAAAACACACACCATTTTAAAAAAACTAATAATACTAAAATAAAATTAAAAAAAGAAAAATAACCATCAAATTTAAAAAACAACAAACCACATTAAACAAACAAAACCGAAAAAAAAAAACCCACAAACACCCACCTCCACACAACAATAAATTTAGTTAAACAAAAAATTTAATTTAAAAAAAACAAAAAAAACAACAGTTTCCTTGATTTTTTCGTCGCGCTCCCTTTGTTTTCCTTCTCCCTCGATCGTGGCGCCTGCCCTGTCCCTCGCCTTCACCTGCTCGACGCGTCCCCCGCGGCCACCTCCTCCCGCAGCCCCCACAGCCACCGTTGCCCCCGCAGCCACCTCTTCCCGTGGCCCCCGCAGCCACCTCCCCCCTTGGCCACTGCCTCCTTGCTCCACCTCTTCCTTCCCCTCCACCTCTGCCCTTTTCCTCCTCCTTACCCTCCTCACCCTCCCCTCCACCACCTGCGACCGCTGCCTCCTCTCCGCCCTCTCCCCCACCGTTGCCTGCCCTTTTCCTCCTCCTCGCCCTCCTCATCCTTCCCTCCACCACCTGCAGCCGTTGCCTCCTCTCCACTCTCTCTCCCACCGCCACCTACCCTTTTCCTTCTCCTCGCCCTCCTCATCCTCCCCTCCACCCCCTCCTCCTTATGCCTCCTCCTCTCCTCCCCCCCACCCTCCTACCTGCCTGGCCCCTCCAATTTTGGGCCCCCCTCCACACTTAGCCTAGCCCCTCTAAGTTGACCCCCCCTCCAAATTGACCCCCCGCCCCCCCCCCACCACATTGCCCCCCCCCCCAAATTTGACCTCCCTCCACCACATTGCGCCCCCCCCCCCCCCCCCAAATTTGGCTACCCTACCCTTCAGTTACCCTAACCCCAGTTATCCCTCCCCTAGCTCCCCTTCCCACCCACCCCCCTCTTCACCCGCAAAAACCCTCCCGTCTCCCTCCCTGTTCCCACGCTATGCGGCCGCTATTGGTGTATGGGGTGAGCTGCTAGCAGGTGTTCATGCGCGAGGACGCACATTCGACTTATTCGTGCGGTGGTGTGTTGTAGTCAGTCGTTCACACGCAGTCATCCTCTATTGTTCACACGCAGTTCGGGTACTGCCTTTTAATTTCCAAACCTGAAAACCACATAAAAACACATAAAAAACCATAAAAATAAACCTAAAACACTACAAAACTTCAAAAATTCATTAAAATTTATTTAAAATCCAAAAAAATACAAAACAATTCCTCAAAATTTCCAACATTGTTGAAATCATTTTCATTATTTTTTAAAGTGAGAATTCAAGAAAATAAATTATAGCAAATTCAAAACTTCAAAATTCTTTCAAAAATACATGTAAAATGAGCAAAATTCATTAAAAATTGGTAAAAATTCAAAAATATTTCTAAAAAATTTTCAAAATTTTTCACAATCCCCCTTGCCCCTTTTTCCACTAATTATTCAATTGGAAATGCTTCCATAAATGACCAAAGCATTATTTGAAGCTAAAATCCCAAAATTTAATACCTCCCCCAATGAAAATTCATTTTAAATTCCAAAAATCAGCTTAAAAATCATGGATAAATTAAAACACATTGTTGAAACTTGTTGGATTGCTGAAATTTCACCCTTACACTTCACAACATATTCATGTATCCTATATCCCATTTTAATTATTTTTTAAAAAATAAAACAAATAAAATAACACCAAACAATATACACAATACAAACACACCTAAATTAAACTTTATAAAAATAATAAGAGAAAGAAAATCAAAATATCAAAATATAAAAATAAAACAAAAACACTAAGGTACTTTATTTTTTTCTAATTAGTGGTTTTTCGCTTTTTTGACTAGATTCCTTATATTTGGGACTACTCAGTGCGCCTTCAGTCTATTGCATACACACCCCTACCAGGTATTTATTTTTTGTGCTTTATTCATTTTTATCATCCCTTAACCACAGTTAATTGTTAAAAGGAAATTTATTCACCCACTTTTTCATGCGCACTCGCGCTAAATACACAATGTTTCTAATAATTAAAAATCAACTAGCCGTTCACTTTGCATGCACTACGTGCGCTTGAGAGGCACTTTAATTTTTAATAAAAACGAACTAGCCGTCACAAAAAAGCACGCGCTGGCAAAAAAGCACTCCACATCACTATTAATTTCTAATTAATGAATTTGTATTTAGAGACCCTAGTTTGGGTATCGCAATTCGGGTTTCGTTAAAGCACCGCTTCACCCTAATAAATTGTAATTAAAATTTTAAGAAGGAACCGCTGTTTTCTTATTAAGGTTTATAACTTAATAAAATGTCACCCATTATGAATAATTTCTTAAAATGAACCCTTCATTAAACCATTTCCCCTCACTGCACTTTTTTTCCTTTTTTAATAAGCACACTTCGTGGGATGGGCGCGTAAAGTCCTCTTAGTTGAAATTGTTGGTCAAAGTTATGGTCAGGTCCTGATTAGATTTTTATGGTATTATGGTTTGCTTATATGATACGATTACGGGTGCGGTTTGTAGTTTTTTCTTTTTTTTTTGCCTGATACGGGTTCTTGGATGCATGTTTGTTGCATCGCATGAAGTTTTTAATCGCATATGTGTAGAGGTCATGCAAAATTTTTTCTAGGATGTGGATTGTTTGGGGTGGTAAATTGGTTAGTACGTCTGTGTGTGTGTTTCTTTTGGATCGATTTCTTTTTTATAGCTATTTTGGTTGCTTTGCAGACATTCTTTGTGATTGTCTGTGTTTGTGGTGTGTGTGTTTTCCATTTGAGTGGCGCCTCACGCTCCTCCTCCTATCCAGTATGTCCCGTTGATCAATAGGGATTATTCTTCCCTTCTGGATTTTGAGCCTATATAGCGAAAGCAGGACTCGCAACTTTCGTGGTTGCTTCACTCCCATTGATTCCAAACGATCCATCCCTGTGTGATGAGTTTCTTGCATCATACAGTAAGAAGTCGGGCCTGGTTCGTGGTGCTTCCATGATGTTGACACCCCGAGGGTTAGGGAAGGCTTTGTCTCTTCCCTACAAAGGAGAGCCCTTTGTTACAGCCAGATAATTATTCTCCAATGATGAGATTTTCAAGTTGTTACAGAAGTAGACCAAAGAGATTTTGGATGTCAAGAAAGTGATAAACACTTCAGAAGTATCTTTTTCCATGATCACTGATCCTCTTTGGAAGTTAGTTTGCCAATTTCTCCAAGACAAGTTTATGCCTGCCAAAATATCATCCCATTATTTGTCCAAAGAACTCTTCACAGCTTCCAGGATGGTGTTAAAAGGGGTGGCCATTGATTGGAGTACTTACCTACTTACGAAGATGGACCAACATTTTGTCAAAGTGACCAGAGGAAATGTCACAAATGTCACCTATGGTTCCTACTTATATGCTTTCTTCACATACTCAGGCCTTAAGAAGGGTGTCTTACCACCTCCTCCATCTGATCTAGTACCTCCCCCTCCACCTTTAGATGAGTCAGAACCTATTGACATAGAGGATCTTGATTCCCCTCCTCCATTGGTCATTCAGCGGAAGCGCTTGAAGCGTGTGGCAGATAAAACTCCCTCAATCCTTCCTTCACTAACAGTTCCTGCTACTTCTGGCAGTGACCTCCCTGCCTACCTTACATGCAACAATTTATTCATGGCACATAGAGAGGGTTCTTTGGAAATATCAGTCCCTTCACTGAACAGTCTAGTGTCAGGAGATGCCATTCCATTCCTTTGTAATGACATCCAAAGTTTGATTGAACTTTCAATGATAGCTTGTGTTCAACAGTTATATGCTTCTTTCTATGAAGAATTGATGCAGTCCAAAGACCAGTTGCATAAGGCAACCTCACAGTTAGCCTCTGCTAAAGAAACTCTTGCAGATCTATTAAAGCAGATGGAGCAGCAGACCCAAATGATTGAGACCCAGAGAGAAGAAATATATTCTTTAAAGATTCAGTTAATATAGGCTCAGTCAGAGGTTACTAAAGTCTCAGAGGAGAAAGAGAGGATGTCCAAGGAAGCTCAAGAGTTTCAGACTCTTTTAGATGCAAAACTGTCAGCTTTGTAGACTGCTCACAATACATTGGAATCACAAGCTTTCCAGATTAAGCAATTGCAAGACCAACTGGCCTAGTCACGGTCCATTCCTCCAAGCCCCAATGTTCCTATGATTCCTTCTATCTCTCAGCAGGACTTGGTAGTTCTCCAGAGACAAGCCACATTGTGTCCATTGTTTCAAGATAAAGTGGAAAGATTGAAGTCCAAGATGGATTTGTTATGGTCTATATTTGAGCACTTTCAGGAGTACGTTCCTCCGGACCATTCTTTCTTTGTCCACTATCAGTTGGCAGAAGTTGGCCTTCTATATGAAGCTTTCAACGAGATGGACCTCCCTCTTCTAGAGGATGGTTGGAGTGGGGCTTGGTGTTGAGAGTGGAAAAAGACTGAATTTTTGACTGATTTTTATTGTTTTTGAGGTCTGAATGATTGATTTTTTATGGATTTAGAGTGATGTATGGTTGATAATGAAAGTGTTTGAGAGTGTTTTGGATGACATTGATTATGTTTTGGAAGTTTATGATGATTCTCAGTGGAGATATGAAGCTGTATGATGTTCTGTTGAGGTTCTGATTGGTTATGTATACCTTCTGTATAGCTTCTGTTTTGTTATGATTAACTTCAGTATGAAGCATGGATTGATGATTGATGAAGATTGAGATCTTTTGAAAGCTTATTGAATAGTTTTTGATAGTTTGGAATGGTTTGAGTATGAGTTATAAGGTTCTGATGACCTTCTGTAGAGCCTCTGTCTCTGCTTTGTCTCTGTACTCTAACTGTATTGTAGCTGCTCTGGTGCTGTACTGTAACTGTTCTGTAGACCTTCTGTAAGTGTTCTGTAGAATGTATGTGTGACTTTGGGAAAGTTCTCTAACTTTTGAAAATGATGAATCTAAGTTCAAAAGAGCTAAAACAAGTGAAAGAAGTAGTTGTTGAAGACTGAAGAGCTAAAACAAGTGGAAGAAGCAGCTGCTGAAGACTGAAGAGAAGTCTGAGTGACCGTGACAGTAGTGAGTTGTGAAAAGATACTGTAGTGGCTCTGGTGACTCTTCATATTAGACATACCTCTTGGCAGGTGCATCCACGACCTAAGAAGGATTATTGATAGTTATTATGAGAGCATTGTAGTGAGGAGATGATGTATTATTGATAGAAAGAGAGAGAGAGAGCCAGAGATAGTAAAATCTATCAAAACAGTGTAACTGTATATGAGAGATTGAGAGAGAGAACTATGAAGACATTGAAAATGAATACTATGTGATTGATTTCAATTCAAAAGATGGTGTATTCTTTTGTGTTCTTTGTTCTATTGAAGAATTCTATGAAGATGTTGAAGATTATGGTTGCTTCTATCAAATCCATGGGAGATATCTACTATGATGTTGCATGAAGATTTGCTGTTTTCTTTGTTTTGACGATCAAAAGAATGAAATAAAAGCTTGTTGATAGTACAAGATAGATTTTCTTGCAAGAGAATTCTCTTTTCCTTGGTGTTCCTCTTAGGGCTCCATGTTTTTGGTGCGCAGCCGCGGGGAAACTTGCCATCAACAAGCACTAAAAGAGGCTGAAAATGAAGGAAATGGCATTGCCAAGAAGAGGAGAATTCAATGGATGTTTGCAAAGTTCCTTCTTCCACTGAAGAGTCGGAAATTCTCATTATCAAATCCACTTTCCACAAGAATTTCATCCCACAATAGCGGAAACATATCACCATCATGATGCATGCTCTATGTGGTGGACTGTTTCCTCTTCCTGTTGAAGCAGCAGAAACTTGCATCTTGGTGACAAACTATTTGGGAACAAACTGAAGAGCAGAAATAGAGAGAATGACCATCCATGAAAGATTTGGCATTCATTGAGAAGTTTTCAGACATCATCAAGTGGGAGATTGTGAAGAAGCTTCAGGAGTCGTGGTCTGTGGAGGTTCACAAAAACAAGAAGGAAAAGAGTTGGAATTTGTTCGTGGATGCTCAATACCAAGATACGTGGGATGCTTGGTGCATTGACAACCTTCTGTTTGTCCAATTAGCAACCCACTGGAAGTTGGTAGACAAAGTGTTTTTCACAACATACACTGTTGAAACCCTCAGAAGCTGGCATTATTATAATGACACAACAATGATCCTAATAAGAATGAGTTTTGATACTTTCAGAATGGAATATCTTCCCCTCTATAGTGGTTTGAAAGCCGAATTTAGAGATGTTGAAAAGAAGGAAGTAGAAGAGATGTTGGCCAGAGAATCCCTAAGAGACTGAAGCCTCTCTTTGATTCTATCCTGTTGAGTAGAGACCAACTGGTTGGAGCCAACCCCTTGATGAATGACGCAATAAAGAGGCAAGCGTTAGAACGAGTCCAGAGGTACGTGAGAAGAGAGAAGGAAAAAATCAAAGCCGAGAACGAGCTTGCAGCAGAAGCCTCCTTTAACGCTCTAAAAACGCTCTTTACAGAAGTCCCCATGGCGACTTAAGGTCCCCTTCCTAGTCAGATTCATTCTGGAAATATTGATGACAGGACAACAAATGTAGTCCCATTGCCAGTTTTTAAGGGAGAGTACAATGAAGACCCTGATCTTCATGTAGCAGAGTTCATGGTAGCATGTGTGGCTAACAATGCCAGAATCCCTGAGCAGAGTTCATGAAGACCCCGATCTTCATGTAGCAGAGTTCTTGGTAGCATGTGTGGCTAACAATGCCAGAACCCCTGAGCATTGGCTAGCAATATTCCTCGCCACTTTCAAGGGCGCAGCGTTTCAGTGGTATGAGAGACAAGCAACACGAACTTTTGGTGCATGGGACGACCTGAAGTTGACCTTCCTCACTAAATTCAGGCATGAAGGTTTTGAAGAGCGGATGCGAGAGGAGTTCATGAACCTAAGTCAGTCCTCTGGAGAAAGAGTAGAAGCTTATGTCTCGCGAATGGAATCCATCCTGAAGAGATGGACTAACCATCATTTGGACGAAGGTATCTAGAAAGGAGTGTTTCTCAAGGGCCTACAACCAGAAGTTTGCAAGTTCGTGGAATTGAGACGACCAGTCAATCTGCAAGCTGCAGTGGAAGGTGCAAGATTGTATGACGAAGTTGAAGCAAGGCTGTCAATGACTCTAGGAAGAGGAGTCTTACCTCCTCCCATGCTAGAAATGGTATACCCAGCAAATGTAGTCCCAGGGACATTTCCCTACCCCTATCCCCAGATGCAAACAGTGCCGTAGTATAATGCACCTAACCCACTGTGGTCATCGCAGACAACAGTGCCTCAAATGATGGTTCAACCATAACAACAGTGGCCTCAAACAGTTTCTCCAATGGTGACTCAACAACAGTGGAATCCTACCAACTGGAATCAACAACCCCAAGTCTCAACAGGGGCTCTGAATCAGAACCAGAACAGAGGACCTTCTGGATCGACCCAACCAGTTTATGCAGTAATCACAGACGCTTCCCAAAATTCTACAACAAGCACTTCAGGAGGTGAAAATCTGAAGGACTACTTATCCAACTCAGTTGCAAGTATCAAGAAAGAGCTTCTGGATGTGATTACAGAGCAGCTACAGACGCTGAAGGTGAATACCGCCAATATATCCACTCCTGTGGGACCTGGAAGAGATGTGATGCGCTCTAATACATGGTGTGGAAAGTGCCATCAAGCGGGACATTTAGCCATTGAATGTACCCAAAAACCAACCATTCGTGGATCCTTCTGTTCCTATTGTTTGTGAAAGAACCATACAGAGGATATTTGCTCTCTGAAAGAGATGCATGAACAAAGACAGAAGGATGAAAATGCAAGATTCAACTTGCTGGAATCCAAAATGACAATACAGGATATTGGACCAAATCCTAGGGAGTTTGGTCCTAATTTCGGTCCGATGAGGTTTCCCTCTCAAAGTTACAGAGGTCGACAATGTGGCGGTGGTCAGAGATCAGAGGTGGAATGTTATAGGTGTGGAGAAATGGGTCATATCTCCCTGAATTGTCCAAACCCTAGACAATCTGTGGATTACAAGCCCTTATGCAGCCGATACAAAGGAGAAGGCCACACTACAAAGGGATGTCCAAGCCTAGCCCCTGTAAAGGCCAATGCCACTGATAGCCAACAAAAGGTACAAGAGCCTGCCTCCAATCTGGTAGAGTTGGAAGTTACCGTTGTTACATGCACCAAGAAGAAGGAACCTGTGGTTCAGAATGAAAATAACTCTCCTGCCAAGACTGTGAAGTTCAACCTGTCAATAGAGGGACAGAGCAGTACAGAACAGAACAGTGCAGTACAGAGCACTGTAGTGCCACAGAGAGTTATAGAGATAGTCCCAGAAGCAGGACCAGAGGCCCAGGAGATAGATGATACAAAAGCACCTCCAGAAATAGAAGAAGTGCCGATGCTGCAATTGTTAGAAGAAAAAGGAAAGATGAAAATGGGTGTAGTCCCATTCCCCAACCGGCTAGAGAAGCCTATGGATCCTATCAAAGATTATGACTTGGTCAAGGACCTAGACACTTTTAAACCAAACTTAACATTCCGACAGTTACTGATGTTGTCTCCCAGCTGTCGAAAGAAATTTAAAAGCATCTTGATAAGAAGACGTGGACTAAGGATTGCTCCTTCAATAGCGACCAAGACAAATAAGGCCCCGGAGCCTGTAAAGGAAGTCGATGTGGTTAATGCCTTCCTAGATCTTGGAACCCCAGAGATTAGTGTATGGATAGAAGGATGCTTTATTTCAGATGCATTGATTGATGGAGGCTCATCAGTAAACATAATGATGGATGTGACAATGAAGGAGTTAGGGTTGCAAGGAATTCAACCTACATAGTGGCTTATCAGATTGGCAGACCAAAGCAGAATCAAACCGTTGGGCATCCTCCCATACATAAAAACAACCCTTGCAAAAAGAGGCTATTGGCTGACATACCTGGTGGTCAAACCAAATTCTTATGGAACCTCATACCCTTTGCCGTTGGGAAGACCTTGGCTTTTTGAAGCAAGAGCCAAGACGGATTGGTTCAAAGAAACCCTAACCCTGGGCAGAGGACCAACAAAGCGATGTTAAAGCTGTATGGATCACAAAAAGACAATAGATCCACATTCATCGAAGTCATAACTGACTCCTCCAATGAGGTAACCAATGGTACATCAGGAGATGAAGAGGTTGTTAAGCAGATCTTTTCTAAGAAAACAGAGGCATAGTCCCTAACAGTGGGCACTATAAGCCAACTGCCAAGGGAAGTAAAATCCTTGTCCATGGGTAAATATCTCCTGCCTCAACTAAAATTAACTTTTGAAATCACCTCTAACAGTGAAATAAAAGCATGGATGTACTGTTCTCCCTGTTACATGACAGCTACAAAACAGATACAGAGACAGAATAGATACGGAGCAGATATAGAGACAGAGCAGATACAGTACAGATACAGAGCAGATACAGAGCAGAGGCAGTACAGAGATAGAGCGAATACAGAGATAGTAACAAATATAGAGCCAGAGCCAGAGGCAGAAGCAGAGTCAGAAGCTGTGATAGAAGCAGAAGCAGATGCAGAGGCAGAAGATCTATTCTTCTCCTATAGAGCCTCTACAGAAGCAGAGATAAAGCCTCCAGAGGAAGAGGATGAAAATGATGAGGAAGAAAATGAAGCAGGTGATGAAAGTGCAGATGAAGGATTTTCTCTGATAGAGGATGCTCTTGTTGATGTCCCTACAGAGACCTCAGAGACCAAGATCTCCGGGTGCTGGATGGAATGACTATGGTTCCATTTGGGTTGATCAATGGACCACAAAGTATGCAGAATTTGTATAAGCAATGGATTAAAAGCATAAAAATTAAGTTCACCAGTGACTCCTGTCACCCTAACTGTTCAGTCCAGAGAAATGATGATGATGATGCCCCTTGCCAACAGAAGCTAGAGCCATCAGAGCCAGGGCCCCTAGAACGTTCCTGCTATGTGACATTCCTCGACGCATCCTCTGAAGATGAATCCCTAAGTCCAGAAGAAATCACCCCTTACACAGAAGCAAACAAAGCTCTGATACCCTTCCAGCAACCTCAATAGACAAATGAGTCATCTGTTCAGAAGGAGGACACTGGTTCTAGCAGAACATCAGACGAGGATTCTACTCTCTTGAAAGAGTCAGACCTCTACCCAGAAGCAATCCGTGGGACATTTATCCGCGAGGTGGAAGGTGAAAGGCAAGTAACATTATTGGATACTGACGGTATTGAATGTCACCTAAAAGTGGGCCTCAATCTTCCAGAAGAAGATTTAGTGGTCCTGCGAGACTTACTAAAGGGGAACTTAGATGTATTTGCTTGGTCGTACAAAGACCTAAAGGGGATTGATCCCATAGTATGTCAACATCACATTGACCTAGAGCCCAATGCCAACCCTGTAAGGTAAAGACAAAGGCGTATGAATCCTAATCATTTTGCTTTGGTGAAGGCTGAATTATTGAAACTTCTTGAAGCAGAGTTCATTTATCCTATGGCTAACAGTGAATGGGTTTTGCCCATTGTGGTTGTACCCAAGAAGAACGGGAAACTTCGAATATGTGTCAACTTTTGGAGGGTGAATTCGAAGATGAAGAAGGATCATTTCCCTATCCCTTTTACAGACCAACTATTGGACACAGTGGTAGGCCATGAGCTGTATTTCCTCTTGGATGGATTCAGTGGATATAACCAAGTCCAAATTGCAGAAGAGGACCAATCTAAAACAACCTTCACCACAGAATGGGGGACCTATGCCTATAGAGTGATGCCATTTGGGCTCTGTACAATGAGTAATGATGGATACCTTCCAGAATCATTTGCATGATTTCATTGAGGTGTATCTTGATGACTTTTGTGTCTATAGTTTGATCCGCGAGCACTGGGGACACCTAGAGCAATGTTTTGACAGATGCCGAGAATATAGGATTTCTCTCAACCCCAACAAATGTGTCTTTGGCGTCTTCTCGAGAGTTCTTTTGGGCCATATTGTCTCGGCACAAGGGATTGCAACAGACCCGATGAAGATTGAGAAGATTGCCGCCTTAACAGCACCAACAAACCTCAAGCAATTGAGAGGATTTCTTGGCCATGTGGGCTACTACAAAAGATTTATTGCACATTTTGCAACTAAGGCAGTCCCTCTGTACAAGCTCCTAAGGAAAGATGCGGATTTTCTTTGGACTGATGGCTATGAAGAGGCCTTTAATACCCTAAAACAGTACCTCATCCAAGTACCTATTCCTGATTGGACGAAGGAATTCCATGTGCACACAGATGCGTCGGTTGAAGGGCTAGGTGCTGTCCTATGTCAAACGGGTCCCTCTAAATTAGATCAACTGATATATTATGCAAGCCGAAAGGTCACTGATAGGGAACAGAACTACACAGTGATAGAGCTTGAGTGCTTGGCAATGGTGTTTGCACTAGAGTTCAAGTTCTATGTGGATCATGAAGCCCTGTCCTTCCTGATGAACAAAGCAGATGTTAAAGGACGACTGATGAGATGGTTACTCCTATTCCAAGAGTTCAACTTTGAAGTGGTCACTAAGCTTGGCTGTTCCCATGTCCTAGCTGATCATCTATCACAGATCCCTCAATCAGAAGAAGAGGAACAGGATGATCCAGACCTTCCTGATGCTTCCTTGTTTCTAGTTGAAACAGTTACTCCCTGGTATGCAGACATAGCCAACCTCTTGGCAACTCAATAGTATCCTCCTGGCATCTCAAGCCATGAGAAGAAGAAGCTTCTGTTAGAATTAGCCCCCTACACTTTGTTAGAAGGTGCATTGTACAAGTGAGGCAAAGATGAAGTGCTGCGAAGATGTGTTGTAGGAGATGAAATCGGCATAGTATTGAAAGCATGCCATGACGAACCCTGTGGTGGACACTTCGCAGGAGAAGCGACAGCCAGGAAGGCTCTGTTAGTAGGATATTGGTGGCCGACCCTCCACAAGGATGCATACAATTACTACAAGAGATGTGATGCCTGTCAGCGAATGGGGAAACCCACCAAAACAAGTGCCATCCCACTGCAACCCATTCTTCCCCTAAAGCCGTTCGAGAAGTTGGGGATTGATTTTGTGGGTCCCATTGATCCACCTACCAGATGGAAGCAGAATAGATACATCTTAGTATGTACGGATTATGTCACAAAGTGGTGTGAAGCTAAAGCTCTGAAGCGGGATGATGGTAACAGCATAGCCCTGTTCATGTACGAGAATATTATCACCCGTTTTGGCAATCCCCTCGAGCTGGCAAGTGATAGAGGTACTCATTTCCTTAACAAAATCATGGAGGAGTTGACTGAGCTGTATAAGATCCGCAATCACAAGTCCACTCCTTATTACCCTACAGCCCATGGCCAAGTTAAAGTCAACAATCGCATCCTCTGCTCAATTCTGGCAAGAACGATTGCCGCACATCGTCGTGACTAGGATGATCGACTTACAGAGGCCCTCTGGACATACAGAACCTCTCATAAGGCAGCTACAAGACAGACCCCTTTCCAGCTAGTGTATGGTACAGAAGCCATCTTCCCTGTTGAAATGAGATTGCCATCTTTGCGAGTGGCAATTAAAGAACGCTTGGGAGATGATGAGTCACTTCAACGCCGTCTCCTGCACTTGGAATACTTGGATGAGATATGGCGGATGGCCTTACAGTGCATGGAAACCACTCAAGTGCGACGCAAGGCCTATCATGACAGTTTTATCAAGCACAAGGAGTTCAAAGAAGGTGATCTTGTTCTAGCCTATGATTCAAGACTTGGCAAGTTTCCTGGCAAGCTTCAACAACAGTGGATGGGCCCATACAAGGTACTTGCTGTCAATCATAACAGCTCTGCTCAGGTATAGACCGTTGATGCCTCCGATGATCCTTTCCTGATCAATGGCTATCGCCTAAATATGTACTTCTCTCCTTGGGGATCTTGACAATCACAGTCGACCTACCCTTTCCCTTTTGGGCATCGCACTGTCCTTCTTGTTGTGCTTCTGATAGCCCTTATGATTCTCCTCATGAGGCGGTCTTGTTCAGCTACCCCTCGCAGAAATATCTCAACCCAACATTGTTCTCTTCTTGTCTGATCCAACAACGGTGGCGAGGTTGGTCATGATATATAGTATTTCTACCATTCTCTTTCTTAAGAAAAAAAAGAAAATAAAAAAGAAGAAAATAAAAAAAAATAAAAGGAAAAAAAGAAAAAGAAAAAGAAAAGGAAAACAAAAACAAAAAAATAAACAAACTGTTATGGGAGAAAAGGAAGAAATTCCCTGTCATAACAGGCCTCGTTCCAAGAAAAGGTGGAAACACCCTTGGGCGGGAAGCTGACTGTGAAAAAGGTATTAACGCCCCGCAGTTCAGGATAGCTGACTCACCAGCAAAACCTTTCTAGCAAATAATTCGAAGCCACCTCCCTTAGTGTGATATCTCTACAATATTAGTTCGTCTGCCCTTCTTAACAGACGACTCTTCTTACAAATCATTGAAGTATGAGATTTGTAGGCTGCCTCCCTGGGTATGCCTTCTCCTCAAGATCCTGACGACAACAACCGACATGATCTTCATCACCAACCCCTTGAGTGATGTGAGCTTTCATCCTAACAGGATGGGGACGTGAGTATGGGCTGCCCTCTGTATCTATCAGAGCGTGAGACAGAGGGTGGGGTGAGTGACTAGTCTTTCCCTTCAAATCAAATGAGAGGTGAGATGTGTGAACGGAGTGTTGCACGCATGGGATGGGCCCCTCAATGCACAAAGCACGATTTGTTCCTGTGCACTGCACTATAAGGCTCCCTGGCCTTCCTTTTTGCACTGTATGTTGGCACAGGGTGAGATGCACAGTTGCACCATCAAAAGCGCACAAGGCATACAACCTTTGCACAAGTGACCGTGAGGATTACATCAATGGGTTTCAGGAACGGGCTGCCCTTTGTATCTTTCAACAGAGCGTGAGACAGAGGGTGGGCTGAGTGTGACTAGTGTTTCTTCAATCAATTATCGAGAGGTAAGGATTGAGGGACGTTATGACCCTTGGAGTCCAGGTACGTTCCCGTTTTCCTATGCACCCACGGGATGGGTCTCTGCCATCAACACAGGACACGTCATTCTATTTTGTACATTGCACTACAAGGCTCCCTGGCCTTCCTACTTGCACTTATGCTAGATGGGCGGGTTGCACTGATGCAACATCAATTGTGCACCCTGGCATACTCCCTCTGCATCATTCCCTTGTCGATTTCTAAATCGGGTGTGAGCTTTGGGTTTTCATCATTATTTCCTCGAGTGATATTAGTCATGGGGCGAGTGACTACTCTTTCAATCCATTTGAGTGATCGTGAGTTGAGTGCAATATACCTTGTCATCGACAAATTTCCTGTGATTTCTTCAACCAGCTACCTCCATGGGTGCTACCACGTGGTCCCTGCCATGAAGGATGAAGAACATGTGTTGTGAAGATACCTACACAACAACACCAGACGCAACCTCGATAGTCGATATTCCTTCTCGGCAATATGGGCCAAGTTTTTCTAACTCTACACATTCTGTTTCTCAGTGACAGTCATGTCTTAAGTGTGGGGATGTTCGTGGTTGGTTTGATGTGAGGTACCAGGTCCTTAATGTTCGGTTTACCCTTCCTACTAAGGTTCTAAGTGTGGGGATGCGTCCCTGCGCGTCGATGATGCATACTCCGTGCATATACCCTATTCTGATCATGCATCTATGCTATGACTTCATTTTACCCTGATGGGGTCCCTTCCCCACTACTCTGTTCTATTTTCCCTATCCTCATAGCTATTTTTTGATCATTTTTCTTTCTTCTTTGTTTAGTGACTTCTTTCATACAAATGCACTCTACATTCACTGGAATACCAATCCAACCTTACAGCCCTGTTTGTCTTTTCAAACTGCCCATTTTTCCTTTTTACCAACCCTTGTTCCGATAGATAGTTCTTAAGTTATTAATTTTTGAAGCAATTCCCGTAGAATGGAAAATTTTCCATGTGAATGCATCTTTATTGCTTTGGAACCCTCATCTGATGTATTAGGCCTGTCTTACCCATTCCTCCTGACACTTTTCCTTTTTATTCCGTGTCATTTCGGTGCACGATTCATCCGTTTTTTTTTGTTGGTTTTGAGTCATTTTCGTGCTTATTTTTCACATCTTTTCATGTGAACCTGCCCTATTTTCACCAAAATTCTAGTTTAATTTGATAGTCGTGTCCTACCAACCTTTCCCCCACTTTTTCCTTTTTCCTCCACCCTCTTTTGACTGCCAGATTTTTAGTTATTAATTTTTTCGAGTATTTTCGGATGCATTTTTTGTGTTTTCACGTGAACCCCTCCTAATTTCCCCCCAACTGAGTTTTGATGTACCAGCCCTATGAATCCCTTTCTTCTGGACATTTTTCCTTTTCACTGTCCTCTATTCCGGTGCACGGTTCTTCCCGTATTCATTTTCGAGTCCATTTTGAGGCCTATTTTGGGGGGTTTTCCCATGTGAACACATCCTATCTCGATCGAAACTATGTTTTATTGTGATAAGGTTGTTGGTGACCTTATTCTGCACACTTTTCCTTCTTTCCGCACTTCGTTTCGATACGCGGATCGTCCGATATGAATACCTGTATGAGTTTTCGGATTTGTTTTGTGTGTTTTTCCCATGTGAACACCCTGATTTTGCCCCGGACCCGGTGTTGCTTGTTTCCATCCTTTTTCCCTCATCTCCTGGCACATTTTTCCTTTTTACAGATTTTTGATCCGACGAATGGTTTGGATTTTATTAAATTTTCTTCATTTTTTCCGTGTGATCGCGTTTCTCGTATCGCGCGTGAATGCGCCTGTTTTTGGTTTTATGTGCCTCAGGATGCCCCGTGGCGTCCGTGGCTTGCGCGTCACCATCCCTGCCCGTTTGACCCCGTTACTGCAAATTTTTTTACCCCTGCCCGTGCATGCGCACGAGCCAGGGGTGTATTTCTTGCCTCTCCATTTTCCATTTTTTATTTTATTTTTCTATTTTCCCTTAAAAAAACCAAAAACACAAACAACCACAGCCAAAATTTATTTATTTTTATTTTAAAAAACAAAACAAAACAAGAAGAGAGAAAAAAAAAACAACACAACCTAATTCATAATCCTCCTAATACGTAACTCCAAATATATATATATATATATATATATATATATATATATATATATATATATATATATATATATATATATATATATATATATATAATTTTATTTTAAAAAAACACAAGAAAAAAAAACCAAAAAAAGAAACGAAGAGAAAAAAAAACCAAGAGAAAAAGAAGAAAAAAAAACGAAAGAAAACAAAAAAGAAGAGCTAGAACAGATTTAAAAAAAGAAAAAAACCCAAAGAAAAAAGAAGAAGAAGAAAAAAAAAAACTACCTGTGCCGTTGCGTCGCGTCCCTCCCTCCCTGCTCCTTCATCCTCCTCCATTCCTCCCTCCTTCTCCCTCCCCTTCTTCTCCCCTTTCTTCTTTTTCTTCTTCTCCTCCTCCTTCTCTTCTTCCCCCCTGCTGCTCTAGCCCTCCGCCGCTTCGGACGACCTCCACCAGCCACCGACGCCGCCGTCTTCGACGCCTTCTGTGGCCGCTCCAGTCGCCCGCCCTCGGACGCTGCCGTCTCCTCCGCTGCCACCAGCACCTCCATCTTCCCTCCTTCCTCCTCCTTCTCCTCCTCCTCCTCCTCCTCCTCCTCCTCCTCCTCCTCCACCGCCTCTTTCCACCTCCTTGCTCCTCCTTCCTCCCTCCCCCTCCTCCTCCTCCACCACCACCTCTTTCCACCTCCACCTCCACCTCCCCCTCCACCTCCCTACTCCTCCTCCATCCTCCACCTCCCCCTCCACCACCACCACCACCTCCTCCTCCTCCTCCTCCTCCACCACCTCCACCCCCTCCACCTCCACCCCCTCCACCTCCAAGATTGTAGGTAGGTTTGGAAGGCTGCCTGTCTCCTCTGGCATTGACGGTATAGATTGGGTAGTGCCTTGCAAGTGGTGGATTGGCTCATTCACTCCATCCATCGCACGCCCACAAACTCTTCTAATTGGCCGCAAAGGGTGCACTCCTCCTTGGGACGAGATATCACCTCCCTGGATAGAAAATTTGCCAGCCACACCCAATCTTCTTATATATGGTATCTCTCTCTCTTTTTCTCTTTCTTTATTATGCTGTATGTATTTCCTCTCCCTCTCTCTCGTTCCTTCTTCTTTTTTCTCTTCCTCCCCCTCTCTCATTTTCTTTAACGATCACGTCCATGACTACGATGAAGACCATAACCACAACCACGACGACGACTACGACCACGACCACGACCACGACCACGACTACGATGACCACGACCACGACCACGACTACGACTACGACTATGACTACGACCACGACCATGACCATGACCATGACCATGACCATGACCATGACCACGACCACGACCACGACCACGACCACGATCACGACCATGACTACGACTATGATGACCACGACTACAACCACGACCACAACTATGACCATGACCACGACCACGACCATGACCACGACTACGACTACGACTACGACTACGACAACGACAACCACGACCACGATGACCACGACCATGACCACGACCACGATGATTACGACTATGACTACGACTACGACCACGAACATGACCATGACCACGGCTATGACTACAACTACAACCATGACCACGACCACGACCATGACCACGACCATAACTACTTATATAGAGATGAAGAGAGAGACAAGAGTTAGGGAGAGAGTAAAGTTAGAGAAGAAGAGGAGAGAAGTGAGAGAGGTAGAAATAGAAAGAGAGATAGAGAGAGAAAAGAGATAGGGGGAGAGAGAAGGATTTAGGGAGAGTATAGGAAGAGAGAAAGAGGGAAGATTGAGGGAGAGAGAAGGGTTGAGAGAAGAGAGAGAGAGAGAAAGAGGGAAGATTGAGGGAGAGACAAGGGTTGAGAGAAGAGAGAGGAGAAAGAGAGAGAGTATAGGAAGAGAGAAAGAGGGAAGATTGAGGGAAAGAGAAGGGTTTAGAGAAGAGAGAGGAGAAAGAGAGAGAGATCCGACTAGAGCATTTGACACCCATAGCCAACACACCGTGGAGAACACAAGCACAAATTGACATTGAATTATGGCAAGAAAATCCACCACAAAACAATAGTTATAATACTCGAGGTAAGATTTCAAAGTCTTACTGATTTCAATTGGTCATGGATGCCATACTATGGGTAGGTTGCACTCACTAAGAATAGAATTGGCGATTCACCTCATCTTCTCTCCATCATCAATAGAATTCCCCTTTACCATTTACAACTCACCCACCTTCTCTCCACACTATTGCACACTACAATCTCTATGAGGGCATGAGATTGGGATCTGCACAGATACCAAAGCATGATCTCTAGCTTGATGGTTGCATATATACTACTAGTACTCATGGAAGAAACCTTAAAATAGTTATTATGCTCAAATATATGCTTGTTAGAGCAGAAATTTGTTCCTAAGACTATTCTAAGGATGAAAGAGGGTTAATGATAAAAGAGTATCCTTCCTTGCAAGTGATTTTATATTATATTTTTAAATTAAAATTGATAGTTGAAGATGAGTTTCCTAAGAGATCTTGTGGTGATGTTGTTTTAGTTTTTGCGAAGCATATGAATGATGCTGTTTTAGTTTTTTGTATTTGTCTTTTTAAGAAGAGATTGATTTTTATGGAATATCCAAAGTTATTTTTGGATTTACGTTATGAAAAATGAATGTTTTTCTAAGTGATAGGCTGATTGCCTTCGTTGTATACTTTTACAAAAGTTCTTCTGCCCTCATAGGTGGATATTTGGTTACACACTAAACCTCCCCCAAGGATAGTGGCTAGATCCCTTCACCAAGGGGATAGTTTGAGCGTGGTGAAGGCTAGGACAAGCCCCATGTATGAGAGGTCTCTTTGTAGGAAGAACATTATGCTAGGAGGCGCAAGTGTGCTAGGGTTATCTAGCCATATATCCCTTAGGTTTGTTGAGGATTGGCCTAACCCCTATGAGCCTAGGATGAGCTTATTGTAAGGTCTTATTTCCTTTTCTCTCTTTCTCTCCCTCTCTCATTTCCTCTCCCTCCCTCACCCTCACCCTCTCTTTCTCCCTTTCCCTATTAGGTTTAATGATTTTTCTCTCTTTTTCTCTCTCCTCTCTCTCTCTCTCTCATTTTTTTTCTCTCCTCTCCCTCTCTCATTTCCTTTCCCTCTCCTCTCCCTCTCTCATTTCCTCTCCCTCCCTCACCCTCACACTCTCTTTCTTCCTTTCCCTATTGGGTTTAATGATTTTTCTCTGTTTTTCTCTCTCCTCTCCCTCTCCCATTTCTTTTTCTCTCTCCTATCCCTCTCTCATTTCCTTTTCTCTCTTCCTCTCCCTCTCTCATTTCTTCTCCCTCCCTCACCCTCTCCCTCTCTTTCTCTCTTCCCCTATTATGTTTAATGTTTTTTCTCTCTTTTTCTCTCTCCTCTCCCTCTCTCATTTCCTTTTCTCTCTTCCTCTCCCTCTCTCATTTCCTCTTCCTCCCTCCCCCTCACCCTCACCCTCACCCTCTCTTTCTCTCTTTCCCTATTATGTTTAACATCTTTTCTCTCTTTTTCTCTCTCCTCTCATTCTCTCATTTCCTTTTGCTCTCTTCCTCTCCCTCTCTCATTTCTTCTCCCTCCCTCACCCTCACCCTCTCTTTCTCTATTTCCCTATTATGTTTAATGTTTTTTCTCTCTTCTCCTCTCCCTCCCCCTCTCTTTCTCTCTCCCTCCCTCTCCCTCTTCCTCTCTTTCTCTCTCATTTCCTCTCCCTCTCTCAATACACACGAATTACGGATTAGACCAAAAACAAGTAAAAGAGAGAGAGAAAACTCCCTCTCCCTCTCTCATTTTCTCTCCCTCCCCCTCCCCCTCCCCCTCCCCCTCTCTTTCTCTCTCTCTCCCTCTCTCATTTCCTCTCCCTCCCTCTCCCTCTCCCTCTCTTTCTCTCTCATTTCCTCTCCCTCTCTCAATACACACGGATTAGACAAAAAACAAGTAAAAGAGAGAGAGAAAAATCCCTCTCTCTCTTATTTTCTTTCCCTCCCCCTCTCCCTCTCTCTCTTTCTCTCTCCCTCCCTCTCCCATTTCCTCTCTCTCCCTCTCTCTCTTTCTCTCTCATTTCCTCTCCCTCTCTCAATATACATGAATTATACAAAAAACAAGTAAAAGAGAGAGATAAAACACAAAATCAAAGCAAGAATGGACAATACACTCACCGTAAAGACTCAAAGAAGGGTTTGGCAACCCCTCTTCGTGACGGTGGCTCCTCTTCGCCCTCCGCACACCTCCTCCTCTTCTTCACGAACGGCGACGATGGCGGTGGAGGCGGTGGCAGTGAGAAGCCTTCTTTCTCTCTTTCTCTCCCTCTCAGCAAGATGGTCGCTCTCCCTCACGCTCTCTCTTTCATGAATGCGCAAAAAATAATGCGCTTGGGTTTCGACCGTGTTGTTTTGCTCTGGGTACCATCGCTATTTGCGTCACTATTAGCATCGCATTTGCGACGCTAATAGCAACGCCGCTATTTGTCTTCGCTAACACCTGCCGCTATAGCCTCATATCCTTGTAGTGATTCTTCTCCCCTTAGAGAAATTGAGATGTCCTCAGCTCTGGGGAAGACAAGCATTAATGGGGCTTAGGGCCTGTGGGTTAGGACTCACCATGTGTCCACCACTGTGCTACTCTTAATGTTTCAGGTAGTAATGTAGCTCATATTATTACAAGAGTAGGATTTATTCTCAATATAAGTTGTGTTACATGTCGATTAAGCTTCTAGGATTTTTAGTCATCTCGATAAGGTGTAGTGGATTCTAGGTCTTCGTCTTCATCTGATTCCTCTATATATCCATAGACTGCACATGTGTAGCTTCGTTTTCTTGGCAGATCAATGCCTTCTCGACTTAGATCAGGGCAATTTTCTTGGATGTGTCCTAGCTCATTACAATGGAAGCATTGACAGTAGGGACATCTCCTATGGATGTGCCATATCTCTCCACACGTATGGCATCTTTTACCTTGATCTCGGGAGTCATGTTTGCTACAATTTCCCGATTTAAGTTCTTGGATAATTGGATTCACTCGGAGTAATGCATCTTGCAAGTCCGTTGGATGCATTGCTTCAAGACGGTGGTTCAGAGGAGTGTTCAAGCCATGGCAAAACTTGGATGCTTGCTGCGCAATATCCATAGGTGGTGTGTATTTTAGTAGGTTTACAAAATTTGAGTAGTAAGCTTCCAAGGTTAATTCTAGCTGCTTGGGCTTGAAGAATTAATTCATCTTCAAAGGCTGGTAGGTCGGCGGAAGGTATCATCCATGTACAGCATCTTTCAGCTGAGCCCAAGTGACAAGGGCTTCAGAAACACCTTGATCTTTGCACCATTGCTTCCACCATAAGTTAGCCTAGACAACTAACTTAAGTTTGGCTATCATTGCTTGATTGGTAGGAGTAGCTCCCGAAGCAGAGAAATAATTGTCCATCAACTCAATCCATATCTCCGCCTCCGATGTGACATCTATTCCTTTTCCATCAAACTCCGGTGCCTCAATTTGCTTAAGAAGGATTTTTTCTCTTGCATGTCAGCATCCGTGGGTGCAGAATGTGGCTAACAATCAAGTCATACCATTTAAGTTATTCTATTTAGGATATGTCTATGAACCACACATTAATCAATCATGTATCATTACAAAGTTTAGCTCTGATACCAACTGTAACGTGCCCGCCTATCAGCTATCCAAGCATATCTTAGCGCTCCATCGAGAAACGATTCTAGACGTCACCACCGGGCACTCCCATGGAATGTTTCGGGATTTATCGCCTAGGGTTTCCAAAGCCCCTTCCACCTCGCAATCGAACTTCCATGATCAAACCCACTAGGATCGACCTGAAATTTGGGTTCTTAGTAGAAAAAGTCTCTTGATAGCATCCTAGTGTCGAGTTTTGGACATCCTACTTTCCGCAGAGATACCCAATCCAAAGGACATCCATACCGCACTTGGTTCAAAGAGAATGGGAAATGAGAGGGATGTGCCGCTCAACCTCTCTGCCCGTAGGGCATAGTCCCATTTTGGTCCCCTAAAATGGCATGAATCGGGTTCTAACTTAACAATACCTAAAGTCAATGACGGTAAAACCTTGTGAGAAGCCTCCCAGTTCTCTGGGACCACCCTGTTGTAGGACAGACCCGTCGGGGATTTCGCCCACCTGCTTCCCTTGATAGCTTTAGTTTTCTAATTAGGTTCTACCACATTTATGTGTGACATTTAAAATCAACTTAATTAATTAAGCCTTTTAGGAAACATGGTTTGTTCACATAATTTACAACACAAACATGAAAACAAAACAAGCAGTCCTTTTAACAAAAAAGTTCCTTAACTTATCTTTAAGTTAATCTTTGTCTCATGCCCGTACAGGAGAATAATGTATCCCTTCTATCCAATAGAAGTACCCGGTCCAAATCACATGGCACCATAATTTCCATCCTTTATCTAGAATAGGATCCTCCAACGCCCCAAACTTTGGGCTCACGGAAGTCTACAACTCCGTTCCGGACTCAGCAAGGGGTGTTCAGAGCTCCATTGACCCCAAGCAACCTAGGAGTGAGACACACTTTCCGTGGTTGGCCTTTTCACCACTCGACCTTCGGCCTGTGAATCGAGCAGTGCCCTCCTCGGGTAATCCGCGGTGCGATCTTGGAGATCATCCACCCGCAAAAATATCCTTCCTTAAATTAATTTAATTAAGAGTCAAGCACAATCAAGGCAATCAGCCTAATACCATCTCCCAAGAAACACATTCCTTTATTCCCCATAGCTACTTGTCATTACTGAGCCTTACCATGCTTTTATTATCAAACACAAGCACTTGGAATATTTATCCAAATCACAATGCAACAATCAGTTGATTGTAAAAAAAACATTTAGGGTGTTATTCAATAAACCAACAAAACTAATTGCATTTCTTTCCCAAACAATTCAAGAATAGATGCAATAATAATTCCATTGCATATTCGCTCTTCCCCCCTGGGATCAAAGAGCAATTCTATGCAAAATTTACTTGATACTTGTATGCACAATTCTTAATGTCATTCTTTTTACGATTATTCTATTCATAATCCCTGACCGATTGCTCTATCAAGGAATAAGCCATACGCAACTAAGTGCAATTAACTTCCCTTAATACATACACTTTGCAAACTCCATCTTTCAAATATGTGAGAAGAGGCCTATCCCTTCCCATGATCTATTCTCGCATATCATAGTATGGAGCCTAATGTATCTCATGCAAGAATCAAAGCAAGCATCTATCAATTGAGGGATACATTACTTATGACCGGAACTACAGTTGGATTGACAATGATGCCTTCGCGCGAAGCTTCATTGCTAGTTGTAGGACTGCAATCCGCAAGCGACATTCTTCACTTGGAGGCCATCGTCCGCAAGTAGACTCAAGAGATTAAGAAGGTGGAATAGATTCGAGATGGGAGAGTGTAAGGGAAGATGGATAAGTTGAGGATCGAGATAGAGGGAATTGTGCTAACTCTCTCCCTTGCAGCCTCTCGGGGTGACTCTTCTCTCTCTCTCTCTCTCTCTCTCTCTCTCTCTCTCTCTCTCTCTCTCTCTCTCTCTCTCTCTCTCTCTCTCTCTCTCTCTCTCTCTCTCTCTCTCTCTCTCTCAAGCTCTCTCTCACAATCTCTTGGAGGGGTATGCTTCTCTGTACCTCTCTCTTGCAGCCTCTCGGGGTCTCCTTATGCTCTCTTGTTCCTCCCCATGCCTCATATTTAGAATGAATTAGAGAAGAGGGGATGAGGTTGAGAACAAGAGTTCTTGGTTGGAGGGACTCTTGGAAAAATCAGTGTTCTGATGCTTAACTCATAAATTTGATGGTTCCATTGGCTCCGAAAGAGGGGTAAAACCCCAAAACATTTGATTGGAAAGCTTTCAGATCACTCCTTTCTCTCCTTGTTCGAAGTGTTGTGTATTGCCTGTAGACTGCGATCTTGAAAACTAACTAAAACATCACTTGTCTTTTCTTTTAAATGACATCTAGTTCTAGGAATCTCCGTATCTTTTTAGGATAATATCTAAAATATCTAGAATATGCTAGTTTTGCCCAAAATCTAATATTTTTGGACCATCTATATTATACATATTAATACTAGTGATTAATATGGCTCATAAGTCCCGTTCATGTTGTAACTTCCGTGAAGGGTGGCTACGGTCCTTGACAATCAGAGAAAAATATCAGATTTATGACTATATATATATATATATATATATATATATATATATATATATATATATATATATATATATATAGTTAACGTTAGTTAGTTTTTACATTAGTTAGTCTTTAGTTGGTAAACTTACTAACTTATTAATTGATTGGCTAACTTTCGAACTAATCAACTATTTTTTATTGCATGAAAATATTGCACTATCAAGCCTCCTTGACCTTCTTCAGCACTCATTGAACCGACATTGAAGATTTCTTGTAAGATTAGAGAATTTTCTTCTCTTGAATTGAGTCAAAACAAGGTAGCCACTTGATTCTTCAAAATTCTTGATCTTTGAAGGTTGGAATCATGGGGCCTTTGCCCTTGATGCTTCCTAATTCTTCTATGTATGAGATTTTGTCAAGAATTGATGGTCTTGCTTCAATATTGCAAGAATAGGGACTTTTTCTTGGTAATTCAAGAGTATGGGAAGCATATGCAAGCTTATGTGCTTCAATGAAAGAGTTCTCTATCAATGATTGAAGTCTTCTATCCTTTTGGATGCTCATCATTGATTCCCTTTCAAAATCACTTCTATCAAGCTTATGGATATTGAAGCTTTCTTGAAGGAGAAATCAGAGTCTATGAGCTACATATTCATCATAGGAATTGCAATTTGAGGATATCCTTGGCTACATCAAGCGGGAGATCAAGAATTTCAAATATCAAATGGTTATTGGAGCTTCCATAATCATCTACTCCAACAATGAAAGAGGTATTTCTAAATTTTGCTCTTAATCCCTTTAATATCCAATTGCTTAAGCCATTCAATTGTTGAAAAGGGAGAATTAAGAGTAATCCAATTTTAGAATTACTGATTGAATGCATTAGGGCTGAATGATGTTATGTTGAATTCTCTTCATCCTGCTCAATAAAAAAATCAATAGCCAATTATTGTTAATCTCTCCCATTTGTTAAAAAATTTATGCCTAATCCTAACCTTGGTTGCTTGATGTGATTGATTGCAATTTGGCTGAAAGTAAAATCAAGTGGTAAGTGGAATAAAATTGTAAAGCAATGAGTCACTGCTGTAGGTATTCCTTACCTATACCCATTTCATTTTCAGCCCAATTCTTGCATATCATGAAATGGAAAAATTTTGATTCATCCATGCATATCATGCTTTGATTGTTAGGATATTAGCTTTGCTATGTATATTTTTACCGAGGAAAAAGGTCGAAGCCGGACGAGATAGCAAGACAATAGTGAGGTGACCCTCCCTCGCTATTTAAGACTCCATAGGGGTGCACAACCTGGCCCCCGGAAGGAACTTTACACACCTTTTCGAGTTTCAAATCCCATTTAGGCACCCGTCCTTATATTTTATCCCTCACCATAGGTGGTGGACCACAGAAGACCACTTGGAAAAGAGTGGATGAAGATTTGAAGACTTGTGGTACCAAACATGGCAGTTTGTGACATCTTTGAACATATATACGGGTCTTTCCAATAGGTACCAATCAATTGCAGGTGTTTCGTGGATACCTATTGGTGCCCTATAGCCCATCACAGGTCTACTAGTTGTTTTGGGGGTCTACAAGTACTACAATAACCATTTCAGGGTGAAACAAGGCTTCCACAGGGTGTTTACAGGGTGTAGGAATTCACAGAACAGGTTCACAATTTCTATTAAAGAAATTTCTGTCATGATTTGATTTGAAGAGGGGATATCAAACTTTGATTTGAATAAAAATTTTTAGTAATTAAACTCCAAGAGAAAAAGTTATAGCAATTTTTTTGACGAGGGGTCTAGTGGGACTGCACCTAGATAGGCTGACAGGGGTGCATTGTTTGAGTTCATTTCACCCATATACCCTATTGCAAGCTAAGATCTTGATAAATTTTGATTATTCATGCTATATAAGCTTCCTTTAGAGTAAGAAACCATTGGTATTGGTAAAATACTAAGCAAGATATTGACAGTTTTCTTCCCTACAATTATCTTTGACAGCACCTATCCATAATGGCAAAAAACAAAAGGAAAGATCAAGTCATGGAGACCATTCAAGAAGACATCAGAGAATATATCAACGATTAAAACAACACTAATGAATCCCTCAATTGTGACCACAAGATGATGTTGTAAGTGTTGGTAATGCTCATAGTGCACGAGTGGGTAATGATGGAAATCCCTTGTCTCATGATCCTTTTGAAGACGCTATGCTTTCAAGAGAGATGCGTATGGTGAGCATGGGGGTGCATGATACTTATGAGAAACTATCCAAATCCTTGGGAAAGGTTGAGAACACATCCAACCAAGTAAATTAAGAAATTCAACAGCTAATCAAGTTTATGAAGTGTGGATTTGAAGATGTAGTAGTAGCTATCAAGGACTTGAAGACTCAAACCACATCTTTCCCACCAAATGTACCCATTTCTCATATTGAAAATGCTTCAGCCCAGCCCTTTGATATGAAAGAAAAGGGGATTGATAAGCCTTTTATGTCAACTTTTGAGAAATGAGAGCCATCAACATTGAGGAGTGCTCATTATCAGTCCACCAATGTCATCAAAGCATCATGCCCATCCTCAATTCAATTCAAGACCTAAGGCTACTTATGAAGAAGAGGATGACCTAAGAGAAGAAGAGAATGAAGAGTTTCATGGATGTGACCCCTTCTACAGATCTTTTCCCTCTCAATCTACCATCAAGCAAAAAGAATTGGACTTTCATGATAAGAGTGGAAGATTTGATGAAAGAATGTCATTTCATGTTATCACCAACAAAGACAAGTTATTTCATGGTCAGCCCACTAATGGACATCATTATTCTTTTGGATTGGGATAACCAAATCATGGTGATAATAATTCTAGACCAAATTCTTTTGAACGAGATTCAATGAATAGAGATTCTTGGAGACAATCATCTTTTGGACAGCACTCCAACAATTTCCAGTCAACCTATAATGAAAGGGAGTACAAAGAAAAGATTACCATTTCCAACTTCAAGGGGGATAATGCGTCTCCAACGAAGTGGGAAGAATGGGTAAACAAATTAGAGATGTACTTCACACTTTACCCTTTCCATGATGAACCCAAGTTCTATTTTGCGGCACTCCATCTTGAAGGCTACGTGCATACATGGTGGAGATATATGCAAAGAGTTAGTCACAATTTTGCTTCTTCGAAGGATTTTAAGAAGGCAATGTTGAAAGTGTTTATCTCTCCAATGGAGAAAGAAAGATGGCAAAGAATATGGTATGGCCTTCAACAAAGGGGCATGTCCGCTCATGATTACTCTAATATGTTCCTTAATCTTTCTATGCACATTGAAGGGATTGATGATTTGGCCAAGTTTAAAAAAAAACATCTTTGGTCTAGATTCAGCCCTCTCTTCGGAAGTAGGTGCAATGCCGCCCAAGAAAATTCATGAAGCCATTTTATATGCTGAAAAGTATGGGCAGAAATATAGAAGAGACTCAATGGGGGTTCAGCCAAAAAGTGCAAGGTATTCATTACCTAATTAGCCTTCAAGGGTTGGAGCACATTTCAGCTAGCAAAGGGATATTTTTAGGCAAGAAGGCAAGGGAACTAGTGCCTACAGCAGTAATTACAACAATTTTCCTACATATCCAATGGTCTATGGATCAAAACCAAGTGGAGGGAATGGTTATAGGCCAATGGTTGAAGCAAAACAAAGATTTACAAGGGCTGAAAATGCACAAAAGGGATCTCAAAAGAGCACTTACAACAAGATCCTTTCAAATGATCAAATGAGGGACATGAGGGCCAAAGGGTTATGCTTAAAGTGCAAAAAAAAGTGAACACAAGACAATAGGCTGAAATGCAAATCCAAAAATAGCAAGCTTTACTTTGTCATCATCGATGAGCCGAATGAAAATGAAAGCGAAGAGGGGAATGTATTTCATGTGGAAGCAAACCCTATGGTTGAAGAAATGCATGATGAGGATGAAGGAAATAATGACGAATTTTATAATATTGTGGACGACTTTCCTTTTGATCTGTGTGGTTCTTTATGTGCAATTTCTCATGTTTCATAGACCAGTTGTAAGGGAGAAAACACCCTCAGACTTGAGGGGTTGATCAATGGAAGAATGGTTCACCTTTTGATTGATACAACCAGCACCCATAGCTTCATTAATACTAAATCTTTGCATGGGTTGAGATTGCTTCCTCAACAAATGCAAGTGTCATTGAAGATCCAAGTGACTAATGGAGCTTATAAGTCAAGTAATGAAGTCTGCCTACACACTCCTATTACTCTATCTCCTTTATGTACTTTGGAAGTGGGCTTGATCACTTTGGAAATGGGTCCCATAGATATTGTAATTGACTGCGATTGGTTGAAACCATTGGAAATTTTTCTTTGGACTTGAAAAACATGCTAATGGAGTTCAAATGGAATGGACATCATATTATATTGAAGGGCATTGGTCAAAAGAAAATGGAACTCATTTCTATGAAGAAGATGCATAAAGAAATCAATGCACAGTCATGCATATTCACTCTTTTGCTTGCAAAAGTGGATGAAGAGTAGCCACCAAATGAGCCCAACAGACCAAAGCGAAAGGATCCAAGAATGGAAGAGTTATTGGAGGAATACAAAGATTTATTTCAACAACCATTATCTTTGCCTCCAAAGAGAGAGGTAGACCACCCTATTGACTTGCTGCCCAACACAAAACCCATTAACAAACCTCCCTATTGCTTGTCAAAGTTTGAAAGGGAAGAGATGGAAAGACAAGTTAAAGAGTTGCTACAAATGGATTTAATTCAGCCTAGTCAATTTCTATTTTCCTCTCATGTGCTCTTGGTTAAGAAGAAAGATGGATCTTTTCGCATGTACATTGATTATAGGGAGCTTAACAAGTCTACGGTGAAGAATAGATACCCGATTCCTCACATTGATGATCTTTTGGTGGATGAAAAGGTATTCACTAAGATTGATCTTCGTTCGTGGCTATCATCAAATCCGAATGAAGGAAGGGGATGAGTATAAAATAGCCTTTAGAACTAAAAGAGGGTTATACCACTTCTTGGTCATGCCATTTGGGCTTTCAAATACGCTTGTTACTTTTCAAGCACTCATGAATAAGATATTGCAGCCTTTCTTGTTCAAAACAATCCTTGTATTCTTTGATGATATACTCATTTATAGCAAATCCAAGGATGAGCATTTGATGCATGTGTGAGAGGTCTTTGATACATTAAGAAGACACACACTCTTTGCCAAAATGTCAAAGTGTTCTTTTATGGAAGATGAAGTGGAATACTTAGGTCACATTGTAGAAGAGCAAGGCATTTGTGTGGATACTAACAAGGTGAAATGTTTCAAAGAGTGGCCTACTTCTATGAATTCTACTTCCTTGAGGGGCTTCCTTGGATTGTCTTCATTCTATGGGAGGTTTATAAAAAACTATGCTCATGTGGTGGCTCCTTTGATCAATCGGCTAAAGAAAGAAGCTTTCTTTTGGGACTCCATAGCTAACAAGAGCTTCAATGATCTGAAATCTCACTTGGTTTCAGCACCTATTGTTGCATGCCCATATTTCTCTAAGGAATTTGTTATATATGTGGATGCTAGTGGAAGAGGAGTTGGGGCTGTTTTGTATCAAGACCATGGAGTTATAGCCTATGAAAGTTGCAAGCTTGATGACAAGGAACGTCAATTACATGTCTATGAACAAGAGATGTTGGCAATTTTGCATACTATCAAAAAGTGGTATCACTATATATATGGCAGCCATTTCAAGGTGAAGAGTGATCACCGTGTACTGAAATACTTCCTTTTCCAACCAAATTTGTCCCCTAAACAAAGGAGGTGGCTAGCTACTCTTCAAAGCTATGATTTTAAAATATCCTACATGGCTGAAAAAGATAATGTTGTGGCGGATGTTTTATCACGTGTGGGGGCATGTTCTATATCTTCAGGTTCAATTGTACATAAGGATTGGATTCATGACATCCAAGAAGAATATTTGCTTGATGAGAAAGCATCAAAGATGATGAAGGAATTTCAGCAAGGTAAAGGAGAATAGTATCCCAATTTCAATTGGCACAATGGTCTTTTATTGTATCATGGTAGAGTCTACTTGACACCATAATCCTTTTTCAAAGACGGTATTTTGTATGAGATGCATTCTTCACCTTTAGCGGGCCATCATGGGCTATTCAAAACATTTGAAAACATCCATAAGAGCTTCTATTGGAAGGTCATTTGGCAAGATGCCAAGGATTATGTGATGCAATGTCTTCTATGGTGTCAACAAAATAAAGGCGCATCTCTTCTACCCGGCGGCTTACTTCAGTATAGGCAGTCCCAATTCCTCAAGGCAAGTGGACTGATATCTCTATTGATTTTATTTTGGGATTGCCTACAACTAAGCATGGGTGGAATATCATTTATGCAGTAGTTGATTGGTTGACTAAATCAGCCCATTTCATCCCAACTAAGGCCCAATTTACAACAAATCAAGTAGCTCAACAATTCATGGACTGTATTTTCAAGTTTCATGGTATGCCAATGAAGATTGTGTCTGATCGCGACACTAAGTTTATGGGCACCTTTTGGAGGATTTTGTTCCCTTCAATAGGGACTCTTTTGACTCCTAGTACCGCATATCACCCACAAAAACGAATGGGAAAACCGAAAGAGTTAACAAATGGCTAAATTTTTATTTAAGGTACTTTTGCCATGAGACACAAAATGCATGGGACCAATGGCTCCATCTTGCAAAGTTTTGTTACAACAATACTTAGTATATGAGCATTGGAATGTCTCCTTTTGAAGCTTTATATGGCTACAAGGTACAAGTACCATCCGCATTGTTTCATGAAAATGTAAATCCACAAGCTCGTGAGGAGTTGGAAAAGATGGAGACTCTTATGAAGCAATGCAAGGATAATATTCATAAAGCTTAAGAGGGATGAAGGTCTATGCATATGAGAAAAGAAGACATGTGGATTTTGAGGAAGATGAATGGGTATTTTTGAAGGTCCCCAAGTCACATTATGCTTCTCTTAAAGGAGGACACAATAAACTTGCTCATAGGTTTTATGGTCCTTACCGTATTGTCAAGTGAGTTGGGGATCTTGCTTATCAACTAGACTTACCTTCAAACACAATAATCCATAATGTCTTTTATGTGTCTCAACTTAAAAAGTATATGAGTCCTCAAATTCAAGTTCTTGAAGAACTGCCTCCCTTGGATGATGATGGTTTGATAATCTATGAGCCCGAGAAGATTATTGGCAAGTGGGAGAAGGTTCTAAGGAACCGTATTCTTGTGGAATACCTTGTCAAATGGAAGGGTTTGCTTATTGAAGAGTCTTCATGGCAACAAGGATCATATTTGGAACAATTTCCATGGCTTAAGCAAGAGGATAGTTCATAAATAGGGCAGCAAGCATCTTGCTGTATTAAATTTCAATGAGAAAGTAAATTGTCTCATCAGCATCAAAATTCAATTTTGAAGGCATGGCTGGATACTACATGTTGTCCTCTATATTTCTATATCTTGCCCATGGAAATCGTCCACTTCTAGTTTTAGATATGGCCAATTTTGTACTACAACCTATTTTGGACAATTTACAATAGTTTGCTCCATTTATATGGTCCTTCTTCATCAGCTTCTTTGATCTTCATCAACATGGAGCTTTAGTACATCATGATTCCAAATGATTCAAGTCATCTTTATAATCATCTTTGTAATTTGTTTCCAATTCAGCTTTGAGGACAAAGCTCTTTTAGGTCGGGATGGCTTGTAATAAAGCATAAGTCACCTTAGTCTAGAGTAGGCTAGGGTTAAGTATAAAAGGGTGGAGATGTAACATGTGAGGGATCTTTCTACCATTTTCAAGTAATACATGCTTTGAGGTTCCTTCCTCCCACCAACTAAGAGGGTGCATGCCCTTAGACACCAAGATATGGGGTGCATACCATGTCCTACCTTGACATGAGGTGAGTATTCATGTTGCAACATTCATGTTGAGATGGCAAGCTCAACACGTGCAGACATTGATGATGGACCGCCTAGCTAGATGAGTCCGCATGTCTACACTTAGCACGTTGGTGGTCATTATGGCATTCACATGGCCACTGCCTTATCACTTATTATATTTAGTTTGTTATACCTACCTACAGCTGGCAAAGATATAGTGCCAGTCGATTAGTGTAGTCGGTTGTGCACTGCTTGACTTAGAAGGCCACTTTCCTTTATGTTGTATCTTATCTATACTTTGTGTACATTGTATAGTGTGAAGAAGAAGAAGAAATCAGGAAGAAAGCGTTTTGGCCTCCATCTCTCTTCTTGTGTTCTTGAGTGAGCTTCCTCTTGTGTATACAATGTGTGTTTGGTGCAGCAGCTCAAGCAAAGTACCCTATCACGCAATTCTTGACATGGTATCAGAGCCGCGCCATTAAGAGAGGCTAATTTTGAAGGCTGAATTGAAGGAGAAGAAGCAAGGTTTGAGCAAGCAAGCAACATGTAAGAAGCTCTCCCATTCTTCCACTCTCTCTCTTGGATAGTGCCTGTGGAAGCACCAGAAGCAGGGTAGAGTGAAAATCTCAGATTGCTGTGAGATTTGGTGTGCGAGCAGAGCACTGTATATTTTGCAAATAGATCCTTTAGGACTTTCCTGCAGTTATTTTGGGTGTCTGAGGCCATTTCAGGCCCCATTTTAGAGCCGCAAGGTTGCGGTCAACAGTTTCAGGGTACACTGTGATTTCAACTGTATTGACTGAAAGTGGGTACACAGGTTACAGATTTCGAATCTGTAATTTTTGAGATGTTTGCAGGAAGCAAACATAAGGTTTATCTGCAAACAGGTTGCAAATTACATGTACTATTGAGAAATCAATGAAAAAGGTTGCTTGGTGTATTACAATGCACGTGTTGTGAAAAATTGCAGAAGACTAGCTTGCTGTGTTGTATCCTTGTTTGTGATAATGGCAAAGAACAGTGAAAATCCCATTATTGAGAAACTCGACAAGAACAACTACTCTTCATGGAAATTCCGTGTGACAAACTTCCTCATTGGAAAGGGCCTTTATGAGTTTGTTTCAGGTGAAGAAAAGGAGCCAAAGTTGCCGACTGTAGATGAATTAAAAGCATGGAAAGAATGGAATGCGAAAGACAAAAAGGTGATGTATTGGTTATCTGCAGTCATTGATAATATGATGTTGGGACATATCAGGAATGCAAAAACTTCACATGCAGCTTGGACAATTTTTTGAGAACATCTTTTCAATAAATACAAAAGAACGAAAGATTCAACTCAAGTAAGAGTTGAATGCCTTGATGAAGAAAGGAACAATGTCTGTCAATGAGTATGTGTTGAAGGTGAGGAGCATTGCAGATGCTTTAGCAGCAATTGATGCAATACTTGATGATGATGATTTGGTTTCATCCACTTTGAGTGGCCTTAATAATGAGAAGGCATGGAAATCATTTGTTACTTCAATATACGTATGGAAGCCATTTCCAGATTTTGATGAGATGATCTCTCTCATGATTATCAAAGAGATCAATATGCAGGGTGGATGGCAGAATAGAGGTTCTGGAAATTTTGCTATTGTTTGCCATTATTGTGGCAAAACAGGTCATATTGCAGCCAATTGTTATGCTAAGAAGGATTATATTCGTAATGGTAAATTGCAGCATGGAAACTATGCATCGTCTTCACGACAGAATGAAGATAAAAACGAGTGCTTGTTTGTTATGCAGCATATGATGAATGTAGTTACAAGAAAGGGGACACATGATGATGTATGGTATGTCGATTCAGGTGCATCTAATCATATGACCACTCATGTTGAATGATTTGGAGAGATGTAGGACTTACAAAATCCAGGTTATGTGCAGACGGGTGATGATTCATGCCACCCAATTTCACACATTGGAAAGGTTCCCTTGTCCTTATATGATGGCCAGACAAAGAGTCTAACATATGTATTACATGTGCCATCAACCACAAAGAATCTAGTGTTTGTTGGCCAAATGGTAGAGCAGGGGTTGTAGGTCCGATTCAATGCAAAAGGTTGTTTTGTAGATGACTTTAATGATAAGTGCAGGTTTATCGCAAAAGGAAGTAGCGTTGGCCGCATGTTCACTTTAGATACTGGAATTCCTGCAATGGATGTTGCTATGTATGCTAAAGGAAAAGGAGTAGTTGCAGATATTGAAATATGGCATAAACGTATTGGACATGCAAATGTGCAAAGGCTAAAATTAATGCAGTCTAGAGGATTGGTTATAAGGTTTCCTTCTTTTAGAGTTGTAGAATTGCATAAAGTTTGTAAAGCATGCCAGTTTGGTAAGCAGGCAAGACAACCCTTCTCGCATGACAGAGAAGTGAGTAGAAAAATACTTGATATAGTGCATATAGATGTTTGGGGGCCTACACAGAATGTGTCTCTTGGTGGCAGCAAATACTTTGTCACATTTATTGATGACTGTTCAAGGAAGCTATGGGTATACTTCATTAAGGAAAAGAGTGATGTGTTTGAGCACTTCAAATCTTGGTGGCAGCAAATACTTTGTCACATTTATTGATGACTGTTCAAGGAAGCTATGGGTATACTTCATGAAGGAAAAGAGTGATGTGTTTGAGCACTTCAAATCTTTTAAGGCAGTTGTTGAAACAGAAATGTTTGGGGTCTACAAACAGAATGTGTCTCTTGGTGGCAGCAAATACTTTGTCACATTTATTGATGACTGTTCAAGGAAGCTATGGGTATACTTCATGAAGGAAAAGAGTGATGTGTTTGAGCACTTCAAATCTTTTAAGGCAGTTGTTGAAACAGAAATAGGCTTAAAAGTGGAGTGCTTGAGATCAGATGATGGAGGGGGAGAGTACCTCTTTAATGAGTTTAGTGGCTTCTTGACGACTCATGGGATAAAGAGGCAATTTACTTGCAGGTATATCCCACAGCAAACTGGGGTTGCAGAAAGAAAAAATAGGCATATTGTAGAAGTTACACGGGCATTAATGGTGGCTGAAAATAATATGCCTGAACATTTTTGTTGTGAGACTTTTCATGCTGCTATCTACATTATGAACAGAACCCCCACAGCTGCAATTCATGGAATGACTCCTGAAGAATGTTTTATTGGCAAGAAGCCCGATGTATCACACTTGAAGGTATTTGGATGTGTTGCATATGTTCATGTGCCAGATGAGCTACAGAAGAAGCTTGATCCAAAGGCAGAAAAATGTATTTTTATTGGATACTCTTTAGAGCAGAAAGGGTATCGTTGTTATAACCCTGTCATAGGTGAGTTGAGAGTGAGCAGGGATGTTATCTTTGATGAGATGGGCAGCTGGTATGCACATGATTGTGATGTATTAGATTATGATAATGATCAGGACAGTTATGTGCAGAAAGAAAAACAAGAATCACAGAGTCTTAGTGGACCAGAAACATCATCTGGTACTATACCTACAGTGAGCCCTTGGTTTGGGAGACTAAGGAGTAGCCCCACATCTTCAGGTGGATCTATAAAGTGTTGTAGGGAAGGACAAAGGAAAGAAGAAAGTGCTAGATGGTAATGATGCATCTACCAGTCATTCGGGATTTGATGGAGATTCTAATGGTTTGGAGAGTTTGGATGATGAGCTTGGTATTCCTTCAGTCAGGACACCAAGTGTACAGAGAGCTCATAGTAATGTAAAGACTCCATTGAGTGATCCAGTGATGCGCAGATCTAGCAGGGTCAGATACCCTGTTAAAAGATTTAGTTTTGAAGGTTATGCAGCTTACCATCATGCTTATATGGTGAAACTAGTTGAGGATGTTGAGCCCACTTGTTTTGAGGATGGTGTTGGTCATGCTCAGTGAGATGCAGCAATGGATGCATTAGAAGCCAATAAGACTTGGGATTTGGTACCCTTACCTAAGGATAAGAAAGCTATTGGCTATAAGTGGGTTTACAAAGGCAAGTATAATGCAGATGGTTTATTTAGCAGGTATAAGGCTAGGCTGGTTGCAAAAGGCTATGCTCAAACATATGGCATAGATTATGGAGAGACATTCAATCCAGTTGCTAGGATGGTAACTGTTAGATGTGCGATTGCCTTGATAGCAGCCAAAGGTTGGAGTTCGCAGCAAATGGATGTTAAGAATGCCTTCTTGCATGGTGAATTGCAAGAAGAAGTGTATATGGAGCAGCCAGCTGGTTATGAGGATTTAGAGCATCCCACATATGTGTGCAGGTTTAAGAAGGCGCTCTATGGGGCAGCCAGCTGGTTATGAGGATTTAGGGCATCCCACATATGTGTGCATGTTAAAGAAGAAGTGTATATGGAGTAGCCAGCTGGTTATGAGGATTTAGAGCATCCCACATATGTGTGCAAGTTAAAGAAGGCGCTCTATGGGGCAGCCAGGTGGTTATGAGGATTTGCATGGTGAATTGCAAGAAGAAGTGTATATGGAGCAGCCAGCTGGTTATGAGGATTTAGAGCATCCCACATATGTGTGCAGGTTAAAGAAGGCGCTCTATGGGGCAGCCAGCTGGTTATGAGGATTTAGGGCATCCCACATATGTGTGCAGGTTAAAGAAGGCGCTCTATGGGCTAAAGCAAGCACCTAGAGCATGGTCTGACAAGATTGGAGAGTAACTTGTCAATATTGGATTTTGTATTTCTGATATTGATCACTCACTTTATGTGAGAAAGGGAGATGCATGTTTGGTCATCATAGTCATCTATGTGGATGACTTGATTATTACAGGTGACAGTGACAGTGGGATCACTAAAGTTAAGGACTTCTTGAAGAAGAAGTTTGAGATGAATCATTTGGGTGAGTTGAGATACTTTCTTAGTATTGAGGTGATCAGATGTGATGATGGTACATGGTTATCCCAAAGGTAGTATGGCTTGGATATGTTATCCAAGTATGGTATGACACCATGTAAGCCGCTTTCAGTACCGATGGAGAAAAATGTGAAGTTGAGTGCCGATGTTGGGGATGAGATAGAAGACCCTACTATGTTCAGGAGGATAGTAGGGAGTTTGATTTACATGACTATCACAAGGCCCGACTTGAGCTATGTTGTTGGCCTTGTCAGTTAGTTTATACATATGCCTAGAAAGCCTCATTTGGGGGTGCAGTTAGACGTATATTGAGATGTGTGAAGTCCACTTTACATTATGGACTTTTTTATGAGGTAGGTAAGGACGTACATGTCTTTGGATACACAAATGCAGATTGGGCTGGTAGCATGTCAGACAGAAGATCTACTAGTGGATTCATGTTTTCCCTTGGTAGTACATCAGTTACATGGAGCAGCAAAAAGCAACCTACAGTTGCTTTATCAAGTACAGAGGCTAAATATAGAGGTGATGCTATGGCAGCATGTGAGGTGGTATGGCTGCAAAAGATATTAGGTGATATGGACGTGCAGGAAGATGGTCCAATTGTCATTCATTGTGACAACATGAGCAACATACAGCGCTAGAAATCCAGTGTTGTAAACGCCCCGAACAACGTAGTATGCTTAACAATTATGATATTCGCTTGTTTTCGAGATTTAATATAAAAGAGACTGAACACGTAAAGCTGAAAATGAAAATTACTCACAAAATTACAGCCATGAAAATGTAAAAGTAATGGAGACAAGATTGAGGGTTGAAGATGGGCAACCCCCCCCCGAAGGAATGTATTTCTGCTCAACCCAAGTCCCTTAGGGAAGAGCTCAGTTACAATCAACCTGAGAGTGAGAAGAAGTAATTCTCACTCTCACAAGATCATGCAAAGATGTACAAACACACATGCATTATCTATTATGCAATCATAAGAACTGATTTCTTTACAGTATGAGAGAAGAAAAAGGGGAATTCAGCCTTTCTCCATCGTTGATCAGCAGTACATGGATAGGGCTTGCTTCTTGTAGCTAAAATGGAAGAAAGAGCTCGAGAAGGAGGTGCTGTAATGAATTTACAGGCTTGCTGTCTTGTAAAAAAAACAGTGATAGAAGAGGGAATATGGAGGAATTTGATAATGGAGAAGTGGGGGATGATGATGGGGATGGATGGGGCCAGTTTCTGGCTATCTGTGGGTGCTGTACATGAGTTTACAGCAAAGAAAAATGATGATGAATGAAGAAAAACGAGCTCTTATTTATAGGAGAGGGGAGAGCTAGTACAAAAGGGGAAAGTGGAGTAGCACAAGACAAGTGTCCAGCCACATGTCATGAGATGTGACAAGTGGTGGGACACTTGGAAACTTGTGTGACAAGTGTCTTGACACTTGTCTCTTCTCTATGGCCTTCCTTTTTGGGTTGAATACTGTCAAGAATAGAAACAACCAAATTTAGTAAGCACAGTCAGAGTACAGAACTTACTATTTTTAGAATGATATCCCTATTTTTTAGGACTAGCATTTTTAGGCTAATTCGAGGCTCCTAAATTTTAGGGACCTCCTATAGGTCCCTAAAATTTAGGGATCTCCTAAAATTTAGGGACCCCCCCAATATGGGTGTCATATGAAAGCTTTTTCCGTATACATCGCAAAAATGGTATCCGAATCTTCATGTGACTTTCCTATGCAAAGAAATGTGCATTCAAGCTTTCAGCCCACACATGCACATTATACAAGCATTTCATGATCATGCCATCTTGTTGATTGTAACTGTTTGTTCTGGTGGATCTAGCCCACACTTCAAGGCATCAATCCTTTCTGTGTGCGAGTCTAACCCTGATATGCGTGAGTTCTAGTCACAGGCGCCCAATCGGGTCATATAGGTGGAAGTGTGAACTATCTTTTCTCTAACCCACCGCGTGGGTCCACCATAACCTGTGACCACTCATCAGTGGCCAGCTCCAATGCACTTTTCTTTATATCTAATTAGTGCAAAGGAAATAAATTTAATAAATCATTATATAGACAAATTAATGAAAAAGGATACAAATTCTGTTTCTATAGAGTTGTGACAAGTGTTCCATGCTAGGACAAAACACATTGAGGTGCACTACCACTTTGTGAGAGAGAAGGTCTTTGCAAGAGAGATTGACTTGGTATATGTCAACACACATAGGATCAAATAGCTGACAATTTCACAAAGGCATTGGGTGCAAAGAAGCTTCAAAAGTTCCGAATCTTACTTGGAGTTGCAGAGATAGAGTTGAGCTTAAGGGGCAATGTTGAGATGGCAAGCTCAACACGTGCGGACATTGATGATGGACCACATGGCTAGATGAGTTCGCACATCTACACTTAGCACGTTGGCGGTCATTATGACATTCACATAGCAACTGAATTATCACTTATTATATTTAGTTTATTACACCTATCTACAGCTGGCAAAGATATAGCGCCAGTCAATTAGTGTAGTCGGTTATACACTGTTTGACTTAGAAGGCCACTTTTCTTTATGTTGTATCTTATCTACACTTGTGTACATTGTATAGTATAGTGTGAAGAAGAAGAAGAAATCAACAAGAAAACGTTTTGGCCTCCATATCTCTTCTTGTGCTCTTGAGTGAGCTCCCTCTTGTCTATACAGTGTGTGTTTGGTGCAGCAGCTCAAGCAAAGTCCCCCACCACGCGATTCTTGACAATTCATCTATGATTCTCAGCCTTCTATGGTAAAATTATTTCATTACTAGCTACCTTGGCTATGTATTCCTTGCAAACTTGGTGTATTTCTTGTATTTATTTGCAAGTATGGTGTATTTCATGAATTTTCAGTTATTTGGTTTACTGTGAGAACTAGCTATTTTACAGGATGTTGTAGTTCACAAGGACTAGAGGCCATATACTGTAAGAAGCTGAGCATAGACCAAATAGGTTCACACCATCCATAGCAAGACCAAGCTGAAGATTCCTTGGTTCTCGTGCAAAGCTTGGAAAGGTAGAGTCAATGTAGCTCCATGTGCCTAAATCCGCTGATATTCGTTGGATTCCATCTATGGAACTATTCTGTGCATGCCACTTGCCAAGCTCGCCATGCTTGACGTACAAAATATGTGACATATATGGGGGATAAGTGAAAATTATCTAAGAACTTTTTGAGGGATGGTTTGCCCTTGTAAGTCTTGTCCATACCTATGAGCACCACACTTTGAAATTGTCTCCATAGTCTCTTACTCTCCTCAAAACAACACACAATCATTGACACATGCATGGATGTTGTAGTCCATGCAAAGATTTCGTAAACTATGTCGCACACCATCATGAGACTCAAGCATGGTATTTTCAAGTGGTAATATATGATAGTTTAGCAACCTTAAAAGAAATCATAAAATACCTTGAAAATGCATAATTATTTTTTATAATGGTGTCAAAAAGAAATCAACAAAGCATACGCAAAATGTACCTGAACAACTCAGCCACACTCGCATTGCTCCACCCGTATTTTGCTTGCACACTTAGGAGTGTAAGAAGCGTCTTCAGGTGAGATACTTGGCACCCATCATATAATGGTATGGATGCTTCCTCTCTTAGCAGATCAGATGTCTCAGCATCCATGGGCATCAATGCATTGATCATTGCCTTCATCTCAGGCTCCAAGATTGAAAGGATGCTTGTCTCCTCTAGTATTGACGGTATAGACTGGGTCGTGCCTTCCAAGTGGTGGATTGGCTCAGGCACTCCATCCGTTGCACACCCATGAACTCTTCTAACTAGCCGCAAGGTGCATTCCTCCTTAGGATGAGACATCACCTCCCTGTAAAATTTTATGGACACGTCTAATATTTTTGTATATGATATTCAATTAGTTTGCGAATATAAGGTATGATTGATACAAATTTTTCTTATTGTTTGCTCAAAGTTTGAGATCGCTTGATCAATGATCTTTGATTGAAACTCGCCGAAGTGTTGTATGTGTTCTATAGACAAGGAACGCTTTCGTCTGATTGCCAGCTTGCATTGAGAGCAAGGACATGGGACACACATTAAGATATACCTTGCAATCTTGAACATCATGAGACCATCATCATTTTCCATTTTGTCTGCATTACAACAAACAACTGGTTTTTGTTCTCATTCTCTTTTTCTTTTTTAATTTCTTTGAGAAAAGATTTCTTCTCTTGTAACTCAATAAAATTAACATCAACTGAAACGTCTTGGTTTACAATACATAATTACTTTAGATACATGGAAATTAGACACATTAATAGTATGGTTAATCATAGATTCCTTAAAAATAAATATTAAACAACTTTTATATTTTCTATCCACTATATCTACTTAAGGTTGGTTCTAATATAGGGAAGATGATCGGCATTGATAAAGAAATATATACTAGTTCATATCCAACACCTTTCATGATGTAGAAATATCATAAAGTCAATCTTAGGTGTGCACAAATTGATCCCTTTTCATCCAAATTCTAGAGAATGCATGGCCTTGTGAATCTAGAGACTATAGTCATATCTAGGTGCATATCTATATTTGTAACATGCCTATCCCACCGAATCCCCTAATAGCACAAATTTATCAAGAGATAATCAATGTAACTTCTACTCAAAACTCCCTTGTAATAATTAAATTGCATTACCTTAAATTACTTAAGTCTACATCGTATAGGGAAAGTTCCACCTCAACCCCACAAGGATCAATCTAAAGCAAGCCTTAATCGTGACTATAGTCTTCTACCATGGTTATCTAATATTAGCTTAAGATAACTACTTTGCTATCATCTCTCAAACTTAAGTAGAACTTTGCATTAGTTTAAAGAGAGTGAGAAATGAAGAGAGTAATATGCATCAACCACTTTATTAATAAGGTATAGCCTCAACTCAGGTCTCCCTAAAATAACATTAACTTGAATCTAGGATGATACACTAGGATAGTTGACATTCGATCATTCCTAACTTGACCTAATCTAGCATTTAAGTTTTGTAATGGAATTCTCTTGGCTAACCAAGACCACTTTGCTATATAAAAAATTCATGGGCAATTTAAACACCCCCTTCCCTCGAAGAGTAGCTTTAGTTTTCTAACTAACCTAACACAATTTATCCACCTCTCTTTGTGCTTTTCATTTTATGTTCTCTCCCCCTTCTCTTTCTTTCTCTCTCTCTCTCTCTCTTTCTTTGTTGCCCCTCTCTTTGTTTATCTCGACCCCCTCATGTTTTCTCACTCATTCTCCTCTCTCCCTCCCTCCCTCTCTCTCTGTCTTTCTCTCTTTCTTTGTTATCTTTTATGTTTACTTTCTCTCTCTCTCTCTCTCTCTCTCTCTCTCTCTCTCTCTCTCTCTCTCTCTCTCTCTCTCTCTCTCTCTCTCTCTCTCTCTCTCTCTCTCTCTCTCTTACTTTCTTCTTCTCCCTCTCTCATTTCCTCTCTTTCTCCCTCAATGCATCTCATTCTCAAGAAAAACAAACAAAAGAAAAGAAAAAAGAACAAGAACAAACCAAGAAGAAGCAATGTACTCACCGCAAAGGCCCGAGGATGGATTCTTCGTTTCCTCTTCACGACGGCCCCTCTTCTTCCTTCGTGCACTTCCTTCTCTTCTTCATGAATGATGATGGCAATGGTGAGAAGCTCTCCTCTCTCTTTCTCTCTTCCTCCCCCTCTCCCTCCCAAAGCCACGATCTCTTTCGCTCTCTCTCAAACTCTTTACAACACTGTCTACTTTTTTTTTCTCAGAGTGCCATCACTATTTGCGTCGCAAATTGCGATGCCACTAAATTGCATTGCAAGCGTCCGTCGTTATGCCCTATATCATTGTAGTGAATATTTAAAAACATTATAATCAATATGACTCTATTTAATCTTTGCAAACTATATAATTTGAATAATACTATCTATTAATTCGTTCATGGATCTGTATTTTTATTATAGTACTATTTATTTAGTATATTACAATCAATTAGATAATACAATATACATTGTGAGTAAGAGAGGTGTAAGTAGTTCTCTCTGTTAATGAAGATTCCATAATTAGAGAGAAGAAATCATAGGGTAGAGCCATAAGAGAGTAAAGAAATCGAAAAAAATGACTCAGAGAGTAGAGGCATCTAATAGTTTTGTATTTCAAAAAATTTAATTTATTTCAAAAAATTCCAAAAATAAAAAAATTGACCAATATGTTTGTTTTTAACAAAAATCTAGCATATTAAATATCCAAAAAATATCTTTTAAAAAACTTTCAATTTTTTAATTTTTTCGTGTTGGATTAAACTATCAATTAATTTGTATACAATAATCATTTTTCATTGAAAATCAAAGGGCCACACTTTTGTAACTAACTCCTTTTTTAATACAAAATTTGATTGAAAAAGGGTTCTTATGTTGCGCAGATTGGATATGAGACTTATGCATAGTGAGTAGAAGAAGGTCTCTTACTCTCTTTTCTTACAAAAATTGAAAGCATGACTCATAAAACTCAAAATAGACTTAAATAAGGGTAAACAAAAATTGAGCGACACATTGCTGGGTGCAATTTCCTCCCATACATGGAGTGGGCATCTCCTCCATGTCATATTTATAGTATTAAAATGAATCTTCCTTAGCCCAAAGATAGGTCCATTATAATCACTCTTTTTGTAAAAGAGTTTGAGTTAATTGAATAGATGGTTATAATCAATTGCATAACTCACAACTGTTGAGAGCCATAAAATATTTCTAAAATATATTCAATATATCTCCTAAAATGTAACATCCCCACCTGGGGCCCATGGAAACCTCCCCCCTTTTATTAAAAATAATCAATTTTTTCTTTTACCTCCTCTCTGTTGTCGCTGAACAGGAAAGGACGAAGTGGATGATGATGTGGATGAAGAGGCCGTTGATGATGACATGGGGGAGGAAGTCGATGTGGATGACGAAGAAGATGATGTCGATGGAGGGGGAGGCCACATTGTCAAACACCCTCCCCTTGGATAGAACAGCCAAAATAGTCCACATGCTACCACCACCATGGACAAAGACAAGTGGAGGGTGGTGGCACCACCACCACTCCACCTCCCCACATCCCCCCCAATAATAACCTCCTTCCCTATTATAAATCCCCCCCCCCTTCCCCATCATAAGAAAAGGGGAGGAACGAAAGGCCTTGATGCCCTGGCTCGCGAGAGAGAGAGAGAGAGAGAGAGAGAGAGAGAGAGAGAGAGAGAGAGAGAGAGAGAGAGAGAGAGAGAGAGAGAGAGAGAGAGAGAGAGAGAGAGAGAGAGAGCAGAAGAAGAAGAAGAAGAAGAAGAAGAAGAAGGGGAGAGAGAGAGAGAGAGAGAGAGAGAGAGAGAGAGAGAGAGAGCGAGCTTCTTAAGGATCTCCTTATCTTCCCCTCCTTAGAGGGTGGCCACACATACTTATCTTTCCTGTGAAATTATCCTCTCTTGCAGCTTAATTCTCTGCCCAAATAATCGAGTAAAAGGCGCTAAAATCTTGTGCGAATCACATCTAAAGGAGACAAAGATTGAGAATGGCCCCCAAGCGAAGAATGTCATGCACAGATGGGAATCCCACAACAAGCAATGAAGCCTCAAGTGAGAGCATCACTGCCAATCCAACTACGGTACCGGTCATAAGTAATGTATTTCCAAATTAATAGATATTTGCTTTAGATGCATTAGACCCGTACTACGCCGCACGGGGATAGGTTAACCGAAAGGATAAAGTTTATCCCAAATATTCGAAAGACGGAATTTGCAAATTGCTTGTATAAAGAGAAGTAAATCTGCGACTAGATGCTATGGGATAAAATTCATGCATAGCATAAATAGTACATAAGGTTTCAAAGTATTGTCAACTCCCCTTTCTTGTAAATAATAGAAATGTCTTTTACCCCAGTGAAGGTATGTTGTAGCTTGCACGCTTGACAGATTGCATGGTAGGCAATCTAGCCTAGAGGAAATCCATTCTCAAAACTTTAAGATCTTTGCCCAAGCTCTTGCTATATGAACTGATAACTCATAATAGATTGTGATCTTGAAGATGTGTGCAGCTAGTAGAAACAGCAATCATAAGGGTTAAAAACTAAGATGCCTTGAGATCCGTCCGATAGCTACTATGTTTACCAATCCTATTCGGGGTTGGGCTAGATGGAAACAACATCTCCAGGCCTCAAGGCAAGGGAAGAACTCAAGGGATTGGGAAACCCTCGGATCAAGTAAAGACCAATACTTCTAAACTTGTTGGGAAAAAGATTGGGTTATCGATCAATGTAAGTGACTAATAGAACTTATGTCTTGTATAGTCTTTGATTCCTTAACATATGCCTTAGCAGAAGGAAGGGAGTGTTAAGTAAATTTTGCATAGAATCGCTCCTTGATCCCAAGGGGGAGTGCAAATATGCGATGGAAAGGTTATCATGACTATTCTTGCAATGTTTGGAAAAGAATACCATTGTTTTTGTTGGTTGATCAACATCCTAAATGCTTCCACATTCAATTGCTTGTTGGTTTATCATTTGGATGATTATTCCAAGTACTTGTGATTGATGGTAAATTCATGGCAGGGGTTTGTGATGACAAATTGCCATGAGAGTAAATGAATGTTTTTATGGAAGATGATATTAGGACTAATTTCCTTGATTGTGCTTGATTCTTAATTGGATTAATTACGGAAATGATATTTTGCGCGGGTGGATCATCTCCAAGGTCACACCGTGCTTCAACCGAAGAGGGCATTGCTCAATTTTCACGGGCCGAAGGTCGAGTGGTGAAAAGGCCAACCACGGAAATTATATCTCACTCCTAGGCGGCTTGGGGTCAGGTGGAGCTCTAGACACCCCTTGCCTAGTCCAGAACGGAGTTGAAGACTGCGGTGAGCCCAATGTCTATAGCATTGGAAGATCCTATTCTAGATAAAGAACGGAAATCATGTTGCCATGTGATTTGGACCAGTTACTTCTACAGGCCAAAAGGGATATATAATTTCTCCTGTATGGGCATGAGACAAAGATTAACTTGAAGATAAGTTAAGGAACTTGTTTGTCAAAAGGACTGCTTGCTTTGTTTTCATGTTTGTGTTGTAAATTACACAAATGAACCATGTCCCCTAAAAGGCTCAATTAAGGAAGCTGATTTTAAATGTCACACATAAATGTGATAGAACCTAATTAGAAAACTAAAGCTATCAAGGGAAGTAGGTGGACGGGGATCCGTCCTACGACAGGGTGGTCCCAAAGAACTAGGAGGCTTCTCACAAGGTTTTATCAATGTCGCTCGACCCTTAGAAAGTGTTAGGTTGGAAACCCAATTCATGGCGTTTTAGGGGATTGGAATGGGACTATGCCCTACTACGGGCAAAGAGATTGACACATCCCTCCCGTTTCCCATTCTCTTTGAACCAAGTGCAGTATGGATATGCTTCGGCTTGGGTATCTCTATGTAAAGTAGGATGTCCAGGACCCACCGATGCTAGAATGCTATCAAGAGACCTTGACCACTAGGGATCCAAGTTTCAGATTGATCCTAGTGGGTTCTCGGCCGTGAATGTTCCGTTGCCAAGCGGACTCGAGAAACCCTAGGCGAAAAACCCCGTAACATTCCATGGGAGTGTTGGGCAGCATCGCTTAGATTCATCTCTTGATGGACCGCTAAAAACGTGCCTGGACAACTGTGGCACATTACATAGAATCTCAAGTATCAATAAATATTTACAAAGAGGATATATGTATGCCTTAGAATAAATGGCGGTGCATCTATTTAAATAATTTAATGAAGAAGTTTTTTTAATAAATAATTTAATGAAAAAATATTTTAAATAAATAATTTAATAAAAAATTCTTTCGAATAGTTTATGCTTTTTGCCATGTATATCCAATTTATCTTGCTCTATATATTCGTTGTCAAAACTTTTGAAAATCATGTTAAAAAATAATAAATTGAATAAATGTAGCTAGCCATAATAAATCAATTAATCATTAGAATTTTCTTAAATAATCAAATAACATAGATGTTAAGACTTGAGATATGAATATTGTGGCATCATCCATGCACGACTTCACTTGTGTTCACACATGCAAGTCTCATGTCCATAAAGGATAGATGTCCCCATCAACCTTCCACCCAAGATAAAAAATAATTCTCTCTTAGGAACATACCCCATGCTAAAGGAGAACCATTCAAGGCACTCATCCCATCAACATGCACACAAGGGAGAACCATTCAAGGTGCTCATCCCCTTGTGTAGGTGCCACCTGCTAGTGGCAACATACCCTCAAGGTGGGATAACAATTGTCCTTAAATGCTATGGGCTGGATATGGAATCAATAAATGTGGAGAACTATGCAAAGCAGTGCAATCATCCATTGAGCTTCCTCAACAAGATGGTTTTGAAATTTTACAAGATAGCGAGGATAAGTATTGCCAGTGTGGGTGGTCATATAATCAATATCTATAATAGATTCAAGAATTCAAAGTTCATGATCTAATCTATGTTTCTCAATTCACAACCAAATATAATCACCTTGTTTAAAATGCATAACTTGGCATTTCTTATTAGCTTACTAAACATAGGATTGTTGGGTGTCTTCCCAATCAATTGTTTTACTTGTTCAAATGTACCAAAATGAGTATGGATCCAATCATTTAGCTGGAAGATTTTTTTGGCTTAAATGAAATGTTGGTGTTGGCATTTTGCGATCATAGATAATTTGAAAAGGTGCTTTGTTGGTGGTAGAGTGAGATATATTATTATAGAAAAATTGTAAAAGATACAAATGTTGATCCCATGTGTCGGGTGAAGATATAGTGTAGGCAGGAAGAATCAAATCAAGAATAATGATATTAGTAGCTTCAATTTTTCCATTAGTTTCAGGGTGGAAGGCTACAATATTTTCTTTATCGAGTTGATATTGGATTAGAGGATGGAAAGACTGAATGAAAGATGCCCATCATATATGCCTATTAGAAATTTGCAATTGAGAAATAAGATTTTTGATACTTTGTTGATTTGTCTTAATCATAGATTCTGAGTCCTTTAAATAATGTTTCCATATTCGTAATGCATATACTATAGCTAAAAGTTTATTGTCATATGTATTATACTTAAGTTCACAAGGTTTCAATTTACAAGTAAAGTATGCAATCGGATGATTATCTTGTATTAATACAGCACCAATCCGAGAACCACTAGCGTCAGTATAATGACTAGAAAGAATGGTCTATTAGAATCAGGGAGTTGTAAAATAGGTGTGTGAGTTAATACATCCTTTAGTAGACTAAAAGATTCATGTTGATATCACCCCAATGAAATACAAGACATTTCTTTAATGATACAATTAATGAAAAAGCAAGTAATGAAAAGTTTCCAATATTTTTACTATAAAAATTAGATAGTCCTAAAAATGAGCAAACTTCATACACATTTTTGGGTATAGGCCATGTATTAACAAGCTCAATTTTGCATGGATTAACTTGGATTCCTTTAATAGACACAATATGACCTAAGTATTCAATTTTTGTTTGAAAGAAAGAACTCCTTTTTGGTTTAGCAAAAAGATGATTTTATTTTAGTACACTAAAGACTAAATATAAACAATTTTCATGTTCTCTTTTACTAAAAACAAGGATACTTCAAAAAGGACAATAACATAATATTGAAAAATTTAAAATAGTTGATTCATAAATCTACTCAAAGTGATATGTGCATTAGTAAGATCAAAGGGCATCACTAAAAAATTGTAATAGCCAAATTGGATCCTAAAAGTAGTTTTATAAATGTCAGGGGTAGCCATGCGTACTTGATGATAACTAGACTTAAGGTCAACCTTGCTGAACACAATCACACCTTGTAATTTGTCTAACAGATCATCTACACGATGAATTGGATATTGATTTTTAATAGTAATTTTATTTAGAGCTCTATAGTTTATATACATATGATAGGTTTGATTATTTTTCTTTACTAAAAGAATGGCAGCTCCAAAAGGTGAATAGCTAGGCCAAATTTACTTTCTGTTTAATATTTCTTCAACTTATTTTTGGATTTCTTTTTATTCTATCTGATTATGGTGATAAGGAGCTTTACAAGGAGGTTGGCTACCAAGTAGAAGGCTAATTTGATGATCCTCAAGTCATGATGGAGAAAGTTGAAGAGGAAAATATGAAGAAAAATAATTAAAATTTTTATTAATAAAATTTTATTGTCTTATGATCAATTTAGATTTAGCAACTTTGGCTTCATTAATTAATACGAGAAAAGCTTTAGATTATTTTTAAGTGGTACACTTTGCTTGAGTGTGACTAATTAATGGGTATAGCTCAATGTATGTTAGTCCTTCAAAAAAAAGAGTTTTACCTTCATGTTGAATATGCATTGAATTCGTGTTATATAATCAATATTAGGATTAAATTGATGCCACCAAGTTATAACTAAAATTACATCGGTAGATTATAATAGTACTACTAAATATTTTCATTTTTCCCTATAAGGTCCAATGCAAATTTCTAATCCATGTACTTCTTTAGCTCCATTATATTATTACCCTAAAAATGCAACCTTAATTTTATAAGTGGATGGAATAGTTTTAAGTCACTGTTTTCTAACTGCCTTTTCAAGAACAAAGCCATAAATATTGCTTTCATCATGCAAGATAGTCATTTCATTATTAAGGATTTTCCATCTCATTTTCAATAAAATATGCATAGAAATTTTACTAGCAAGTTCGTCAATCTCGTTAGAGTTTTCTCCCATGGGCATGGCTTCATCAAAATCAAGCATCACTTCAGGTCTTCAGTTGCTTCATCAGCTCAAGATAGTTTAAATAATGTACAATAGGCTTTTTCTAATCACAAGTGTTACCTATAGAACAACAACTCACAATGTGGCCGAGTGAATACATTTATTAAAAATAAAATTATTGGAATTGGTATTTGAGACACTTGGATTAACATTTTAGGTTCAAATGACTTAGGTAAATTAGAAGGCAAATGAGAAATCTTGGGATTAGAATTTTAGGTAGGCTAGCCTACACTATTATAAAAATTTCTCATCCAAGGTCAATGATAATGAGGATGATTCTTTCCAAATTGAAAGTTGGAGGCATGAAAAGAATTAAAATAATAGTTGTTATTACCCATATTATTTTCCATGGAAACTAGAAGTTGTCGTCGATCCTTAGTTTGTTTCTTTTTGGTGACATGCGCCAAAGAGATAGCCTTGTCCAATGTGTTGGGTTTAAACATATTGACTTCAACTTGGAAAAACAGAAGAAGACCAAACCTATACTTCTTTTTAAAAGTTGATTTAGCTATAAGCTTGACCATTTGAAGTTGCAGCAAAGTGCTCAAGATTCTTTCAATGTATTGAGAAATGATCTCTCGCTCTCACTACATAAAGACATCCCATTGTTGTTGCATGCGAAGCTTGACAGGAAGAAAATTAGTGAGAACCTTCCAGAATGCCTCCCATGTAAGAGGATAGTCAGTGCTATTGTATGTGACATCACACCATAAAGAAGCTTTATCGATAAAATAATGTGAAGCACACTTGATTTTATCATTTTTAGCATAATTTTCATTATCAAAATATGAGTCGAATTGAGTTAGCCAAGAGAGAACCTTATGACCATCTTTAATATCATCATAAGTATTAAATTTAAAGGTGCATTTGCTTATCTTCGCCTCTTTGCAGATGGATTGCTCTTCAAGGGTGGCATTGATGATGCAGACAATAGTGTCATCGATAGAGGAAATTTGGGATGTAGGATGCTTGAGGGATCATAGCCCTTGCTCCAATTGGGTTTTGACATCTAGCGCTCTTTGCTTGCACACCAAATCTCACAATAATCTAAGATTTTTGCTCTATCTTTCTTTTGATGCCTCCACAAGCATTATCCAAAAGAAAGAGTTGAAGAATCGAAGAGCTTCTCACCTACTACTTGCTTGCTCGAATCCTTTCTTCTTCTCCTTCACTTTAGCCTTTAAAACTAACCTTTCTTAGTGGTGTTGCTTTGATACCATATCAAGAATCATGTGGTGGGAAAACTTTCTTGAGTTTCTATACCAAACACACACCATATACATAAGAGGAAACTCACTTAAGAACACAAGGAGAGACATGGAGGCCAAAACATTTTCCTACTAGTTTCTTCTTCTTCCTCCTCACTCAATACAATGTATACAAAGTATAGATAAGATACAACATAAAGAAAAGTGATCTACTAAGTCAAACAATGCATAATTGACTATACTAGTCGACTATGGTGCTATAACTATGCCAGCTATAGGTAGGTGCAACAAATTAAATATAATAAGTGATAAGTTAGTGGCCATGTGAGGATCATAATGATCACTGACATGTGAAGTGTAGATGTGCAAACCCATCTAACCAGATGGTGCATCATCAATGTCCGCATGTGTTGAGCTTGCTATCTCAATACTCCTTTCCTCCCTCCCTCCCTCTCCATTTTACTCTCTTAGTCTCTCACCCTCTCTCTCTGTATTTCTCCCTCTATCTCTCTCTCTGCCTCTTCCTCCCTATGTCTCTCTTTTCATCACTCTTCATGCCTTTTTATCTCTCTCTCTTCTCTCTCTCTCTTTTTATCTATCTATCTCTCTCTTTTATGAATGAAAATACCAAGGGTTTCTCTCTCTTAACCTCCCTTCCTTTCCCTCTTCATCTCTCTCTCTCTCTCTCTCTCTCTCTCTCTCTCTCTCTCTCTCTCTCTCTCTCTCTCTCTCTCTCTCTCTCCATATATATATATATATATATATGTTTCCATCTCTCTCAATCTCCCTTCCTTCTCTCTCTTTACAACTCTTTCTCTCCTTTCACACACACACACACACACACACACACTCTCTCTCTCTCTCTCTCTCTCTCTCTCTCTCTCTCTCTCTCTCTCTCTCTCTCTCTCTCTCTCTCTCTCTCTCTCTCTCTCTCTCTCTCTCTCTCTCTCTCTCTCTTTGCTTCTCTCCTCTCTCTACTAAAGTTGATTCCACTAAAAAGATTGAAGCATGGATGTACTATTCCCCTTGTTACATAGCCATCTTGGAGCTACAGAGAGAAGAGGAGTTGGAAATAGAAAGCATATTCTTCTCTTTACAAAGCCCCTCCAGAAGTAGAAATGAAATCTAAAGAGGATGAGTGTGAAAGTGACAAAGAAAAATCCATATAGTACATAAATTACACTAATGAGAAAAAATCACAGTGCCTTCAACCAATAAAGATCCCATGTTGATGAATGGAATGATGATGTTCCCTTTGAGTTGATTAATGGTCCTCAAAGCATGCAAAAAATGTACTAGAAATGGAACAAATAAAATAAGATTTCCTTTATTAGTAGGTTCTATTGACCTAACCACCAACCCTTCACAAGGAAAGATGATGATTATGCCCCATGCCAAAAAAGTGCCAAATTAGAGAAAGCAAAGAAGCTTAGAAGTTCCCTCTTATATAACATTCATTTATGCATCCTCTACAGATGAATCATCTAGAAGTGGTCCCATTTATGGTATAGAGAAATAGCTCTTATTCCCTTTTAGCTCCCTATGGTGTCAAAAAAGTCAAAGCCCATTATAACCAAGTCGAATTCCAATGGCACATTAGAAGAAGAGGAAACTCCCTTGAAGAAATCTAACTATATCCTAAAGCTATGTGGGACACATTCATAAGAGAAGTGGAATGTGAGAAGCAATTCGCCTTTATAGATACAAAGGGAACCTAACCTCATTTCAAAGTGGGCAATGATCTTCATAAATAGGAGTTAGTAACATTTTGCAACATCTGAAAGGGATAGATCCTACTATATCTTGATATCACATTGACTTGGAGCTTGATGCCAAGTCAATATAACAATGTCAATGAATAATGAATCCTAATTACATTGCTCTAGTAAATACTAAGTTACTAAAGCTTTTAGAGGCACAGTTAATTTATCCACTAGCTGACAATGCATGGGTTTTGCCCATAGTGGTTGTGCCCAAGAAAAATAAGAAGCTTTGCAACTATGTGGACTTCCAAAATTTCAATTCCAAAGCAAAGAAAGATCATTCTCCTATCCCTTTAATTGTTCGATTGTTGTTGGATATAGTCATAAGCAAATGATTGTATTACTTTTGCTGGATGGATTCAATGGATATAGCCAAGTACAAATTGAAAAAAAGATCAATCCAAGCCAACCTTCACAACAGAATGGGAAACCTATGAATATTATGTAACATAGAAAAGCATATATCCATATGTATGTTGTTATCATGCATAGAAATACATATGCTCCCAGTTCAAATCTCCATAAAGATGCATCCTCCATGATGTGTATATCTTGGCTAATGTCTTCTTTCACTCGCGAAAACTTTGGCATCTCTATAGCTAGAACAAATAAAAGTGATTATGCTCTCTTGATAACATCATCTCATCAACAACATCATCAAAATCATCCAATTATTTTGCATCCTGAGTTCCTATATCATTAGCATCATGCACTACCAATGTAGAATTAGCATTTTCATGTATTGTTTCATTCTCACTTAATGCATTTTTAGCTTGCACTATTGTTGTAACATCTCTCTTCTCAATCAAAGCATCATCAAAAGGCACTTTCATAGTAATATTAATGGCTAGTTGATCAACATCATCAAATATAATATAATAGCTTGTATATCATGTGCACCCTCCTTTAATATTGCATTTGCAACCACAGTCATTGCATCTGTATCATCATCACTAACTTGCATATTAGATAACATAGAAGCATACCTAGTCAAGATCTTTGCATCATCAATATCCCTTGATATGGCATCTATACTATCCTCTATCAAATAATCTATACTTGAAAATAGACAAGAGAAGAGAGAGGTGAAGCACCCAAAAGCACACACATGTAAAAGCAATGGAGAGTTGAGAACATAGAGAAATAGGGCTAAAATATTCTTCTTCTTCCACATAAAAGAACTAAGCCGATAATATAATAAAAGACTCATATGAAGGTATGACAACATATGTACATAAAGTCATTAAGTGTGGACCAACTAAGGAAACAAGAGGTGGTACAACGAATGTGCCATAACTATGGATGGACTATGTGGGTACAACGAATGTGCCATAACTATGGATGGACTATGTGGGTATAGTCCAAATGTAAAATCACTGGCGCATCCTCATGTCAATCACCTAACACACCACTAAATAATATCATGCCACATCACCAAAGCATGTAGTAAATATCGGCTCATATAGAGATCAAAATCTCAACACTTCCTCTCAAGCTCAGCTTGAGCTCATGAACTCCAAGCATAGTCTTGAAGCATTGAAGCTTCTCATCTCCCAAGGCCTTGGTGAAAATATTAGCAACTTGATCCTTTGTGCTAAGATAAACCAAGTCAATGTTGCTTGCTAGAGTCTTCTCCTAAAAGAAATGGTAATGGACCTCTATGTGTTTAGTCTACATATGTACACTCGTTCTTAGCCAATTGAATGCTACTAAGGTTATCACAATAGGCGATAACCTTCTTGTTCGCATGCATCCCCAAATCATAAAGTAGCTTGTGTCACCAAGCTACCTCACATGCTACAATTGTAGCACCTTTGTACTCTACCTCTATACTAAACAAGGCAATTGTTGCAAAAAGATGCGGATCTAGAGCATGGCAAAAGCTATGCTGGATGGAAGATGAAGAGCAAACTCATGATGACATAGACAAGTAGACACCAACTATTACACAAGTGAATTAGATTCGAAGATGGCAGCTTGGACTCATAAACACAATCTTGTGTATTATTGTACTGACAAGTGCAAGACTAACACTAACTAATAAACAAAAGCATCATGATGTATTCTTTTTTTTTTTTAAGTGGTAGTCAAGTACAATGCTTTATAATTGCTAGATGGGTAGCAGTTTTCCCTCTCTGTGCATATGGGATTCAATCGGCTTCATGTCCTAAGCCTAAACTGCCTCATACAAAGAGGCCACAGTGGGTGTGATTGTAAATATCTCAACAACTGTTATGTGTTTCTTGTTGCTCTAAGTAAAAACAACACTAGTAAAGGAAAACATAAAACCACTTGGATCCTATCTCTGAAATACTACAAGTCTAATCTACATTTGTGTAACCATGCAAGTCCAATGATACACTTGTATCATAGAATAAGGTATAGTCCAATGTGGTCTTAACATGGTGCAATATGTGTCACACTGCATCCAAATGTGGCTTCCATGGAAGTTGCATAAATTGACTCTCCAAAACAATTATAAAGTTTAGGTCTAGCATAGTGATTATCAAATAGATAAGACTATACACAATCTTCTAATACATAGTGACATCCTCAATCAAGTCACCCTCACGTGCACTAACTTAGCATTAATATCCAAAGATACAGAAATAGGCTTGCAACAATCAGCTATATCATACTTCTTCAACATACTATCTCCATGACAACCATATACCCTCTAGAGTCCTAGGTGCTTACTTCAACCTATATGAGACCTTATGGAGCTAGCGTACATAATCTAGATGATTCTCATTTACATAGCCAGGGAGTAACTAGGTGGTTACACCACATAAACTTCATCTTGCAACTCTCTCTACAAGAAGTCATTCTTAACATTCATTTGATGCATGATCTAACATTTTGATGTAACCAATGCTATGATAACCCTTATAGTGGCTATTTTAGCCACCAGAGCAAAGATCTCCTCATAATCAATACCATGAGTCTGTGCATATTCTTTGGCAATTAGTCGTGCCTTATAGTGCTCAATAGATCCATCTAACTTATGCTTGATCCTGTAAACCCATTTACAGCCAATAGTTTTCTTACCTTCAGGTAAGGGCACTAACTCCCATGTGTCAATATCCATAAGTGTATCCACTTATTCATCCATAGCATGATACCAATGGTCATTATCCACTGCATCCTCAAAACAAGCAGGTTTCACAACTTGCACAACCTTAGCCATGTATGTATAGTGATATGAGCTACGTAGCTATCATATGTCAACAACTGCATTGGCTTTCTCACTCTACTTGACCTGCATAGACTTGGATTAGTAATAAGTACTTTAGCATCCTCTTGTGCCTTTTGCACACCAGCTCAGGTAAGTTACTCATGAATATATGTGTGCATCATGTGGGTTCAAAATAAGGTATTTTTAAAATACCATTTATATATTTTTTTAAACATACGGAAGGGTGTAATATAAAGAGGTTATTTACACATTGAATAGAAAAGGGTTATGTTTTATTTAGGAAAAATTCACAGATAAGGATATTTATAAATAGATATTGAACATATGTGATGTAGAGGATATACATATAGTAACTTCCCCAAGCACACCAAGTATTTTAATAGACAAAATTCCAAACTCCTCATCCAATTTGTGCTCAGAGCCATCTGAATCAGCATTAACATAAGAGAAACCTAATTATACATCTATCATAATAGGTGAGTTCCCAACTTTCTCTTTATCTTTTCTTGAAATCTATGATATACTTAGTGGGGTAACTTGTGATGTCAATCTGTCACTCCAAGGTTTATTAACAAATCCATGACTAGGAGACTATTGTGGTCTATTTAGTGTTTATGAGTGCTGACTTATTTTCTATACATCCACACCCTCATGCTCATCAATCCCAACTACATTCTACACATTACTATAGTAGCTACTCATTTCATTATAAAAATCCCCTGCTAACTCTCAACTGTTGTACCAAGGCTATAGCATCTACATCCCTTATGCTCAAGAGAATATCCAACAACTACACATTTTTTGCTTTGGGATCTAATTTACTATGCAATTCATTAGGATATATGCACATAAACAATAGATCCAAACACTTTCAGATCGGAAAGATTCGGCTTTCTACTCGTAAACTTCTCTTTGGGTGTCATATCATATACAACAACAATGTGTGTCCTATTCATAATATATATATTAGTAGCAAATGCTTCAACTCAACAATAATGAGGCAAGTTTCCTTTTGACATCCATGCATGAACCAGCTCTATAATATGCTTGTTTTTTAGCTCAGTAACTCCATTTTATCGTGTAGTATATCTACATGTATACTATCTCTGTATACCATTTTTCTATAAAAACATAAAAAAACTCGTTGGAGAGATATTCTTCCCCTCCATCCAGCCTTAGGCATTTAATATGCAACCCTAGCAGAGTATCCTTTTTGTCTTCTTGATGAGAAATTCCCATGCTTGCACTTCTCATGCCCTACTCCCTCTTGCTATATGTTGGGGGTAAAGGCGCCTCCACCTAGCCGCCTGTGTATTACTACACTGACACTCACCGCCACTGCACACTGCAGGTGGCGGGTGCCCATCACCGTCACTTTATTCTTTATTCTTTTAGTGATAGTTTGAATAAAGGAAGGTCTGATCACACATTGTGACTGTTGGAGTTCCCATTTCTTGTCTCTCTCTTTCTTGCTCTTGCTCTCCCGCCATAGCTCTTGCGTGCAAGCTTCGATCCTTCTCACCTTTCAACTGGTATCAGAGCACGGCTTCCGATTCTTGAGCTTGGTTCGTGGCATTCTCAGCTTCCCATCGACTCCCCACTTGCATTGGGTCTCCTTCCCGGCAGCCATAGCTCATTCTCTTGAGCTCCCGTCACTCCCCGGCTTCCCGAGCTTCTTCCCGGCCTATTGAGGCACCATCAAGGCATTGACATTGAGGTATTGCTTCATTATTTTAGAGATTTATCTCAGTCCATAGGTCTAGGTAAATAGGGTAGCCACCATTGAAGCTTCCAACCTTCATATCTCTTTGCCACTGGTTGTGGGCTACTAAAGGCTAGTTTCCAGGCCTATTTGGCTCATGTTTGAGCCCTCCAACCTCTCCAGACCTGCCATGTGGACCAGCAAGAGTAGTAGTAACATCACGCAAATTTGCACCTGATTCTGTACAGCCACCATTCAGCCACTTCAGCTCCAGCTCTAGCTTGGCATTAAGCACTTGTTTGGGCTCCATTTTGGGCTTCTTGCACATGTATTGATACTTGGCATTGATCCTTTGAGATTAGGTATTCATTTGGTGGCTGAAAATAATATTTTAGGACTGTTATAAATAGTCCATAGACATTTTATGCTAGTGCTACATTCACAGTTTATGCCTATGCTTATTTGGGCATGACTACATAACCTGTTTGATGCCTATTGCATCCCGATTGATTGGGGGATTGAAGCTACATGTCATGCTATGATTTTGGCCTGATTGTGGGGCTAGAAATACACAGTTTATAACAGTAAATGCATGCTTGGGCTGAAGCTATCTTTCATGCTTTGACATATGCCTATTAGTTCCGAGTGTATGTCTTGGGCTATGCTATGATGTATTGATCATCGAGGGATGGCTTTGAGCTTGCCATTGGATCCGGATGCATTTGGAAGCTTGAGCTTATTTCAGCCCGCACTTATTGACATCGGTCTATCCTTGATAGTGGTCAGTGCTTTGACAGTTATATGCTCTTTGGGTACATGCTTACCCGACGCCTACGGCTTGATGCATTTGTCTTGGCACAATGTACCATGTATTTGTTGAGCTTTAGTGCTCTCTGAAGACTTGGCTTGGATTCTCATCTGTTATTTCGGAATTTTGTATTGGATGTCATTTTGGTTGTCAAAGATCTTTATTGGGATGTATGTCTTGCTCATGGATTCTACCTACAGTTGCTTTGTAGTCGTCATGCTCTTGAGATGCTATTGAGGCATTGTCTTGATTACTTGTATTTGGTACTTTGACTTGGTTCGCTTGAGCTGTTGAGCTCGTTTATCCGCCTTTTGAGCCAGCGGGAGCATCTTCTATGCTTGACCGACATTGAGCAAGAGGTTTATGCTATTTTGAGCATTTTGCAGATACTTGAGACTTTGGGATATCTTACTTTTAAATGATGCATGGTTCATGCACTGATATCTTGGAGTTGATTTTGACTTGAGCTTGGGCTTTGCACTCTTGTGAGCATACACCTACTAGTGTCAGGTCTTGCCAGTGTTATGTATACTTTGCCCGAATGTCTAGGGGGTATGCCTACTCATTGATGGATGCTTTAGTGACATGTTTGGGTGTTTGCTCAGGGTCTTGATGACTGTTTGATGCTGATTTATGCCCGTTTATGGCTGGTCATGTCTTGGCTGTCATTTATTGACTTGGTGCAGTGATTTGGTCAGCAATTGGCTCTCACAGTACCCTACTATCATTTATTACAACAAGCATATAACTCCAGACTGACATGGATTTTTCATGCTGAAATATTCTGAAATGATGTACTTTCACTAGTACTTGGTGGATAGAAGCTTTGGTTACACTTTTCTTGCCATTTTCTCTTGATTTTGGTGATTTTTTTATCATTTTTTGCAGTAAACAGCAAGCAGTTTTTGAATTATCTATAGTCTTCCAACCTGCATTATGGCGAGTTCGTCCACTGATCATGCTATTTTCAACATCACTAAGCTTGATTGTACGAATTACTCTTATTGGAAGAGCCAAATTTGGCAGGTGTTGGTGTAGAAATCACAGATCAAACCTTTGAGGTTGAGTGGGCATCCGCCTGCAACTATGCCAGATGAGGAATGGCTTGAGCTTGATGAGTCATGCAAGTCCACTATTGTTTTATCTCTCACAGAACAAGTTCATTACAATGTATTTGAGGAAGAACAGAGTGCATGGCAGTTGTGGGATAAAATCAAGAATCTCTATGACAAGAAAAGTCCAGCGAGTCAGATGTATTGGCTGAAGCAGCTTATGGATCTGCACATGAAGGAGAATGTGACTATGTCTACTCACTTGAGCCAGTTCCATGCTATACTCAAGAACTTGACTTCACAGGACATCACTTTTGCAGAGGATGTCACTCCTCTTTTCTTGCTTGGTACTCTTAATGAGTCATGGGATGTATTTCGCACTGCATTATGTGCCTCTACTGCTACCTTGAAATTATCTGATGTTGAGAGTGCTCTTCTGCAGGAAGAGGTTAACCAAAAGAATTTGGATGCCTCTCGTGTGTCGCATGCTATGACAGTTAGAGGCAGGAATGATGGATATGGAAAGCATGGCAATGGCAATGGCCGTGGACGGGATTCTCAGAAATCTCGGTCCAAATCTCGTGGGAAGTCATGTAGCAAATCCCGTGGCAGGAATGCAGATGTTACTTGTCACCATTGTGGGAAAAAGGACCATATTAGGCCACAATGCCATGAATTGCGCAATGACAGGTGCAAAGATAAGGGAAAAGACAAAGTGTAGGATAAGTCTTTTGATCGCAGCATAGTACCTGCAAAGTCCAGTGTTAAAATTGAAGAGATCAATGTTATGCAACCTGAGGATGTTGATGATGATTATATCCTTGCAGCTTCTTCTAGTGCTTCACAGATGATAGAGATACACTCTATGTATGCACAGTGTTGGTTGTTGGACTCAGGTGCATCCTTTCATGTGACACCTTGCCGAGATTGGTTTCATTCATACCATATTGTTTCGAGTTCTGTGCACTTGGGTGATGACAGCTCTCTTGATATTGTGGGAATTGGTGATGTTAGGCTGTAGTTTCCTTCTGACAGCAGTTTTGTTATGCAGGATGTACATCATGTATCCGCTTTGACACGAGTCTCATGTTAGCTGGACAACTTGATGACGCAGGTTATCATGTATCTTTTGGAGACTCTGCATGGAAGATCACTCATGGCAGACTTGTGATTGCAAGAGGTGCCAAGGCTAGCAGCCTCTATCCCTTGATTGTATCCACTTCTTCCCTTGATCATGCTTTGTCTGTGGGTTCTATCCCACATGTATCTCTTTGGCATGCCCGTTTGGGCCATATGCCTTTGAAGGGAATGAAAATGATTTCTGGTTTGCAGTACTTACCGCCCCTTGATTATGCATGTTTTGATTCCTGTGAGCATTGTCTTTATGGCAGGCAGACTAGGTCTATGCATAAGAAGTTTGGTAGGCCATGCATGAGTGAGCCCTTGGCATTGGTACATTCAGATGTCTGTGGGCCCATGCCTTGTCAGTCTATGGGTGGTGCAAAGTATTTTGTTACTTTCATAGATGATTTTTCATGGAAAGTTTGGGCTTATCCCATTAAGCTGAAATTCGATGTCTTGCCTGTGTTTTAGAGATGGCTTGCATTGGTTGAGAGCCAGTCTAGGTATAGGCTAAAATGCCTAAGGACAGATAATGGGGGTGAGTATGTCTCACGTGTTTTTGAACAATTTTGTGATGAGGGGTATTAAGCGTCAGTTGACCGCCCCCTACACCCCTCCAGAATGGTTTGGTTGAGCAAATGAATAGAACCATCCAGGAGCATGTACGCAGTATGCTTAGCCATGCAGGCCTACCACATAGCTTTTGGGCTGAGGCAGTTAGTATAGCTATGCATATCATAAATAGATCACCTTCTAGTAGTTTGGATTTCTAAGTTGCCGAGGAGGTATGGACTGGAAAACCTCCCTCTTATGTGCATCTCTGTGTCTTTAGATGTGAGGCATTTTTCCATGTGCCCGGGGACAAGAGAAGTAAGCTGGATCCTAAGAGTGTCAAATGCATTTTCCTTGGTTATGGGGATGCAAGCGAGATGGGTTACCATCTCTGGGATCCACATGTGCGGAAAGTCATCCGCAGTCATGATGTAGTCTTCCATGAAGACAAGATGCATAGGCAGCCTGAGAGAGTTGTTGAGATCTGCAGGGTCATATTTCAGGAGAAGCCAAGAGCTCCCACACAGCCAGCTGGACAGCCTACAGCTGCAATAGATGCTCATGGTCAGGGTGTTGGACAAGTAGCTGGGCAGGCAGCAGAGCCTATTGTGAGACGATCTGCTAAAGACAAACGTCCACCTAATAGATTTTAGCCCTTGATGCATTATGTTTTGGTTACAGATGTAGGAGAGCCTTTCACTTACGATGAGGCTATGCGTAGGGGTGACAGTCACTCCTGGGAGAGGGCTATGCAAGAGTCTAAGATAGACTCCTTGCATAAAAATGAGACTTGGGATTTGGTTTCCTTGCCTAAGGGCAAGAAGTAGTCTTGGCTTTGGTTTCTCAACTTGACTTGGATTTATACCAGATGGATGTCAAGATGGCTTTCTTATATGGGGACTTGCATGATGAGATTTATATGGAGCAGCCTAAGGGCTTTGCAGAACCTGGCATGGAGCACCTAGTGTGCAAATTGAAGAAAAATCTTTATGGCTTGAAGCAGGCACCTAGGGATTGGTATCATAAGTTTGATGCCTTTATGCAGTCACAGGGCTACAGCAGGAGTGCTATGGATCCGTGTCTTTACACGAATTGATTTTGGTACTCTATGTGGATGATATGTTGATAGCAGGGAAAGCTCATGATGAGCTAGATGCTCTTAAGGCTCAGCTCAAGAAGAGCTTTGAGATGAAAGATCTGGGACATGCTTCTCACATACTTGGTATGTGCATCAAACGCGACAGGCATCAGGGACTCCTCTACTTGTCACAGAGAGGGAGTACATTCATAAAGTCCTTGAGCACTTCCACATGCAGGACATAAAGCCTATTGGCTGTCCATTGCCTTCTTATGTGAAGGTATCATAGGCTGATTGTCCACAGACAGATGAGCAGAGGGCCGAGATGGCCAAGATTCCCTATGCATCCACAGTGGGCAATCTTATGTATGCCATGATAGCCACTCATCCAGATATTGCCTTTGCAGTTGGTGTTGTGGCACGCTATATGGCTACACCTGACAAGAAGCATTGGGATGCCGTGAAGGGTATCATGAGGTACCTGAAGGGCACCGCAGATATGCGCATATGCTATGGCAGCCAGGATACCGAAGTCGTGGGATACACTGACTTTGATTATGCAGGACATGTAAGATAGTAGGAAGTCCACTTTCGGCTATGTATTCACCTATGCTGGAGGTGTTGTTTCTTGGATGTCCAGGGTGCAGAAATGGATGGCCCTTTCTATTACAGAGGCCGAGTATGTTGCAGCCACTAAGGCTTGCAAGGAGGCCATTTGGTTGGGTCGTTTGGTTGCTGACCTTGGTATTGGTGCTATCCCTACACTTCATTCAGATTCTATGAGTGCTATTCAGTTAGCCAAGAATCCAATCTTCCATGCAAAGACGAAACACATTGAGGTGAGGTATCACTTCATATGTGGGGTCATTGAGGACAAGTCTGTTGATCTTGTCAAGATCTCGACTGACCGGAATCCTGCAGATCTGCTCACAAAAAGCCTCTCTATAGAGCGCTTTGCCTTCCTCAAGAGGTTGATGGGCATGGGATGAGATGATGTCTTTCCTCATCCTATTGTACATTGTACATGCTGTACTATCTTTTTTCTTTTTCTTTTCACTCCTCACTAAGGAAGATTTGCCTTTAAGTGGGAGGTTGTTGGGGGTAAAGGTGACTCCGCCTAGCCGCCCGTGTATTACTACACTGACAGTCACCGCCACTGCACACTACAGGTGGCGGGCGCCCGTCATGGTCACTTTATTCTTTATTCTTTTAGTGACAGTTTGAATAAAGGAAGGCCCAGTCACGCATTGTGACTGTTGGAGTTCCCATTTCTTGTCTCTCTCTTTCTTGCTCTTTCTCTCCTGCCATAGCTCTTGCGTGCAAGCTTCAATCCTTCTCATCTTTCACTATATACTCTTGAGAAGGGTCTCCTTCTCTTGTTTTGACTGCTCTCAATATCTCCCCATGCCTTGTATTTATAGCTAAATTGATGAAGAAGGGTTGTGGCTAAGAAAAAGAGCTCTTTATGGAAGGGATCTTGACAAAATCAACAATGTGAAGCTTCCAAGTTGCAATTTGATGCTGGTGGCAATTTGATCTTTGAGGTCCAAAGAGGCTGCCAGAGATACCATGACTGATTCACCTCGCTCTCGGATGATCTTGCTTCATCCCAAGCCTCTCATCCAATTGAGAAGAGGGGGAGATTGCTGGAGTTAATTGCTGAATCTCTGGAGTTGAACTCGGACTTTTTGGTACAGAATTGGAGATGCCAAATTGGGGGAGAATAATGCGTTGTTTTTTTTTCATAAAAAAAGAGGGGACACCTTGTTCGTCATCATCTCCCTCCTTAATATTCTTCTTTTTCTTCATAAATCTAAATCTTTACAGTTTTGTGACTTATTTGACTTGCCAAGTTTAAAATGTGTTTGGTCACAATCCAAAACTTACTAGTCATAACTGTGGTGCATATGGCAATCCTCGTGTAGAGATATTTGCAGCTGTATCAGGACTCGGAAGGTGTCAGGTTTAAAAACTTTGGACTATTTTTATTCTAGACTTCCTCTATTTAATGGTCTAGAATCCTTCAAGTCTAATTGCAAGAAGTCAAGAAAATTTGAAATTAAATTCGGGATATCACATCCTCTCCCCCTTTTAGAGGAATCAAGATGTCTTGATCTCAAATGAAAATGGGGATATTGGTTACATGGTGATTCCTAGTGGTCAATCCAAGTGGCATCCTCTTTAGGGTAGTCTTTCCATTGGACGAGATATTCTCTAAGGGTTTTGCTTCTTAGAGTCTTCTCCCACATGTGAAGTATCTTTTCTGGTTGAAGTTTGAGGACTCCTTAACTAGGCATTACAATTTGTTGGTCATTTAGCACATGGTCTAGGTTAGGGACATATGCTTTCAATACCGACATGAAATACAGTATGTACTTTTAAGTTATTAGGGAGTTGTAGCTTGTAGGAATTTGGCCCTAGACACTTTAGCACCTTATATGGCCCACAATACCTAGGACTTAGCTTCTTGAATCCCCCCAAAGATAAGGAACTTTTCTTTGGGAGAACTCATTAGAAAACCATGTCACCTTCTTTGAAGATGTGTTCTTGCCTTTGTTGATCGGCATATGCCTTCTGTCATCCTTGGTGGCTTCAATATCTTGCCTTATAGCTTTCACTTGTTGCTGATCCATTTCTTCTAGAATTTGCCTAGATGCTTCTACCCGTAGGGTAGGATCGGAAAAATTTAATGGTGTAAGACAATCTTGCCCATATAGTGCTTGAAAAGGAGTCATTTGAATACTTTGATGGTATGCTGCATTGTAGGAAAATTCAACAAAGGGTAGATATTGGATCCATCGTTTGGATTCCCTATTACAATAAGCTCTCAGTATGTCTTCAATAACCTGACCCGCTTTGTTTGAGTGAAATGCAATCTACCGATACTATGAATCCTAGATATTCAATTTTCTTCTTGAAGAAAGCATATTTCTTCTTTTTAGCATACTGTTTGTGGGCCCTCATTGTTTCAAGAACTATTCGTAGATGTGGTTTATGGTCTTCTTCACTCTTGGAATATGTTAATATATCATCAAAGAATACGAGGACGAAGTCATCAAGATAGGGCCAGAAAATGTGTCGCATCAACCTATTGAAGGTGGTAGGAGCATTTGTTAACCCAAACAACATCACAATAAACTCATTATGATTGTACCTTGTGTTAAAAGTAATTTTAGGGATATATTCCTCCCTAATTCTTATTCGATAATATCTTGATCTAAGATCAATCTTTGAAAAAACATTTGCTCCCTGGAGTCAGTCAAGCAACTTATCCATCCCATGAATTGGATATTTATTTTTCACTCTCACTTAGTTTAATCCACGATAATCAATACAAAGGCCGAGTGTTTTGTCTTTCTTTTTTTAAAATAAAATCGGGGCTCCCCATGGTGAATTACTTGGTTGGATGTATCCATGGTCTAATAGCTGCTTGAGTTGTTCTTTCAACTCAATGGCTTTAGGAATTGACATTCGGTAAGGCCGTTTGGTGATGGGGGTAGCGCCTGGAATGAGTTGAATTCCATGATCTACTTCCCTTGCTGGTAGGAGCTCTGTAGGTATTCTAGAAAAACATCCACATATTCTTTTAGCCAAGATGGTTGATCCTTGGCTTCACTATCCTGCTTAGCCTTGTTGAGTTTAATTAGATAGCCGGGTAATCCTTTCTTGAGTCCTTTTACTATTCGGCAGACTTTAGCTAGTTGAACCTTAGGGTTTCGTGCTTCTCCCTGAGTGGTTACTTGTTCTCCCTTTGAGTTATAGAATGTAATTTGGCCGGATATGGGCATTATTTGGAATTAACCAATCCATTCCTAGCAAACACTCTTAAGCCTTGAGGTTCATAATTTGGAAGTTTATTTTGGAAGAATTGCTACCCAAGCTAAATTCTACCTTGCTAGTTTGTTGTGTTAATAGAACTTATTTGCTATTTGCTAATTTCACAAGCATTATAGGTGCAAGAATATTGTTTATGCCTAGCCTTTTTGCACATTTTGGTGATACGAAAGAGTGGGTACTTCCACAGGATTAAAATTCGAAAGGGTTTACCTTGATAATCTACTAGTGTCTGAATTATTGAGAATTGGTGATTTGGACCCTTCTTATTGAGACTGGCGTGTACTCTAGATCTTTCCCTATTCAGATTCCATCATGGGATCTTTATTATTGTTGATCTCCTTTAGGTTTATTCTAGTGATGTTTCCCCTGGCATCTTGGCTTTTGCCCACGAAACTGACCTTAGCCAATACCTTGGCCAAGATTTGGGCATTGCCTCTTGAAGTGTCATGGTTTCTTGCAATAGAAGCACCTTGGAGTCTCATTTCTTCTTCCTATGGGTATAAAGCTTCCCACAGCATTTGATTTGGCCTTCTTTGTTTTGTTTGGTTGGCACTGTCCTTGGGCTCTTTTTGCATATCCTTGAAAGTTGCCCTTATTTTGATTGTTTTTGTTTCAAATTTTTGCATTTCTTGGTCTTTGTTCAATCTCTTGAACTATTGAAACTGCCCGAATCAATGCATCTTGTAAATTTGATGGTCTCATTGATTCAAGACGTGTATTCAGGAGTGAATTTAGACCACTGCAAAATTCGGATACTTTCTCTAAAACATCCATCGTAGGTGCATATTTTAGAATTGTTACAAATTTGGAGTAGTAAGCTTCTAGTCTTAGGCTTAACTACTTTAGATTGAAAAACTTATTCATTTTCTGGACTTGATATATGGGCGAAAGATATCTCTCACGTACCACATCCTTAATTTTGTCCCAAGTGATAGCACATTCAGGCGTTCTTTGGTCCTTGCACCATTTTTTACACCAAAGATAGGCATCTCTTATGAGTTTTAGTTTAGCAATCATGGCTTGATTTGGCGGTACAGTCCTTGCGACAATGAAATAGTCTTCCATAGACTCTATCCATGTTTTTGCTTTCGTTGGAATGTCCCTTCCTTTACCATCAAACGCTGGTGGCTTGTACTGCTTGAGAAGAAATTTCTTCTCTTGGGCTTCCGTGGTATTGAGATTCAGGGTGACATTCTAAGAATTATGCAATTTTATGATTAATTTTCTTTCCAAACATATTCAGAAAAAAAGATGTTCACTTGCTTATTCTACCTCATTAATTTAGGATGGAAATTATGTACTACTTGCCCTTTTGACAATGATCAAGGTTTATACTTCAAAAGAGAGTTTTAAATTTTAAAAAAATCAGAAAAAAATCCTATCTACTATTTTTGATTTATCAAGGAGACAAAGGGATGGACAAAAAAAATATTTATGTCACTAGGAAGGGAAAACATTATTTGAGTAGTTTGGGAGCTCATATTATTATTGGAAAAGATTTTTCTACCACAATCTAGGCATGGAATTGTGATGCATCCATCACATAGTAATTAGGATTTCGAGAATAAATATTTAGAAACCTATATTTCACAGGAAGATCAGGTAATCCATCTTTCTTGTAGTTGCGGCAACTGGAGCGTCCTACAACCATGACTCGATCTGCCAGTATAACCCTTGTAACCTCCTTATAGATGTACCGGTTTAGTTTGACTTATCACCCTCTATAGTGAACATGTTTAAGTTTACTTTGGCCTCATAGAAGAGATAAATCTTGGCAACCTTAAGGGCTTCCATCAACCTTAACCTCTTTAAATTATTATGGAGGTAAGCAAGACGGTTTGCATCAATGTAACAATACCCTCCGCTTAACATCCATTGCCTTTCGTAATACATGGGTGAAGGATTGTATATCTTATCTAATATCTGCATCATCTAGTTTCTCTAGCTGAAGCTAGAAGAGTGTATTGCTAACATAAACATAACTTGGAAAATCAAGAATCATTTCCAAGGTTCATCTTTCTGCCAAAAATCAAGAACATATATCAACAAGAGAAGACTTCACTACTTAAGGGGAAAGATATTTTATGATGTAAATATAAGTAGTTTTATTTACTTGCGTCATGTCCTACATCAACGTGTGCTCTGATACCAATTGTAACATGCTGCTTGGCGGTATGTTCTTAGTAGCCCACCAAGAGATGTCCTAGAAAGCACCGTCTGAAATTTTGATAAAACCCTCGGACTTTGCTAACTAGGCTTGCTTGAGTCTACTCCACAGTGGAAGTTCTAACCCCTCCCCCCACCAGGATCAACTTGAGCTTTTCTGGTCAAATCTATTACTAGCGGCTAATTAGTATTATTGGATTCTAAAGTGATGCAAATCAGGCTTTTTGGCTTCTAATGGTCCATCAAGTGCGATTTTTATTTCTTCTTAGGAAAGCTCTGGGCTTACCGAGACCACCCAACCATAGGTCTGGATCCATCGGGGGTCCATCCTCCTGCTTCCCTAAAGAGAGTAGATTTAGTTATCTAATTACCTATCACTTTAGGTTCAACATATAAAAACAACTTCTTTGAATTATCTCCTAATAAAAATTCATTACATGCCTTTAATTCATGACACAAAAATGGAGTAAAGCCATTCCTTCTTACTAGTTCATTTCAAAAAAAAAAGACATTTACAATGTTTTATGTTCAAAGTATTATTCTCTCCAAGTTTCATTCCCCAGCTAGTATTGGAACGAACTTCTAGAACACAGTTTGAAAATTGAAGGGTAGTTGGTAGTTCATAAGAGCCTAAGGAGCTTGTGACTAGAGCCCCTTGGTATCCTCACCTCATCCTACTGACTAGAGTTCCCTACAACAAGACCTTTTGTGTCATGATTGGTCAATTTTCACTATAACATGAAACAAAAGAAAAAAACCCCTTGGAGTAGGTTTTGTTCACATTGGCCTTGGGGAGGTCTAGCACCAATATGAATATTGCCTTGGTCTTGGCAATCTGTACTCAGTCATCTGTCTTTTAGCCTGATGATTTTAGAAAATATCAGTACCTAGCTTGCAATCACAAACATCTTTATTTCGAATGCATTATATATAAACTTCTAATAGGTTTATTTCCAAGACAAATCTTTTCTTTTCAAAATTTAATAACATCGAGACAAATTACGATAGTGGCAAAATTATCATCGATGAAAATACTTAATAGTACCGAGACAATTTAGTATAAGTGGCAAAATTAGCATCAGTGGCAATACTTAATAACATCGAGAAAAATTAGTATAAGTGGAAAAATTAGCATAAGTGGCAATACCTTCCAATAGTCTTCCTAGATTTTCCCTTCCTTGGGGATTAGTTTGGATTGAAATCTAAGCAAGAATTTCATACTTGAGGATAACTCCCTTGAAGTTCGTGGATCTTTGCTTGCAATAAAAGAAAATCTTGGTTAGTGCAATTACAAACAATATCCTTTGGCCATTTTATCTCAAGTTCTCTTATATACTGAGGATTAACAACCGTGATTACCCATAAGAGAATTCATTTGATCAATACAAAAATAAAAAATATTAAATCTTTTAGGGACACATTACCTTCCTTGTACTCACTTAGGTTCATCTTGTATAGTCCCAAGTTACCCCTTGGAATTCATGGTTAAGAATTTCTCAAAGAGATTATATGCAGGGATCGTATAAAATCTTATTTTACGCATACAGCTTTTGTTGCACGTTCATGGGATAAAGGCGTACTAGCTGTTTTTATTTAAGAAAAATAGTACCTAAGGATCCATGATGGGTGCTTGATTGATGGTATTCACGGCTCCGTTTGTTATCAACGTACTCGCTATTCCATCTGTAGGAATTGTGTCCATAGTGGTATTGGAAGCTCTTGCCTCCACGACCTTCGTAACTTTCTTCTTCGACGTCATGTTCTTTATTCGCGAGATTGCAAAAAGGAGATTTGGCAAAGGAGCTTGGGGGTAATTAGATTGACGGAATTTTGATTTGATGAAGGGGAAGGTGATCACCAAGAATTTCGAGAAATCGAGAAGAGTCTTGATTCCACAAGGGGAGCTTATGGAGTATTTTCCTTGTCTTCTTGATGAGAAATTCCTATGCTTGTGCTTATCTTGCCCCACTCCCTCTTGCTATACTCTTGAGAAGGGCCTCATTCTCTTGTTTTGACTGCTCTTAACGGCTCCCTTGCCTTGTATTTATAGCTAAATTGAAGAAGAAGGATTGTGGCTGAGAAGAAGAGCTCTTTATGAAAGGGATCTTGGCAAAATCAGCAATCTGAAGCTTACAAGATGCAATCTGATGCTGGCGATTTGATCTTTGAGGTCCAAAGAGGTTGCCAGAGATGCCATGATTGATTCTCTTGGCTCTCGAATGATCCTACTTCATCCCAAGTCTCTCGAATGATCCTACTTCATCGAACTAAGAAGAGAGGAAGATTGTTGGAGTTAATTGATGAATCTCTAGAGCTGAACTTAGGCTTTTTGGTATATAATTGGATATGCCAAATTGGGGGAAAATAATGCATTGTTTTTTTCCATAAAAAAGGGGCGGGAGGGGGCATGGCCTATTCCTCATCATCTCCCTTCTTAATCTTCTTCTTTCCCTTCATAAAGCTAAAGCTTCAAAGTTTTTGTGACTTATTTTACTTGCCAAGTTTAAAATGTGCTTGGTGAATCCATAACTTACTAGTCATAACTACCGTGCATATGGCAATCACATAGAGATATTCATAGCCATATCGGACTCGGAAGGTGTCGGGTTTATGAACTTTGGACTATTTTATTTGAGACTTTCTCTATTTAGTGGTCTACAATCCTTAAAATCCAATTGCAAGAAGTTGGTATATCACATCAAAGTTGCAATCTTTATCGGATCCCACACATTAGAATGTATCAAATCAAGTGGCTTCTTGCATACATGCTCTTTATATGGAAAGGCATGCCTTGCTTGCTTTCCAAATTAATATGCTTCACATGTCTTATACATCCCATCAACCCTAAAAATGGGCGAGCTATTCACAATCTATTTTGACTCAATGTCTTTTAGTTGGTTCACATTCATGTGACCAATTCTCTTATGCCAAATTTTAATATCAACCACAATACTCGAATCTTGTGCAAACATTGCAGCATCCATTTTGGGTAGATTTACATTAAGAGTAAATAATATGCCATCATGTTTCTCTTTTGCAATCAACTTGCAATCGTTTTTGAGATCTTGTACATAACAACCATTAGATGTGAATCAAACTTGCAATCCATGTTCTACCATCATTCGTCGACCAACAGAAACCAAGTTTTTTGTAATATTTGGTACATGCAACACATTAGTCAAGTACTTAGTCTTGCCATCTTGCATACTTAATAGAACATTTTCAAAGTGAGTAATGGGGTGAGTTGTATTATCCCATGTCTCTACATACCCCTGAGACTAGATTGTGCATCTCTTTAAACCACTCTCTATGAGAAAACATGTGGTTAGAGGCACCTAAGTCTAGATATCATACATCATTCTTTGATGAGCCATTAACTATCATAGTATTCATAAAGTGTTGCATAACAGCTAGTTGATCATTTTGTCATCATTTTTTTTGCTATTGGATGCATGATTACCTTGCTATTTTTTCATGTTTCTAATTCTAACCTTCTTTTTAAAGCTATTTCTAGAAATATAGTAATTTTTACCACAATACTAGCACTCTCTACTATTATAAGAATTCCATTGTTTATTAGAATCTGCAACTTGCCCTCTTTGACTCCTCCTTTCTTAGGACACTTCTCCTCTATTTTGTTGTGCATCATAACCTTAATCACGACAACCACCTTGGCCTTTGCCATAACCTCTACCTTTGCTAGTAGAGTAAAATACCTATTCAGACTTGTTTTTGCTTTGAGAAGAAGATGAATCCAAGCCAAGGTTATCATTCTCAAGTGTAATATTTTCACGCAATAAAAGTTAGTTGGTTAGTTCAAAAGTTAGTTAGTCAATTAATAAGTTAGTAAGATTACTAACTAAAGACTAACTAAGGTAAAAATTGACTAACATTAATAGCTAATAATTTTCATTCAATTAAAAATATATTTAAAAATTTTGAGAGTCATAAATCTGACATTTTTCTCTTATTGATAAGGACTGTAGTCACCCTTCGTGAAAAGTACAATGTGAACGGGACTTATGAGCCATATTAATCACTAGTATTAATGTATATAGTCTGAATGGTCCAAAAATATTAGATTCTGGGGGGGGGGGAACTATTATATTTTAGATATTATCCTAAAAAGATAGAACTAAAAGTCATTTTAAAAAAAAAGACAAGTGATGTTTTAGTTAGTTTTGGAGATTTTATAAAAAGAGAAATAAGGAAAAGTGACTCGCAAAATCACACGCGCCGCGATCGCAGTCTACAAGCAGTAGACAGCACTTCGAACAGAGAAAAGAAGAAGGAGTGAACTAAGAGCTTTCTAATCAAGTGTCTTGGGGTTTTACCCCCCTTTTGGAGCCAATGCAACCATCAAATTTATGATCTGAGCATCAGATCACTGAGTCTTCTAAGAGCCCCTCCACTCTTGTTCTCAGACTCATCCCCTCCTCTCTAATTCATTATAAATCTGAGGCATGGGGAGGCACAAGGGAGCATAAGGAGACCCCGAAAGGCTGCAAGAGAGAGGGAGAGAGAGAGTATACCCCTCCGAGATATTGTGAGAGAGAGCTTGAGAGAGAGAGAGAGAGAGAGAGAGAGAAGAGTTAACCCGAGAGACTGCACAATTTTCCTCTATCTCGATCCTCGATTTAATCATCTTCTCTTTCTCTCTCCCATCTCGAATTGTTAAGCATGATGGTTTTTAGGAAAATTTAGATGCATTTATTCATTCGTTTACAAATTTAGTGCATGTCCTGCATTTGAAATTGCATGCACTTCCAAGTTGCAATCTTGAACGCATATTGCATAGGTTAGAAAGGTGGATTTGTCTAAATGCATCCTTGATTGCCTCGCGAAAAAGAACAGCGCTTAATGCACTTAGGTAATAATTTCCTAATCGTGACTCGTGCATGAGATAATCCTAAACGCCCATTGAATATTGTCCAAAATAGTTGCAATACATAGAAAGGAATTTTATGAACTTGCAAATTGCATGTGATGATAGTTCGTTTTGAGACACGTTAAGTGCTAAAGGAAGGATTAATTTAATGTCGAACTCATGGTATTCACTCATGCATGGAGTCCTTTTGCCAAAGTTTGAATGCATCTTCATCAAAAATATTAAAGCCTTGATTTTATTGCATCAACGTAGGGTCTATACGAGTTAGTGCTAAATTGTCAATCATTATAGATTAGGCAAGGAAAAGTAACAATCATTGTAGAACTTATAGCTGCATAGAAGGAAAAAGTCTATGAATCGCATATTTGAATGGAATGCTATATCTTGTAATTATTTACATCTTTTAAGGAAAGTATTTGCATCTCTAAGGAAAGATCACCTCTTATCGCAATACAATTAGATCATTTAGGTAAATCGCTTGTGATGGCATAATCCACATGGGATTCATAAAAGCATAAATAGTTAGTACGACGAACACCTCAAAGTGCTAGGTAGGGTTTAGTTACAATAAAAATTTTGCCTAGTATCGCACTTGGGATGCCAAGTCAAGACTTTCGATCCCAAAGATCCTACCCACATTCACAGAATATTAAGGTTAGCTAAATGCTCATGCAACATTGATCTAGGGTTCTTACCCTAAGGATCAATTGGCCAAATACTATACTTCTGCAAGGAAAATTAGGAACCCTAGGGCCAAAACGTTGTCATCCTAGCAGGGTTAGGGTTGGATTGGGCCAAGAGGACTCCCAAACCCTACATCTTGACCAAAAGTATTCTTAACCCAGGAATACCATGTGATAGGAGAAATAATCCCACAAGTTAGGTGCGACACTTATCTCGTGCAACAAGTTGCAAGGTTGCATGATTTTGTGACTAAATCACAAAATAGTATTGCCACTCCTTAGAACAAGGTTGGCAGACAATATCATTAATAAACTTTGTCTGGCGAAGAAGAAGAATGCCTTATTGTCGGTGTCATTGAACTTGAATACCCAAACAAGAATGTATCTCACCAAGATCCACCATTTCAAATGCAGTCGATAAAAGCTTCTTCATAGCATCCAAGAAAGCAATATTATTTGACACAAGAATAGTATCATCAACATATAGAGCAAGAATAATAAAACATTTGTCTGAGCTTGGCTATATGCTCAGGCTTATCGCAAACTTTCCTTCAAGTTCTCTTTTGAAGTAGAGCATGTCTATATACCCAGACCTATATCCACCCTCTCTCTTTGAGATCTCCCTAAGTCATAGCTTGGCTGTGTGCTCTAGTTGATATCAACTTTCTATTTGAGATATCTTTAGACATAGTAGACATCCCCACAGGTGTGACAAATCCCATAGGTGACAAACTCCAGCAGAACAACGAGACAGAGACACTGTGTCCCTCTGTGACAAGTAGAGGAGTCCCTGATGCCTGTCGCATCTAATGCGCATACCAAGTATGTGAGAGGCCTGTCCCAAATCCTTCATCTCAAAGCTCTTATTCAGCTGAGATTTAAGAGCATCTAGCTCATCATAAGCTTTCCCTGCTATCAGCATATCATCCACATAGAGTACCAAAATAAGCAATGAACCATCACGGGCTTTCTTCATGTAAAGACAAAGCTCAAGTGCACATGTGCGAGTTTGTGTGCACTAGTGAGATGGACAAGTATGCTTGCTAAACAATTATGTGCACATATGCGTGTGTACTTGTTCATGCATGCTAAGATAAACTATATGCTTCCTAATGTGGACTAAAGAGGATGTACTAGAATGCTAGTGGGTGTGATAGTGAGTTGTTCTCTATGGGTGTGAATCATAAGGTGTAGTGGATGAGAGGTAGCCTTAGTGCTCGTGTGCACTAAGGCATCATGACTATGTGCAAGTGCACAATACCGCGTGTGTGTGGGTGCACTAGGGTAGAGTGTCAAGTGTGCTTGGAAAGCCACCAACTTGTCCTCAATACTCAATGAACCCCCTCCTTTCACTAGGATGAGATTCAAGAGACTCAAGAGAAGGAGATTACTTATGGCCATGCACAACTAAGGGTGATCTATATTTATGTGCATTAGTTAGTGTGAGCTCTAGTGCACAAGTGCACTTGGGTAATGGCATTCTCATGTTTGTGTAGTTTGCTTCTACCCTTGAAAGTCACTTCATGACTGTCTTGCCGGAATTCTTCTTGGTCCCTTGAAGGATCTTTGAGATATTTAGTTAGGAATTACTTGGTACTACAATTGGCTATGTAATCCTTGCCCTAGGCTGCATCATTGGCATTGGCTGTCCTAAGAAAACATTGGGGTTGGAGGAGCAAGTTCTAGTTTCATGCCCATTCCTTTGACATATTTCACAATACTTTCCTTCGTTTGTGTTTCAATTAATCCCAATTCTTTCAACTTTTGCTTAATTTTCTTCTCAAGCTTACTATCCTCAAGCTTCTTCTTACCCCTATCCTTTGCTTTCTTTTTCTTGCTTTTTCCGAACTTTATTTTGGACAACGAGGTTGTCCAGGATTTATTGACCTTAATATAAGGAACCTAAGGTATTTGTTAATTTGGGTTAACAAGGTATAAACCCTAACCCAGGGAAAGAGGGTAAACTAGCAACACATCTTACAAAACCCTTGGGGATCTTGCCAAGTCGCAATTGATTTCGGATCGAATGCTGGATGTATTCAGAGAGAAGGATTCACACCTTAGTAGTTGGTCGTACAAACGACCATTGGAATGATTGTGATTGTATACTTAGGAGCATTGTTTGTACTTCTTTGCTCAAGGAATCTAATGCTGGAAAATAACTAATGCTTCAGGTTGAAAGCCTGGAGGAAGAGGTAGCATCAATTACCCCCGACTATCTGCCTGACCCTATCCAAGGGGACTGTTAGCCGTGCCAAGTACATGGACCAAACCTGTCGCGAGAGGTCTCTCCGTGGGTGCTACTTGGAGCAGGAGGATGCTTGGGTGCCAGAGGGGGCTCTGGCCGTAAATCCCTTGCCTCTGGACCCTGCACAAGAGGTCGACATGACTTAAGATTGGATCTCAAGGCCCGCATACTAGTCTACGGGCGGAAACTTGGAATAGAGATCCCTGAGGATTGTTGGAATTGCCTTCGAGCGGATTATGGATTAGGCTTCGAGCGGATTATAGAATAGCCTTCAGGCTGGATTATTTTATGTATTCCAAAGACTGATAAATAAGATCAATTGTTGAAAAGGAACTTGCTTGATATTGTTTTTCTATGTCAGTGCTTAAGTTACGTAAAGGAACCAGTGATTAATTGGCTAATTAAGGAAGCTGCTTTTGCATGTCAAACTAAATGTGGTAGGTAATTAGATAACTAAAGCAACCCCGAGGAAAGTGCGATGGATGTGACCATGGGTCCATCCTACGGAAGGGTGGTCCCAGTTGGCCGAGAACTTTTCTCAATGGAATTGACAGCAAGGTAACGATGAACTAGAATCTAGAAAGATAGAGTCCCAATTTATGTTGTTTTAGGGGAACGGAATGGGACTATACCTTATGGGCAGAGAGGTCGAGCTCCGCATCCCTCTCATTTCCCATTCTCCTTGAACCAAGTGCAGTATAAATCCACTTCTACCCTAATGTTTCTGCGTAAAGTAGTTTGTTTGGGGCTCGACGCTAGTAACCTCCGAGGAACTTGACCATTAGGGAAACCATGATTCAAGTCGATCCTAAGTGGGAACGGCCGGAATGCTTCCGCTTCGTGGCAGACTCGGGAAGACCTAGATCGCAAACCACGTGTCATTCCATGGGAGTGCTGGGCGGCGCTTTCTGGACTCTCTTTCCGATGGGCTGCTAAGACGTGTCCTACAAGTCGACAGGTGGACACGATACAGTTGGTATCAGAGCAAACCAATGAGGATCTAATATTTTCAAGGAAACTTAATTAGGAGAAGTAGAGCAAATGTTGCTGTTAAGAACATTTCTGTACTTACTTATCGATGCTGGCCTACAGGGTCGTGAAGCATGAAACAATTTCTTGGTGTTCCAGGTTATGTTTATAACTGCAATGCGTGCCTCGGATTATTGGCAGAGGCTAGATATAATGAATATCCTAGACCGCATCTACAATCCTTCACCCCTGTATGTAAAACGGAGATGGACGAGTGATTCAAGAATTTTTTACATAGCTACCCACCGACTTGCGTACCTTCAAACCAACTTGAAGAGAATCAAATGGATGGAGGACTTAAAGATCGTGAAGATGTTCATCTTTGTTGAGGCTCACGCAAACACAACCCTACATGTTGGCGGTCGAAAGGTTAAGTAGAACAAGTATGTGTACGAGGAAGTGACTCGAATAATCCCCGCTGAGACAGAATCAAGGTGTTGGGACGTTATGAGAAGAACGGGTATCAAAAGGAAGAATACCCCAAGCTTCCTATGACCTATCAATTCCTGAAAATTCATGACCCCAATCCATATTACTACTCAGTTCCCGTAGCTGAATGTAACACAATCTTATTCTCCCCAAATTAATGTATCATCTTGTTCTACTCTCCTAAATAATTGTACTCGAAAGGGCTATGCCCATATGAATGAAATAGAGTTTTTTTATTACTGTTTATCATGGCTGTAAGTGTTGGTAAAGGGGTTAAGTGATAAGGTGAAATTCCTACTAGGAGGAAAGTCGACTTTGGCTAGATTCAGGGTTATGAACCTAGGTGTCCATGAGTGTTTGCTCGGAATGGATTGGCTTAAACCTAATGATGCCCACATCCACTGTGGAAAGGGCCAAGTTTTCTTTCGAAATTCTAAAGGGGAATTGGTCACAACTCAAGGAGAGACTGGGAAGCCAAAAATTCAACTGGCCAAAGCATCTCGGACATCTCGGATAATAAAAGGAGTTAGAAAGGGGCTACCTGTCTATTTGATTAAGCTAAATAAGCTAGATCAGAATTAGAGTCTAGGGAAGAATCTTCATGGCTAAAGGAATACGCAGACGTATTTCCTAAAGAGCTGACGAAACTTCCTCCTCAAAGGGAAGACGATCACAAAATCAAGCTAGCGCCAGGAGCTACACTAATTGCAAAGAGGCCATATAGAATGTCCATCCCGGAAGCCATTGAGCTGAAGGAGCAACTCAAGCAACTGTTAGACCAAGGCTACATCCATCCTAGTAGTTCACCATGGGGAGCTCCAGTGCTGTTCCAGAAGAGGAAGGATGGAACGCTTCGGCTATGTATTGACTACAGAGGGTTGAATCAATCAACCATTAAGAACAAATACCCCATTCCAAGAATAGATGAACTTCTTGAACGTCTTCAAGGTACAAAGATCTTCTCTAAGATTGATCTCAGGTTTGGATCAAGGAAGAAGATATACCAAAGACGGCATTCAGCACAAGGTATGGACACTTTGAGTTCCTGGTCATGTCATTCGGGCTGACAAATGCTCCTGCTACCTTCAACAGGCTAATGCAGGATATCTTTAGGCCCTACCTTGATGACTTTGTACTCGTCTTCTTTGACGATACCCTAGTCTACTCCAAACAAGAAGAAGATCATGAACCCCAGCTTCGCATTGTTCTTGAAACAATGAGGGCACACAAGCTTTATGCCAAAAAGAAGAAGTGTGCATTTTTCAAGCGACAGATTGAATATCTGGGATTCATTGTATCAGCAAAAGGAATTTCGGTAGATCCGGCCAAGGTCAGAGACGTTCTGGAGTGGCCAACACCAACAACTGTCAAAGAAATACGTAGTTTTCTTGGATTGACAGGATGGTACAGAGTCTTTATCAAAAACTATGCCTTGATTGCAGCACCTCTAACCGATCTACTGAAAAAGCAAGTATCAATTGTATGGTCACCTGCTGAACAATCCAGCTTTGACAAACTAAAGCAAAGCTTGGCATCAGCACCTATCCTGAAACTTCCAGATCTTAGTAAGGAGTTTGAAGTGATCACTGATACTAGCACACTTGCCTTAGGATGTGTGCTCACGCAAGAAGGTCATCCTATAGCATATTCTTCAAGGAAACTGAAAGAAACTATGCTACCCATGATCTGGAGCTGTTAGCTGTCATCCATGCTCTCAAGCTTTGGAGACACTATTTGATGGGTAACAAGTTTGCCCTAGTGATAGATCATAAAAGTCTCAAATGGATTTTTACCCAGAATGAGCTCAATATGAGGCAACGTCGATGGATTGAAGTGCTAGAGGAATATGATTTTGAAATCAAATACTGGCTTGGAAAGGAGAATGTAGTTGCCGATGCACTCAGTCGCAAGGCTTTTCTAAATCCTTTGATTTTGCAAAATCCATCAACAGCCAGATCTCTAGCCACAAAGGTATCCATGCCAAACAACCCAATTCTTGAGCTAGCTAAAGAAGAGGCATGCCATGACCCAACCTATCAAAAATTGCTAAGGGAAATCCCCATCAAGGATCAAGACCCGAAACTACAAACAAAGTATCAAGAATTCTCTATCAATAGTGGACTTGCATACTATAGGAGGAGATTATGTATACCGGCAAGCCAATCACTCAAGCAGAAGATACTTTGGGAAGCTCATGACTCCCCTTTCTCAGGACATCCTCGCTATGCCAAGACCCTCAATGCAGTCAAAAAGAGCTATTATTGGGAGAGGCTCAAAGGTGACGTTCTGAAATATGTCACGGAATGTTTGTCTTGTCAACGCATTAAGGCCGAACATGTCAAAATTCCAGGAAAATTGCAACCACACTTGACATTTCCCAAAATGAAATGGGAATTCATTAGTATGGACTTTGTTATTGGCCTACCCCAAGTTCAGGGAGGATACAACTCCATTATGGTCATGGTTGATATGCTCACCAAGGTTGCACATCTTATCCAGAAGAATCATTAGTGATCATGACTCTCTCTTCACATCACACTTCTGGAGGGCTATCTTTGAGGCCATTGGGACTCAACTCTATTTCAGTACAGCTTACCATCCCCAAACCGATGGTCAAACGGAGCGAGTCAACCAAGTTATTGAGGATATGCTAAGGGCACACTGTTGTCGCGAACCCAAAAAGTGGATTCAATATTTTCCGCTAGTTGAGTTTGCCTACAATGCTTCCTACCAACAAAGCATTCAGATGACCCCTTTCCAAGCATTGTATGGGCACGATTGTCATAGTCGTTTAAACTTTTCGGATCCAACCTTGAGGGTTGAAGCCTCAAAGTAGATGCTGGAAGACATGGATGACCAAATCAAGTCAATAAGACAGGACATCCAAGCCGCCAAGGACAGGCAAAAGGCTTACGCGGACTTGAAACGTCAAGACAAATCCTTCGTTGAAGAAGATATGGTCTTCATTCGCGTACGTCCAAAGAAGAGTTCCCTATCCTTGGGCGAATGCAAAAAGCTAAGTCCAAGGTATTGTGGGCCCTACAAGATCCTCAAGTGCCTAGGGCCTAATGCTTACAGACTGCAACTCCCTGAAAACCTAAAAGTTCAAAATGTATTCCATATCAGCCTACTGAAAAAGTTAACCCTAGTCACATGCTTGATTATCAACAAGTTGTAATGCCTAGCCAAGGAGTCCTTGAGCTACAGCCTGACAGGATCTTAGATATTAGTAAGAGGCATTTGAGATCCAGAACCTTGAGAGAATACCTCGTCCAGTGAAGCTTGCACTTGGATCGTGGAGCTACCGGAGTGTGCGGGAGAGGAGGTAACTCGAACGGCATCAAGGTAAGCTCACTACACCCGTAAGGTAGGCATTGCGCGTCGGCTATGTGAGAGGTAGCCATTAGTGCTCGGCTTGGAACGCTTGAAACAATAAGCCGTCTGAGGGTCTCGGCAATTGAGTGAAAGCTCCCACATTTTGATTCCGTTGCCGGGACCAACGGATTCAAGCCTTGAGCGCTTGCGCGCTTCAAATCGAGCATTGGAGTAGGGTTTTCCCCGAACCGGTGCTTGAGGTAGATAGGTAGGAAGCGAGGGGGTTGAAGAGGGTATTCGATCTCCTTGGCAAGTAGATTTTTTGCTTTCTTGAGATTTATGTTGTGAAATGGAGTAGTGTAGGTATTTATTTTGTGATTTGGATGCATTTAGGATAGGAAAAAACAAAGAAAAAACAAGCAAACAGTAGGGTTTTCTGTTGCTGTATAACAGGCTAAAACAGGGAAACAGGGGACCAGATTCAAGTTTCTGGGTGAGACAGGGACAAGGAACTAGCTGTAAGGTTCTGCAGCGTTGGGAAAGGACCTTAAGAGGCCTGGGAGGCCAGGACTGACCTCATTTCCTTGGTTGGCCTTGTGTGAGAGAGAGAGAGAGAGAGCTTCTGGTTCACAGGACGAGGAAGCGCTACCCCGATTTCTAGGCGCCAGCGATTCGTGCTGCTCCAAGTGAGTCTGGTGTTTTCTAATAAGTGCTCTAATCAGATCTAGGAAGTCTGTGGTGATTGTGTGCAGCAAACAGTAAGGAGGGGTCAAACGCGCCGGAATCGCGGCTCAAACGCGCGGAAATCGCGCCCGCCCCGCCGACGCAGTCGGACCAACTCGCAGTGGTCCGATTCCCAGAATCGGACCACCCGAGTTCTGGAGTCGGACCGTCCGACTTCCAGAATCGGACCGTCCGACTGAGAGTGAGTCGGACCAGTCTGGTCCGATTCCCAGAATCGGACCACCCGAGTTCTGGAGTCAGACCGTCTGACTTCCAGAATCGAACCGTCCGACTGAGAGTGAGTCGGACCAGTCTGGTCCGATTCCCAGAATCGGACCAGCCCGATCGGACGTGCCACATGGCACTCAGACCACTCAGATTTGGACCAACCCATCCGACTCGGACACTCGGACCAGTCCGAAATCGGACCAGCCAGAATCCGACCACTGGTCCGATCGGACCAACCCAAAATCGGACGTCCGATTCTGATAATCGGACTCCTGAAAATCGGACATCTGAGAATCAAACAGAAAACTGTCAAAATCGGACAGGTATCTAGAACACGAATTCTGACGCAACTAAACCCCAAGATTGACCCCAAAGACCGCATAGAGCTAAAGGCACATCACAGATCCTCACTGGCTAAAATTTAGAGCACGTAGTTCAAAATTTGGCTATAAACGGTCCTCCAAATTGCATATGGCATCTACCGTAACGGCCCTGCGGGCCGGGGGGACTGCCCCCCCGGACCCCTGCGGAGGGGGCTCTGCCCCCTCCGCACCTCCCCCAAGTAGGTTGGAGAGAAAACGCGTGCCGTGACAAGTCCTCCAAATTGGACCCTAGTGTAGTAAGGGCTCTATACGAGCATGGATTCTCACTTGCAAAAGAGCAACCAAAAGCCCATACCTAAACAGAGAGAAACAGAGACCCTAGAACATCAATGGGCCAATCTAGCCATCAAGGGCAAAAAGGCCACACCACGAGAACACAAAGACATTGTGTTCAGACCACGTCTAGTCAGGGCGAAATGCAACATCAGCAAGCTACAAATGCCAAGATGACTAGACATGACACTCTTGATGAGAGATGTACCTTGAGCAACACTGCACAGAAAACCCAAGACATTGGTGGAGAATCCACGTCTGGTCATGCAAGTGGGGACTCAAGGGCATCTGTCAGAAGGCTTAAGTTTACAAGCCAAGACCCGGAAGATGAAGACATAGTACCACCTGCTTATCTTAGGGTCAAACTCACCGCGAAAAGAGAGCATACTATTGATGCTCTAATTGATGAAGGAGCAGATTTTAACATCTTGACCTATGAATCATGGACCCTACTAGGCCAAGCAGAGCTCACTTCGACTAGTGCAACTCTTAGCCCTTATGGGGGACACCCACAAGCACTCATAGGGAAGTGCAAAATCCTTGTGACAATTGAAACGGAAAGCTTGCCTATCCTATTTCATGTTCCTCCAAATAGTGCTAGCTACGGGAAAGAAACCCTCCTAGGAAGACCCTTCAAAAGGGCGACCAAGTGTGAGGCTGACTATGTGGCACAGAGGATACACCTGACACTACCGGGTGTGAGGATAGTCACAACCTTTAGCAAGGGTGACCTCATCAAACCTCAAGGGAAAGGCAAGGAAGGTGCTGACGTAATAGTCAAGCCTACTAACGAGAGCAAGGACTTGTTGGAAAAACTGATACAAGCACAGGTCGAACAACAAGAACCAGCGAGTGAGGCCAGACCTAAAAAAAGAGGGTCAAGAGACAATGCCAAGGACGGGCTTTGGACTTACAAATATCATAGAAGACCCCAAAATAAGCCCAAGCCTTATAGACGCAGGCATCGATGGAGGGTTAGCACAACGCCGAGATGGATATCCAAAGCGTTGCTACGTGCTCAAGGGTACTACGCAGGTAACCGATGGATTTGGGTACCAAAATCCCCTGCTAAACCGCCTCTATCAGCTAAAGGCCAGAGTGCATCAAAAGCAATGAAGCACGAGAGGAAATCTAAGAGAAAATCTAGGTCTCGAGGCAAGAAACCAGACATTATTGTTCGAAGGAAAGAGCCTCAGCCTAGCATGCTAAATAGACAGATGTCATATGTAGCCATTGAGCATGCACAAAAATCATTAGTGCCCAAAGAGCCTTTGATTTCCCAAGGGGAGAACAAGCATCATAGGCACAACATTGCTCAAGGCAAGGCTGATTGCTCAACAAAGCAAATGGCACAATCATCTAATAGCCTTGAGCAAATCATTCAGCCAGTGCCAAGTCTACCTAAGAGTCCTAGATCTCCTACACCCTTTTTTACCAAACGGACACAGGAAGCACAACAGCAGTCGTCAAGGGCGGCTGCTCAATCCCAATCTCCATCTCCATCTAAGCTTCCAAATTTCCAAGAGGTGGGACATGACGCCATCTGTAGCTCTCGGCCCAAGGATATGCATGTGCAACCTAATGTGACTAGATCAACTCATGCTCGATCTACACAGATGAGTGCTCAAATGGCAACAAAAGACATAACCACTTCTGATCACCCTAGGGACTTGACACTGCAATCCACCAAGGGTAGCCAACCCACTGGACTAGCCGCTACTACTTCCAATCACGGATCACAGCAGTCACAGCCCTTGGCCATGACTACGCCCTTGGCAGAGCGTGTCCTTGGTAGTACACCTGTGAAGGAGGTGCCGTAACCAGTGTCCTTGACAACTCCAGCACTTTCAAAGCAGCTAGAGCCTAGGCTTGAGGAGAGACCTCCCAAAGATGTGGCCAAGGAGACGGCGCATCTGACCACTCAACCCAGCAAGGCTACTCTACAGGCCACGACTAGGTCCCATGAGGACCCTCTAGAGAAGGAAAATACTGAGGCCTGACCAAGCACATCAACGGTCGACGTAGCCCAGGGTCCTGAGACATTAGATGCACTTGCATTGACCAAGAAAAAGAGGAGAAAACATCGAAAACAACGGCAGCTATAGGTGGTTGTGGACCCCAAGAGCATTGAGACCAAGAGCGAGGGAGAGCGGGGGAATAAAGCATCAAGTCCATCCACCAATGAACCCATTGACGTCTCTCTTGATAGCAGTGAAACCTCAGACACATCCGTGTGCTCTGAAAAATCAAAGCAGTCGTTGCCATCAACAGTTGCTTTCAAAACTCAATCCACCGACAATAGAACTCGCATCGACCAATCAAGAGTGCTGTCCCAACAGGGTGACAAACCTATACCAGCCACATCCAAGGAGAACCATGACAAAATAGCAGCAAAACCTCAGGAAAAATGCACAAACCCCAAGGGCACGAGCAATTCCAACGTTGACCAATCTTGCTCATCGAGGCCTGGGCCCCCAGCTATGCTAAAGCCCAGGCAAACTCCTAGAACCTTGCATGAGATGGCAACTGAGCAAGCCCTCACTGAACATAGAAGTGTCGCGGAATGCTTAACTGAGTTGGATGCTAAGCTCAAAGTGTTCGCACGTATCTACGTCCTTGCGGACATGGGTGCATGGCCTAAGGAGCAGCTTGAAGAATACTTGCCATTCCCCTTATCTTGGGAAGAGCAAGAACATCTTGACGAGCACTATAACCAGCTCTTACATGAACGCATGCAACTCATCCTTGACGAGGAGGCTAACAAACTACGCTTAACCGTCATGTTCAATGAAGTGCTCTGCCGGCCAAATCTCATAGACATAGAGCAATTAAAGCGACTAACAGAGGGGCGAAGTCAATTTGAACAGCGTTGGTGTGAACGCCGCGTTACAATGGCCGAACTAACGGCTCAGATCATGACAGTCTCTGAGGAGCGATTGGCCAAATGGGGATCCCAAAGGGACCCAACCTATGTGGCACCAACTTCCCTACGAGTGCTGACTGCCATTCGGGGTAGGGACTTGGCTGAACCTAGCCAAGAAAACTCTCTATTTGATAAGGTTCTCACTGAAGAGGAGTTACATATAGCCAGTAGACTCGGACAAGGTTCCATGCTACTCGATGTGGAAAAATATCTATCAGTATTGAGTAAGCTGCCACGAATACTAGATGCGCGTGCCACGCTCTGGTACAACCCCGAGTTCTACACTTGGTTCTTATCCTCGTGAAGTGGCAGGGATTCATAAATATGTATATAAATAAACACTAATTTTTGTGTCACCAGGTATAAACAATGTCAACACACACAAGTAATGATAGTCAAGCACAGGGAGAAGAGTTGGGTCTGACACGCTAAGCTCCACAAGTCCTCCTCTCATCACACATTTAAAAGCCGTGTGACCATCCCCACCTCCAAGTGAAGGGCATGCAACCCACATTACCACCATAGGAAGCCTTGACCAACAACACTAATGGTGTAGACAAGGTGCAGCCCCTTTCTATACACCTTCTTCCCTTTTTTGTCTACCCTTCCGAGGATGTGCCCTATCCCACTCCATGACAACCAATCCACACAACTTAGCATAAGCCAATATCGGCTAATGGCTGGAGGCAAAACGAACATCATCATGGGGGCCATCCCTTTACAACAAAACACTGCATGCCTCACCCCTCCCCTTCTTGTCACATGCGCTTGATAAACCACACTAAAATCCCTTCCATGCGAACAGTTGTATCCTGTATCAAGGTGTAATCCTTGGATTACATCTTGCAGGCTTCTAGACGGAACACATGGAGAACCATGGACATCTGGTATGCAAAGACGCTCTTCACAGACGACGAGAGCATGTGGCACGCGCCCCTCCCCCGGAGCACTATGTGCCCACCATCAAGAGGTATGCCAAGAAGCGATGCCATAAGTGACACCATCCCGGACGAAGGCCAAAGAACCCTCGAGTCAAGAAAGTCGAGACTCAAAGAAACGCGCAGCAGGTGGCAACGCCAGTTGCACAGACCCCCAACACACGCTCGGGCACCAGGTGCTCACGAAGTGACAAGGCGGCCAGGGAGAGGGCAGAATTTGATGAATTGTTTAAAGACGTACTGGAAATGGTAGCAGCCCGGGACTACACCATTCATGTTTCGGCCGGCATGTTCCCTGCCCAACCTCAGAGAGCCCCGCACCAGCACCACCCCGGTCGTCTAGCCAACCGGACTCACCCCGCCTCGTACCTATCAACTAAATCCCTATGATGTACAAGTGGCTTGACAAGTCAACATGCCAGAATATTTTGTTTTTTGATGAGTAAAGGGGCAAGACCCCCACTTGTACACATTCCTGTTACTTCTCGTTAATGTATGCGATCTTTACAAGCAATGAAATAGGCATCCCAATAGACATCACAGGATTCTGAAAAATTATGTCTTATCATGATTGTATTTGTTCGGTGCACTTAACACAAGCGAGCATATACTCTCACGAAGTGACAAGTGGATGCAGGATAATACAGGTCCTTGTGCGAAAGTGTTCAATGCCCGATCACCGCAAGACCATTGACCCCACAAAGAGCCGCGACAAAGCCACGCTGCCGAAAGCAAAAATCACCCTTGCCGACCGCCCACATCGCATGGCCAAAGCATATTCATGGGCTATGCTCTTTTTCTGGGTCAAGCTCTATAGTTGGCTCACGGCAGTCGTTACCTCAATTGTACCAACATCGCGTGTGCCGCAAGGAGGTTTGCAATATCTCAAGTGTATCTCCCCATATCAACAACTGCTTCTCTAACAACGAGGCTAGGGCACAATCATCACTGTAATATCCATTTCTTGAGCCTTCGAGCTTGAAATTTTCCAACCCACTGAAAGGCTAATAGCCTCAACATATTGCAATGGTTGTACTCAAGCAAGTCAATTTTTAAAAAAAAATGAACGAAAAGAAGCACCCACAATCACAGCACGGCACCTAGGGTCCTCAAATTAGGAACGTCCAGTGACCTTGATCGACTGGCTCTGTCCCTAGTCCCCTAGCCCTTTAATATCACTCACAATTGTTCAGGGCACATCAAGGGCAGGACATACCTAGGAAGCTTGTCTCGCCTATGGTCAGACCTGTCACCCTGACCCACTTGCACAATTCCCTTTTGCACTACTGCCTTAATACCATTGCGATCCATTGGGGTGTGCACTGCACGATTGGCCATGAAATGTACACCGTCCTCATCAAGCAAGTCCAATAGCTTCCAGCTACCGAAAGTGCGGTGTCCCTGTATTCAATTATGCTCCATCGTGCAGTCACAATGCAAAGGATGTCTCCTATACCTTCACGTGTACTTCTTCTCAACATGGACAACTTTGCTTCATCCACACATTGTTATGAGAAACTAGCCCACGGTCTTCTAACTACGTAATATCTAAGTATGCACGAACACTTACATAATACCTGCACTGAAGTATATACACAGTTTGGGTCCTCAAGTGTAGGACAATACTCTCAGCTTGCTTAGAGTTTGACCTGTCTCCCAAACTAATCAAATATATCTTGTGCACAATAGAGAAGACTAGCACTACCCTTAGGGAGAGACCACATGAGAGGTTTTCAATTGTAGGTGTTGAAGACTCCAATGGAAGTGTCATTCATTCTTCATCAACACCCAACTCTGAATGCTTATCCCTCACCATCCGACAAGCCCGCAAAGAATAGTCCTGTGCAGAATCCCCAACAAACCAACACGTGTGCCGGCCACCAATGCAAACCCCACACAGAATAGCCCTACCACCAACTCCAACAGCCTTCCACCAGCCACCTTGACCACCAACAGGCCCCCCCGACCTTCTGCCACACCACCACCAACACTCCTTCACGAAAACCACAGGCGTCCTTATCACCCACGTCTTCGGTGCATGCTACAGCCTGCTACCTATGACGGTGAGTGCCATGGGATTGGCACTCATCTAGGAGGGGGGTAGAATGGCTAAACTTGTGAAGTGTATTTTATATATTTTCTAATCTTTATGAGTAACTAACACTATATTGGGGAATATGGGAATTTCCCATAAGTTTAGGACTCGTGGTCAAATCTTTGGATTTGTCATAACTTGAACACTATAACTCCAAATCAAGCGCTCTATAACTCAATAGATTCCATTTTTCAAGTGCTTTCCAATGATAGGTCACATCATATGGTTTTGGGAAGCTTATGGGCATGTTATTCGAGTGCCACCTTTTTAGTATTCAAAAAATGGGAATTGGGAGATTCCCAAACTCACTAATATTGTGTTAGTTATCTAATAAAAGTATATGTTGCGAAACCTTAAAAATCAAAACCAAGGAATAAGCACAATATCTTGTGAGTATTTTTGGATCTAACTTTTCAATCCTCCAAAGAAGTTAATAACCTCCTATCATGAATCACCAAGGTGTGCTATATACCAAGATTCAAGAATCAAAACGATTACATCATAAGTGCATGATCACCCTGCCTTAAATTTGTGCAAAGGAAAGAGCGTAGATCAAGAGGGCTATACTTGGAATCTCTCTCCCACATTCTCTCCAATGATATTTGCAACATAATTGTTCCAACTTTTTGATAAATGGATCACAATTCTAAAGCTCACAAAGTCATATACCAAAGTAATAAGCTTTTATGAGTCCAAGAAACCAAACACAAGATCCAAGTTCATAGCATCATACTCCAATTCATGTAGCACCATCAAGATACTTGTTAGTATTTAAAGAAGTAGACAAGGGAGTTGACTATCACATAACTTCATGGTCACGTGTAGTGGAACTTACGGAAAAGTTACTCCTTCCTTTGGAGAAAAGATTCCATTTATGTTTAGAATTTAAACCTTCAAAATAACATTAAAAAGAATTATTTTTTAGATGCTTAGGTTATGTCCACCACAACAAGGTCTCTAGACAAAAGCTTCAAATCCTTTCCATGAGCAAACTTTTCAAGGAAACATTTTCACAATGATGATCACCAACATTTCAAGAAATTTTTCTTGTACAAAGATGTGTATCCTCATCTCAATTTTTCACTTGTACAAGGACAATTCATGAAAGGGCTATTCTTATGTTTAATCGTGGAAGTTTATTCACATTAATCTTATGCTTTTCTTTCAAAAAACATCACCACATGAAATTCTTAATTCAAGTTTTGGAATTAAGGGAATGGCAGGAAATTTTAATATGAGGGCCACAATTATACAAAATCTAAAAAGAGATTTTTTCAAAAAATGTTTTCATGTGTTTATACCACAAAAAGAACTTATCTATTAGACTTAGAGAAAAAAAACTTGATAACAAGCCTAGAAATAAAACCTTAGGAGAATGGAAGAAAGAATATTTGACTTGTTTGACAAAAAGAAAAAGAGGATAAGTGCAATAGATAAATGATTCAACTTGATGCATTCATATTGAAATGCTTTTGGTGAGACCTTGACCCTTGGAATTGTGACAAAAATCTTCCATGAAATGATGTGGTTTTTCTTGGACAAGAAGTATTGATGGAGAATATCTTGAGTGTCTAGACTCCCATGTGCCTTCAAAAATATGTATTTGTTTGAAGAAATCAACATCTTTAGTGCTTGCTAAAATTATTGCTTCTTAGTTGTTAGCTGCTATTAAATCTTCTTGTGCTTTCTTTGTCCTTCATGTCTTCAAAACTTGTTTTGTGATTTGGCATGCATGGTTTTCCCTAAGAAAAAAATCAAGCTTGGAAAAATTGTTATGCTCATATTATATGCATGCTATTATAATAAGTTCAACCCCAAAATCATTTAATGGCCTCACATGGAACAAGGCCACATAATGGGATGGGTGGATATTTTGTTTTTCAAACAAAAAAAATGAAGCCAACACATTTGACATAATTATAATTTCAACCAAACTTGCTCTCAATGTTGTGCACATGATTCTTCTTGACACTTGGCCTCTCCTACTTCTCCATGTCTTCTTCATCATCCTCCTCCTCCTCAACCATAGGTTGCAAATCAAATGAGTTATTATCTATGGTCTAGGTTGCCTCAAACATGAAATCCCTCTCACTTAATACCAAAGTCAATATGTCATTACTAGCCTCCTCAACAATGTCTTCTCCGTCTACAAAAGTGCATCTTCTATTGCTCTGACGACGACCATGTTGCCTCATCAAAGACTCAAAATTAGCTCAAGGAGACACCTCTTGATCAAATTTATGAGGCAATCTACATAGAGCAAAGCATAACTTCATTATACAAGCCCTCCCGCCCACCCCCCCAAAGTATTACAGAAGTGCATAAGAGGGGCCTTTTGAAGCCCTACCTCCCCCCAAAATGGCCCAAAGTATTCTTTTTAAAAAATCTTCAATGGGTGTGGTTAGGGCTCCTCCCACCCCACCATGAGAAGAGCTCCTAGAGGGCCGCCCATCCCCCAAACCATCTATGTTTATGTAGATAGCCTAAGAGGGATTGCAAGCCCCCACCAATGCTTTTTCTTTTAAAAATGCTTTCTTAGTAGCAATATTCAAAAGATAATGCTTTTTGAGTACCAATATTCATGAATAGGAGCATTGAGAAATTATCAACCAAAAAAAAAATGTTACTTCACTCATCTCTAATCCTAGGATCAAATGGGATTTAAAACTAGTTTTGACTATATGGTCAATTGTGGATACTACGATAAGAGATTATTGTAAAGACTTGGGATTTGCACCTAAATTTGAAAAGACTATGCTAACCTTTTTTTTTTTTGGGGCCAGTGGCCGCGGGGGTGGTGGCTCTTGTAAAGGCCCCCCTCTCCCCTAAATGGGGGGTTGGGAGAGAGGGAGGGAGGGAGGGGGGCACTTGTAAAGGTAATTATAACATAAATGAATAAGAAGGGACTACCCCCCCCCCCCCCCCTTTCCAAAAATCAATAAGGGGGGCACCTTGCCCCCTCCAAACTATTATATAAATGAATAAGGGAGGCCTTTAGAAGGTTCTCTACACAAAAGTATTTTCTTTTTCAAATCTTGAGTAGGCCGCCCACCCCTTGAACAATCTAGATTTGGTGGGCTATACAATCTGGGAGGGGGGGAGGGTGGGAGGATAAAAGTATAACCAAAATGAATAAGTGGGGCCTTTAGAAGGCCCCTTCCCCAAAGTATAATTTAAAATAAATCTTAAATATGTGGTGGGAGGGCCCCTCCCACCCCACTATGAGAAGAGTAGGCAACGAGCCACCCACCTTGCAGACCATTCATGCACGCAAACGGTGTGTGCAAGGTTAGATGCCCCTTCCCATGCTTGTCAACATGGGGTGGGTGGGCTCACCCCCATCCCCTTCCCTTTTCAAAAAACAATAAGAAAGGGGCCTTGTGAAGTCCCCTTGCACCAAAAGGATAACATAAATGAATAAGGGGGGGCTCACCACCCACCTCCTTGACCCTCTCCCCTTTCCCTTTAAAAAGCCAATAACAAGGGCACCTTTACAAGGTACCCCCTCCAAAAGTATCACATAAATGAAGAAGAAGACCCCCTCCCAAAAATTTTACTTTTAAAAAAATATTGAATGGGTGGGAGAGCAAGCCTTCTACCCTCCAAAGTATAATATAAATGAATAAGGGGGGCCTTTAAAAGGGCCCTTCTCTCCAAGTATCATCAAAAAAAAATCTTGAATGGGTGGGAGGAGGGCACCTCACATCCCACGCTAAGGAAAGTGGACTTGGGGGGCACCCACCTTCTGAACCATTTATGTGCACACATAGATGGTCCAAGTGGGATTCAAGACGATTTCCTACACTTGTCGGATGGGTGACGGGAGGGACCCTCTCACCCCACCATCAAAAGGGTGGGCGGGGAAATATCCATCCCCTAGACTATATGCACATATACAATTGGTCTTACACTACAAGATATAGACCTTATAGCGACGTTTAAAGCGACGAAAATACAAACAACAAAATTTGCCCCCGTCGTCGCAAAAAACGTCGTTATTAACGACGCCATAGAATCGTCGCTATAACCATCTCTATATGCGTCGCTATATGCGTCACTATATGCGTCGCATTTGCGACGTAAATAGCGACGCATATAGCGACGGTTACAGAGAATTTGCGACGCTGATAGCGACGACAATAGCGATGCGTGCAGTAAATTTGCGATGCAAATAGCGACGGTAATAGAGAAAAAAAAAATTGTGGCAGGGCAGCAAGCTGCCCTACCACATATAGCACTGTGTGTTGTATGAGAGCCATACAAAATAGTTTCTGCACTGCTGCATACAAAGCGTTTGCAAACAAAAAGAATGTATACTGAAATCATAAAACTGATGGATGAAATAAATACATGATATCGCATAAAATGCGATTGGTACAATCATAAAACAATATCACTAATACATAGAAAATGTCTACATAGATCGGGCGACTAAAAACTAAAGGTATGTGGGCTCTAAGGATCCAAGGGCGAGCTACAAATCGTCGACCCCCGAAAGCTATTCCTGCTGTAAAGGAGCATCAAACGGATTCTGAAGAAAAAGAAACAACATATCAATCCACCATACAATAATGCATTCAAATATCTCATGGTAACTACGGACAAGAAAGATGAGTGACTTACTGGGCCGCCGCATCTATACAATCGGTCGATCAATGATCTGAGACCGTGCCTCTCCGCATATCGAGTCTCAAGGCCTTGCGGATCGCGATTTGTAATGGAGTGCTGCAAAGAAAACAAAATGCTAACTGTTAGAAACATGATTGTCAGTACAAAGAATATCTCAAAAAAACAAATAAGCAAAACAAAAGAGAAACTTACAAAGTCCTCCAAATATGTCCTGTGGCCGCCACTCCCAAGATGATGTACCGATCCGGCCTCGATTCGTGCCCTCGCCACCTCCCGCTGCTGACTCCAACGTCCTGGCGAATTTGTAGCCTCCTCCCTCAGTCGGTGCCAGTCGTCTGCATCTAACCACTCGGGCTTTGGAGCCCCACTCTTGATTGCCTTGCGTGCGTCGGATCGTCTATGTGACATGTATGCACGCATGCAATCCATCATCCAGCCCGTAGAGAATCTATCCACTGCGGCTGGCATCGGGAACTCCTCGTGCAAGGATGCTACTATGTACTCCTTGCTCCCCTCCGGTATGTTCCTCCAATGATCCAGGACGTTGTGCCGAAAAACTTGTTGGCACAACTCCCTCATGCGAGCCATCACCCTCCTCCCCTCATCATTCATGATGATGGCTCCTGACCTGCCATCCACTAGGTATCCATAATCCACTAGGTATCCATAATCTGGTCATCTTTAGAAAATGCGGACCTGAGAGAATGCATCATACCCGTCGGAGTGCGGATAGACTTGATTACTTGCTTCACAATGCGCTCTTCTTTGGTAGACAAAACCCAGGGAGCGCGAGGAAGCTGCACTCCCCCTTCAGCACTCGACTGCGGCCAAAGCGCCTCCATCTTACCTACCTCCTTTAAATCCATTCGTGACCCTATAGTGTCTCTCTTTCCTGTGATGTGGTCCCATAGCAAGCTGCCCACATTTTTGAAAATATGCATGGGATCCAACAAGTGGTTGACCTGTAAGCGGGTCCAATATGGCAACTCGTAGAAAACTGAGAACCGTCGCATTCCATTTGGATGTGAATCCGGGTTTACCATTTTCAGCTCATACCAGCTTGCAGCGTTCATACGTGCTGGAGGTCGTCCAAGAAAACCTTCCCTGAGTTCATGATCCTCCGGCAAGAAAGCGGCGTCTCCTTGATATACCATCTTCTTCATGGTTCGCGACCTTCGGGAGTCTAACTGTGGCCCACACAATGGACATGCATGATAACCTGAGGTAACGAGACCTGCAAGGCGATCCACGACCTAGTGAATACTTGATTGAATGAAATAAAATATAGATATTACCGGCGAGAACAAAGGTCTGCTCACCTGAGCACTCTCCCAATCCCGGAAAGTCATGCATCGTCCACATGAGAATGGCTTGAATATTGGCTGACCGCCGACCATCGCGCCTGCTCATATCTTGCACCGTGACCCCCTCCTCCCACAAAATCTTAAGCTCATCGACTAATGGACGAAGATACACGTCCATATTTTTTACTTTATAGCGGCCCGGGACGAGCAAGCTAAGGATGAAATGTCCTTTCTTCGTAGAAAGCCATGGAGGAATGTTGTAGTTGACAAGCACTATAGGCCACACACTGTAAGAAGTCGAGCGCAGACCGAATGGGTTCACACCATCCATGGCGAGACCGAGCCGAAGATTCCTTGGCTCTCGCGCAAAGCCTGGGAAGGTAGAGTCAATGTGGCTCCATGCGCGCGAATCTGCTGATATTCGTTGCACTCCATCCGTGGACCTTGAAAAATCCATCCATGTTTGCAATAATACTGTTTTATAAAAAAAACAATGAAGTCTGTGTGCAAGGTACCTGAATAACTCAGTCACACTCGTATCGCTCCAACCGTATTTTGCTTGCACACTTAAGAGTGCAAGCAATGTCTTCAACTGAGATACTCGGCACCCATCATATAATGGTATGGATGCTTCCTCTCTAAGCGGGTCAGATGTCTCAACATCCATGGGAATCAATGCATCGATCATTGCCTCCATCTCAGGCTCCAAGATTGTAGGCAAGTCGGGAAGGTTGTCTGTCTCCTCTGGCATTGACGGTATAGATTGGCCTTGCGAGTGGTCGATTGGCTCCTGCAATCCATCCATCGCACGTCCACGAACTCTTCTAATTGGCCGCAAAGGGTGCACTCCCCCTTGGGTCGAGACACCACCCCCCTGGATACAAAATTTGCCAACAAGACCCAATCTTATTGTGTATGGTTTTCAATTAGCTTGAGAGTACAATGCATGAAAAATGCTAACTTCAAATTACCGTTTGCTGAAAGTCTGCAATCGCCTGATCAATGATCTCAGATTGAAACTCGCCAAATCGTCATACGTGTTCTATAGACAATCGGCGTTTTCGTCTAATTGCCAACTTGCATTGAGAGCAAGGACATGGGACACGCTGATTAAGATACGACTCGCGGTCTTGAACAATACGACCTTCTTCGTTTGCCATCTTATCTACATTACAGCAAACGAGGCTTAAATGGATAGCTTTATGGAGATGTACGTCAAGTTGCAAGTTGACCATAAACCTTGCATTGTATATAGTAGTCGAGAGATTTTCTGATGTTATATCTCGGCCTTGTATCATGCTCAACGATTTGTTTGTCCCGGTAGATAATTTTTTGTTATATCTCGGCTTTGAGTATAAGTAATCCATTTTAAAATTAATGCGCGCCATCTATGAAATTTTATAACTATAGTAATAAAATTTATTTCAATCAATTCTACTCATAGTCATAAGACCTGAGAGAAATTATCCTATACTCAATTTAAGGGTTTCTTCTTCTATAACAATAATTTTGGGTTCATTTTGATGAAGTACGTGGCCGTATGCAAAGCACATTGCATACCATTATCAATACATATATTATCTTAAATTTCCTTCCCTTCCCTCTCCCTCTCTTTCTCTCCCTCTCCCTCTCCCTCTCCCTCTCGTTCTCGTTCTCTTTCTCTCCCTCTCTCATTTCCTCCCTCCCCCTCCCTCTCCCTCTCCCTCCCTCTTTCTCCCTCTCCCTCTCCCTCGTTCCCTCTCCCTCCCCCTCCCTCTTTCTCTCCCTCTCTCATTTCCTTCCCCTCCCCCTCCCTCTCCCTCTCCCTCTCCCTCTCCCTCTCTTTTTCTCCCTCTCCCTCTCTATCTCTCTTTCTCTCTCATTTCCTAAACAAGCAAAAAATAAAGTGATTTAAACATCCTCCAAGCAAAAGGGAGAGGGAGAGATACAATGCACTCTCCCTCTCTTTCTCTTTCTATCCCTCTCTCATTTCCTTCCCCTTCCTCTCCCTCTCACTCTCTTTCTCTCTCATTTCCTCTCCTAAACAAGCAAAAAATAAAGTGATTCAAACATTAAACAAGCAAAAGGGAGAGGGAGGGAGAGAGAGAATGCACTCTCCCTCCTTCTCCCTCTCTTTCTCTTTCTCTCCCTCTCCTATTTCCTCCCCCTCCCTCTCCCTCTCCCTCTATTTCTCTTTCTCTTTCTTTCCCTCTCCCTGTCCCTCTCCCTCTCTTTCTCTCTTACTCTCTCGTTTCCTCTCCTAAACAAGCAAAGAAGAAAGTAATTTAAACATTAAACAAGCAAAAGGGAGAGAGAGAGAGAGAATGCACTCTCCCTCTCTTTCTCTCCCTCTCCCTCTCTTTCTCTCCCTCTCTCTCCCTCTCCCTCTCCTTCTCTTTCATTTCCTCTCCTAAACAAACAAAAGAGAACGATTTAAACCTTCAACAAGTAAAAGAAAGAGAGAGGGAGACTCACCAATGAGATATGGCGAGCGTGGGCGGCTTCTCTTTGCAACGAGGGCTCCTCCTCTCCTTCGCGAACAACGACGGTGGCAGTGGCGGCGGCGGCGGCGGCAGCAAGTCTCTTCCTCCTCTTCTCTCACAAAGCCTTGGCTCTCTCCCTCGCTCTCTCCCTCGCTCTCGCTCTCAAAAGGCGAAGAAAAGAAAATGAAAACGGCGCTCTGGTTTCGGCCGCGCTTTTTTTCCCTGCGGCGTCGCTATTGGCGCCGCTATATGCGTCGCTATTTGCGTCGCAAATGCGACGCAAATAGCGACGCATATAGCAACGCCAATTGCGACGCCAATAGCGACGCCTATAGCGACGCCGATATCCGCCGTCGCTAATCGGCGTCACTATTGCCCCATTCCCTTGTAGTGTTAGATTACCCTACCGATGCTTGTGGACATGGGGTGGGGGGTTAGCCCCCCCTCTCCTTTCAAAAAACAATAAGGGGGACAGAAGGGCACCCCATGCCCCCCATCCCATTCTTTTGGGAGAGAGAGAGGGGGGGAGGGGGGGCTAAGAAGGCCTCCCATTAGAGGCTTGTTGTCTAAAGGAGTATAGGTGCAATGCCTACACTTGTGCCCTGTGGGGCTTCTCACAAGCACAACATCGTGAGCTTGGCCCACAAGCACAATGTTCTTGATTGTGAGCCTATGTACCTATAGGCCTACAAGTTGAACCACAAGCCCTCACAGGCCCTTGCAAAAGTAATCCCCCCCCAACTCAAGCAACATGCTTTAGCTTTTCCCCTTAGACCAAAACACTCATTTTCTTAGAAATATGAGAACATGAGTGGAAAATAATGGAGCATTGTACAAAAGAAGAGATTCATAACATTTTCTTTCACTTCATTGAAACCATGAAGGAGAAGCAATGCGAAGAAGGAAAACATGAATGTGTGAGGGGGTTTGTGGAGCTTTCATATAGGAAGCAATGTAACCTCCTCTTGAGCTATGGCACAAAGGGAGCAAAATGAGTTTTGAGAGTATTCATGTTAAATTGGAAATGAAATTTTAAATTCTTTTCTCACATTCTTCTCTTAGTAAAATATTGTGATACTTCCAAACTAAAATACAGTGATGTACAATGGAGACATTTTATTAAAACTTCTACCAACATTGGAGTACAAATCTAAAATGGATGGGATGCAACATCATTACGATGGCCATACCAAGCCACATGTAACTAGTATATTCCCTTAATGCATATCTCACATTAGTCATTGTTTGGGGTTTCTTCAATGTCATCAAGTCATATGTCCCTAGTATTACATTAGTAGCAATAAGCATAAAGGTATGTATTTTCATGAGTATTTGAATGGGCCTACCAAAACCTAAGGTTGTCTTATAAGTGAGAAAACAACTAACATTACTTGTCACTACTATAAGAATGTGGTGTATTGCCTCAAGATTTATTCTTGTAAGGCATACAACACTTTGCCAAACAATCTCTGCATAGACAATCTACGGTTGCATGTGGATACCCAAGGAACACAATGTACAACTAGGCACTTCAATGGCAGTAATAGAAAAAGTTAGAATTCTAGTGAATTTTATGCTCCATAAATCACCACAATGGGCCCAAGAATATTCAAATGATTGTGACTAGGAAATTGACATCAAATTCAAGGTCTTGGTTTTGGAGTTGACTTAGTGAATTGAATGTATCACTCTAGAGGAATGTACCTCTATAAGGCTTGGGTGCACTTTGACTTCACCCTTAGAATTAAAGGATGGGCTACAATGTTGTGCTTCGTGTTTGATCCAAGACATTTGTTGCATGTCCTATATTTTTTAACTGAAAATTGTCCTCTCCTCAATTTGAAGGGCCTAATAGTGATTGCCATATGTGACAAAAGGAAGAAGATGCAATACCTAGATCCTTTTTTAGGAATGCTTAGAGAAAGTTATGAGACTGTGATCACACTCCAATAGACTTTGTGGCTTCATTGGGGACGAAGTAGGGGAAATTTAGATTGCAATTAGGACACTATTTAGTAAGAACCCTAATAATGTGCTTGAAGGGGAGTCTAGAGATTCATGCTTTTTTCATTGGGAATACATTCTATTGAAACATTCCACCAAGCTAATCCATCCAAGACTGAGAAATCAGCACCTTGCATAGTGGAGAAATGGTGCGTATCTCAAACATGTGGGATAGCAAAGAAAAATGCATGGCATATGAAGCAATAGTGGCATTTGCATAGACTACCAAATGAGAACATCAAAGCTTTGGAACATTAAAAGGTGGAAGATTAGAATTGACCATTTGGCCAACCATATACATGTATGTTTTTCTCTTGTTTCTCCACAAACAATATAATATTCTTTAAATTGCTTATATTATTTCTATAATGATTTCATGCACAATTGATGCCTTGGAAGTGCACTCAAATTCCTAATACTAACTTTTTTGGGAGTGTGCATGCAAGTTGGTTGGCTTAAGAGAATGGAAAAAGAAACTTATATTTGTATGATGCCCATGTGATAGACTTGATAAACTCATACATTTAATGTTCTTGTCATTTGGCAGTCATAACATGGAGATGCAATGGAAATGGTCCAGACATGGACATCTTGTTAAATAGGGTACTTGCATGAAACACTCTTTCCCCCATGTGTTGGATAGATAATCTAAAGTGCACTCGCCTAGGAGTCTGGGAACAAATCGCCAAAAGGTTGGTGCTACAAAATAAGCTTCAAAATCCCAAGATATGTAACTACTCTCATTAACTTGGAAGACAAGGCAATGGCTAGAGGGAGTGATGGCAACCAACCTCCACTAATTGAATATGTGTATAGAAGCTTATGCATTTTGTGTAGAGTGTGTTTAACTTGAAAAAGGAAATGTTTTGGCATGGTGAATAGGAAGAGATACACTAATTCAATTGATGACAACTCGCCAAGATTGGTTGCATCTTGCTTCAGGTCTTCTAAAAGAAACTTCCAAGACAAATTGATCCCTTACTAGATTTGGTTTTGTGGCCATGATATGGTGCACACATGGAATGTTGATAAGCAAGTACAATATGTTTCCATGTTGCCATCAGTTTGGCCTATTGTTTGAGGGACAAATGTGTCCCATCAAGAAATTTTATGTCTTAAATTGGCTAAATTCAAAATCATAGATGGGGTTCCATCATCGATCCTTAATATTGATGCTCATTTGGGAGTACCAAGACAAGGTTCTTCAATTGGGCAATGCATTAAGAAGTGGAGACATGGTATCTCAAGGGATGCAAAGAAAAAAAATTATTTGGCTGAATCATTGGGGTAGCCTTTGTGGGAAAAAAGATGGTGTATCCTAGAAATATGGTCTCTTTTTTTACCTAATTGAGCACTTGTATAAGGTGCAACTCAAGTACGATCGATCATGCCCATGCACCAATTTTCAAGAGAGAGAAATAGAGAACAAGCCATACCTAGCTTGCAAATATTTGTATTATGTGTACTTACAAGTTTTGGTTTTGGATAAGAATCAACATATATTGATTCATCGGCCCACTTAACATCAAAGATGAGTATTAGATAAACCATTTAAATGTATTAGGGATGGGCCCAATCACTTTTGACATCTCAAAGGATTGCAGTTCCAACTTGACATAAGAGGAGTATCTAATAAACAACCTAAATGTATTTCCCTATGAAATTGCTAATTGTCTAAGGATGGGTCCAATCTCATTTGACAACTGAGAGAAGGACTATTAGTTCCCATTTGACATAAAAGAGGAGTATTTGATGGGCAACAGTTATCACAATTTAGTATTATACTTTTGTATGAGCTCCTTATCTTTATTATTTAAATAAGACAAGATTTCAATTGCTATGAGAAAATGCTAGCAAATGCAAGCATGTAAAAGGAAGTAAAACTTAAGGGCTCTATTTAATTTAATATTTTACACCCTACAATATTCAAATGATTCATTTTCCAATAAATACACATTTAGATCACCGACTTCCTTAACATCATTTTGTTCATTATCCATTTCTCCCAATTTCCTCTATTATAAGGTAATGTGTTTGTCATACATTTTTCTTAATAAACACACGTCATTACATGAGGTGAAACAAAAAAATATATTTTCCAAGTGCAAGTTGGAAAAGTAATACCCCAAGTCATTAGCCCTAGACACTTTCAATCTAATCATGTGCCTTGGGTTAACAAAATCAAATATAAACCAATTTCATTCATAGCTACCACACGATGTAAAGACAAACAACTCTCATGTAGCTAGGTATTAAAGATCAAGGTCATCAAACCAACTCTTTCCACATACCGCCATTATGCTATAAGGATAACCCTAAAGTGAATCTACTAAACTTGGAAGATTTTTTAGAGAAATTCAACTAGTGAGTGACCGAGCTACATAAGACATCGTTCAATCAATACAACAATCTGGTAGTGTCCCTAATGACGATGGAAGACTTTGATGTTGAAGAAGGCAACAAATCAAATGACAAGTCATCATACTATGAGCGTGTTGAGGTTTCAAATAACAAGTCCACTAACTATGATATACATGAAAGAACCATTAAGAAATTACTAGTAGATCCAAAGTCCTCAAAGGTTTAAGGTTTGCTTGTGGATGCCAGCATTATCAGAATAAAATCCCAATTAGAATGGCTTAACCACTTGGAGATCTTGTATCATGATCACTTAGGGTACAAGCCCGCAAACCTCATTTTAGCTCTTAAAGTCCTTGTGACTCTAGAAGAGTAGAGTATACAGATAGTGACTCTCTACAACAATTTAGATAGGTCAAGCTTAGAGTGAAAATATAGCAAAACACTGACCTTGCAAAGACATCGATTAAAGAATACTCAGAAGTATGCAAACTCTAACAAAAAAAGCCAAAAGAAACCACTGGTCTTCCTAAGCAATTCACAAAATTCAAAAGATCAGGTAATTATAATGGTTGGTGCCAAGAGATAGCAATCTAGGAAACCTATTCAAAGACACATGAGTCAAAGAGCTGAACCTCACTGAGGAAGAAGAGACTACCAAACCTTTATACATCACTAAGGACCTCACAAAGGAACATTAGCACAATCTCATCAACCTGCACAAGGAGTATATAAAGACATGTCCACTTGGAATTACACTAGTTTAAAGGAGTTTCACCTCACATATTGACACATACAATCCCAACCAACCAAGATTGATCATATTCGATGAATCCATGATATGCATATCATGTTCAAGAAGAGTTGGATAAGCTTCTCAAGGTGGGATATTCATTTACAAAATGAGTATACCGACTAAATCTCATTCATCTTTATGATACTCAAAGTAAACACTAAATGTAGAGTATTCATATTTCAAGCTAAGTCCACTTAGATTATCATAGTCTTCATAATAGAGTGGAGAGTGTTTACATACATTGTTGTTAGCAGCTACTTTTCAATGCTTGATGTGCACACTTTTCAAGAACATGTTACAAAAAAGGCTTGAGGTGTTTGTAGACAACCTTAGCATCAACTCAACCTAAAACGAACAACTAGAGAAACTATGGCTAGTGTTTGAATGATGCAAGCAATATTAGCTCTCTCTTAACCCCTTAAAGTACTAGTTCAAGATAAACCATAGACTCATCCTAGGGCATGGCATATCTAAGAAAGGCATTATGATGCAACTTTGTGTTTTATGTAATGGTACATTTCCTCCTGACATGAAAGTGATGAGCTTCTATGTTTCGCTAATAAGTGCTTTATGGAAGTGCTAGTAGAACTATCCCATGACAAAGTTTTTTTCATCAACCATGAGGAGTAGGAGCACAAATGACTTCCCCAAGTCGAATATCTTTTTCACTTTTTGCTAAAGCATTACTTTGAATGTCTCTAACACATGTTTTCATACCAACATATCAATGATTCTTGACAAGCTAATTATGTCAGAATCTACTAAAGTGTATCTTTTCTCTCCTTCAACCTACTAAGAGACAATAGTCTCTTAAAGTGGATCTTCTCTCTCCTTCAATCCATTAAAGGATGAGGATGAGCATTAGCAAACCACATGGAATTTGTCAGAATGTTGTCAAATTAGTGCATATCCTTAGACATTTGTCAAAGTATTCTCGATTCAAGATGCAATTCAAGATGCAATTCATAGGGACACTTCCGTAGAATTCTTGCTTACATGACATAACAGGGAATTTTGCATTTCATAACATTAGGAGATTTTGCATTAATGTAATCTTACAAATTCTACATACAATCATTAGTAATCAAATCTTCATTGGCTTTTCCATTCATGTTATTGAACTGATGACCATAGCTTTCATTTCAATGATCATAGAATCATGTTCTCATATCGAATCATGTAGTGTTGTTTTTCATTCATGTCTTCATTTACTATGTAATGGTGATGGATGCATTTGTTAGTGAATCTTATTAATCAGATTTTTTGTTCATATGATGAAGCTTATTGCTACTTAGTCTTGGTTTGTGTAATGCATGGTCAATCCATGTTATTGAATCAATCATCTTAGTATCAATGAATGTTTGCACATAGTGATGCTCTCAATTCACATAGTCTTGCTTGCATTTGCTCATAAATAGTAATCATACATATTGTTTTGTCAATGCGTGGATGCAAGTAAAGATTATCACATAGTCTTGCTTGCATTTGATCACATAAGGAATTTTGCACTTCATAACATTGGAAATTTTTGCATTCAATGTAGACTTATAAATTTTGCATATGGTCATTATTGTTGATTGAACATTCATTGACCTTTCTATTCATTAAACTTATAAAATTTGCATTTTATAACATTATGAAATTTTGCATGCAATGACAAAGGGATCCCAGCATATGACGACATACTATGAAATAAGCAATCTTGCATACAATGAAACTAGCACATTATGATATAGGAATCTTGTATAAGGTTGAAAATATAAATTGTATGAACAATGTAGGGTTGCATGCTTACCGTAAGACATGGAAACTTACATATTCAAGTGCTTATTATGATCAACTTTTTTAATGGCATAATGCCCTTGAGCTCTAAGTGTCGATAGTAGAATCGTGTATAACTTACAAAAATGAGTTGACATGACCAACGTGCTTTCACATGTCTCATGTGTACCAACATCCCCGACAATTGATAGCTTGTATACTAAGGATGATGTAATGGAGTTTGTGCCATCCATCCAATCTGAATCTCATGTTTTGCCTCCTAATCTCTCTTTCACATCCATTTAACATGCTCTGAACACCACTTCCTCTGCATTCATTTCACACGAGTCCATCACCATCACCTTTGCAGCCTACACATCTATATTTTTTAGTTTAATTATTAGTTTTATTGTATTTCATTGTGATGTTGGATTGTGCCACTTGTGTTTTAATTATATAAACGTATAATTTGTCAATTTAGTTTTATTTCTTATAGTATTTGTTTGTTTTGTGTAAACATTGTTTGATAAATGTATTATTGATTTGTTATTTAATTTGTTGTTACTTTTTAGGTTTTTTTGCTCACCCCTCCCTTCATGTGCTCACCCTTTTCAACCAACAAGGAGAACATGGAAGATTTTATAACCTTAGCTTTGCCCATTAGCAACCAATGGAAAGGACATGTGCTCAACAATAGATGAACGTGTGCTCAACACTGGATGCACAGCAAGCACGGGCACCTTGATGGAGTAGCAAGTGGCACTCATGTGCTTGATCTATCTATGACATTGGTACAAAGCACCGACCTCATGTTGCACTTTACGTGGCCTAGCACATTGTTTTTCTTTATGTTAAAAGAGTAATCATGTATATCCTGCCAAATGAGTGGAGTCACATGATATAAGCCAAATTTGTGAACATCTTACACATCAAGAAACCATTATCAATTTATAGTACATGTCATCTCTAGGGAGATTGACCAAACTCGAGCAATAATTTTGTTAACAACATTAAATAGAGCATTGGTCTTTCCCATGACCCCAAACAACATACACAAATTGTCCCTAAACTCTGTCCTACAAGAGGACATGAGCCCCCATACTATTTATATTTCCCTACAAAACTTCATTCATACAAAGCCATATTTCTCTACAAGTGACAACTTGAATTACTACGCATACCTTATAGGACTACTCATTCATGTTGCCTCCCAAAAAAGCCCATTTCCAACTCGAGGAATGATGCTAGCGCATTTTCGCCATTGCATACATGAGTTTTCTCTAGCAACACTTGACTTCTTAACAATCCCACACAAGATGCCTCACTATTTGTTAAGCTCTTTAAACAAAAGTGGACATAGATAGGTATTTAAAAACTTCATGTCCTTAATAGGGTAAATGGTTGGCTTGAATTCCCCAAAACAACAAATTCAATTTGAATGAATGGTGTGGTGCTCCAAATTCATTTGAATCTAGACTTCCAAGTCTTGAGAGTCCCCAAGGATTGTACCTCCATAACAACCCTAGGCTTTGGATTGGTTGTCAAAGGATTTAAAGTCCCTTTTGGGTTCAAACATGCCGATTGTCTTCTAGTGTTAGAAGCCCACTCTTTCAACAAATAAGCTCTATTATTGGACAATTGCAGTAGGCTATTACTCCTTCCTCATCAAGATCAATTGGAGCCAACCCTTTTTGCTATCAATTAGCTCCTAATATTGAATAGCCAACTAATTAGTTGTTTTGAGATTCAAAATAAGCATGTCTATATACATTTCCACCATGTCAAGCCTTTCTCATTAATTGCTCTAAAAAGTTGTCTACCAACTCCGAATGGAAAGAAGCTATTCTTAAGCGCTTCAAACTATAGACCAAACTAACTTGTGAAAGTGAGTGATGCATATGGTCCTCCCAATCCAACCAAGTTCTTGAATGACTTCTTTCTACCCACCAACCAGATGTTCAGCAACTTGGGATTGCAAAATCTTAAAACGTTCATTTCTTTGCATAAGAGAATATCCCAATAATCGAATTTAGGGAGCTTGCAAACTTGGGTTTGCAGCTACCAATCTAGTACCTCCAAAAAACCACCCATGGTTGATCAAACTAGAATCTTTTTAGAAGCACAAATGAGAGGTCAATTACTCACTTCCTTAATGGTGCTAGCCCCAATTCATCATTGTTTCGTGGAGCTAAAACTTGATTCCATGATATAGCTACCTATCTTTTTAGAGATTCAAGCAAAAAACGTCTTGAACACTAACTCTTTCCTCCAACAACTCTTAATGATAGTGGTAAACATAATCATGAGGGTAAGGATAGGCTTCAAGTTTGTGACCCTACCACCCAACTTCAGCTTAGATCAACTCATTTTCTTTATCTTTTTCCTCCATCTAGCCATAAGCAATAAAAAACTTTGAGCCATTGTGATACCCAAGCTCACTAATGAGCCAAGATACCTAAAGACTTGGCACTTCCATATCTTACACCCTTAAGGGAGCTTGGGTGCTTATTTTTGGCTCATAATTGAGCATGAAATGGAAGCAAGTTCATCATAAACGTTCAACAAGCCCTTAGTAAAGTTAGCAATAAAAAAGTTCAAGTTAACATTAGTGATCATTTGGGATGTAAAGATTTGACCCCCACATAAGGGGAGCACCTTATTGTACCTTACTTTTGAAAACAACATGACCAAGTAAGGGTTGAGTAACCACACCAAACAATAAAAGTGATAGGGGACACCCTTATCAATTAAATCTTTTGAGCTCAAAAGCAATACCAATATCAATACTAATGATTGCATAAACATTTGTAAATAAAGCATTTCCACCTTATACAACATATGCTAGAACCACAATTGTGTAAAAATTTAATGATTAAATTCCACCTCACCCTACCATAGGCATTATCAAAGTCCATAATCACACACTCCTTTTCTATAACATAGTGAACCTTCTACTTGAGTTCTATTGTTGGTTCCTTGGCACATATCAATTCCTTGTTCTTTTCTTAGCCACAGGTTTATTCGTAATGGCTTTTATTAAGTATTGGTGGGATTAGCAACAAGGAAGACATTGCATTCACCTACTCCATGAGATTTAGAGGAAACTTTATTTAATTGCTTATGTCAATCTACATAGTTCTCACCAAGGAAAATCCTACTTACAAAATGTTCTATGTAGGCCTTGTAACTTGACTTGAACACCATCTTGAAATATAAGGTCTAACGTATTGTTGTTGCACTGGGTAAGGCTTCCTATATTCAAACTCTCCTCTAGCCCCGAAGGGGAATTGAAAGTATGTATTTTATGGGGTCCCACAATGGATTCCCTGGAGGTTTTACATCTATAAAATAAGAAAGGTTAGAAATCAATTGTGAAGCCCATTTTGCACCCATTTTGAATGCTTATTCCCTATGCCATGAATCTAATCATTTCACCAGATCCTATCCTAAGAAAAAAGCTCAACCAATGTACGAGAAAGGAACATGGCGACAAAGATGTGTAGAAAGCCTAGGAAAGCAAGTCTATTCTTGAGAAGTCATCTACACGGGACACGCTAGAGGGTTCATCTAAGCAAGCCCAACCTAAGAAAGCCTAGAAAAGTAAAGATGTGTAAAAAGCCCATGAGAGCAAATTTATTCTTGAGAAGTCATCTACATGGGACAAGCTAGAGGGTTCACCTAAGCAAGCCCAACCTGAGAGCAAGGTAGGCAAGGGAGGAGGCTCAAGTTCCCAAGAGGAAAGGCAAGAGCTCATCTAAGCAAGTGCTACGTAAACTAAGAGCAAGGTCTCAACAAGGGAGTAGAAAGTTCCTAAGGGAAAAGGCAACAACTACATCAATGATAATGAGAATGTTAATCCTATTACTACTTCTAATGTTGACAGGAAGTCAAACAAGGAAGCCAAAAGTATTGCAAAAAACAAAGAGCAACATACATCACTTTCAGAAACGTACTAGAAAGGCATACATTTCACCAATACCTATACCCCTACACACAAGAATTGAATACCAATACCTAATCTCCATCTTTTTATGGATATAACATCAAGAAAAGCTATCATCAACAAACACCTTGGTGTGCCCACTTGTTAGGTGGATGTCTTAATATTATTATAGGTTCAACTTTCCAAGGTTGTACTTGTTATTAAAATTTCTCAAAAGTCCATTAAAATTCCTCAAAAGCCTCGATCATTTCCTTGATTTCAAACATGATACAACATTAAATTATTCCCTAGTTAGAATTGGCAAACTTGTTTACTTTCACAATATTAAACCTACTATAAAATTAAGGAGACTAACTAGATTTCATCCAAATGATGCATTCATCAAAAAGCAGGTGCATTCACGTGTGGGTGCCCAACCTCAACAAAGTTTTTATAAACTTGCCCTCTCACCATAAAATAAGGAGGCTAAGTAAAACTTTTATATGTAACTTTGAGACAAATGCCACTAAGGAGGCAACTTGTAATCAAGAACAAGAAAGAAACTAGCTAATGCGAGATGCAAAAAAGTAAGAAGTTTAGTGCCAAAAAGGAATTGATAGGTATAGCATAGCAACAATATACAATACCCACATTGACAAAAAAAACAAGTGTTATTCCATCTCTTAAGTTCTATATGAATCCAAACACTCAAATCAAATAGCAAACTTCTATCTCTTACGATATGATACAAACATATTATTAAACAATTTTTCTACTCGGAATACTTTTACTATATGATACAAACATATTATTAACCAACTTGTCTTCTAGTAATACAAGTGTCCTCGAGATTATGCCCATCATAGCAGCCCATGGAGTCTTGTTCATGATCTCATCTACTAAGCAAAGGCACCAAAAACTTGTCCATGATCTCATCGACTAAGCAAGGGCATAAAAAACTTGTAGCACATGCCCTATTAGCCTTCAAGCTTTAATTCGAGAATCCCTGATACACTATCACTAAAGAGTATTGAAAAGAGTTTGTTTATAAGCTTCATACCATATGCATATTCAAATATACTTTCGTTCGGGATCGATGTGATAGTCAAGCACTAGGATTTTGCTACGACAAGGTTCCTATTCAGGGACCATTGAGAACAAGACTATCAGGGACCCATACTGATGACAAAATCAAGACCTTTGAAGGTTTTCAATCCCATGATTACACAATAGCTATTGACGATAATGGAATGTTATGGATAAAACATTAAGAATAACAATATACTTCCACACAGACGAACAACTGACCGTAGATCATTTTCGTCTATTGAATCTTATAAGACAGATATATTCCAGATTGTGAGAGAATTAAGGGCGGGCACATCAGAAAGCCTTACAGCAAACCCTGTTAGTCCACAGACGATACCTACTCTCCCAAGGCTGGGTCCAATATGCTACAGCACCTGACTCATTCCTGCACTGGAAGACAACACAAAGAACACCAGAAATAGAAAGACTAACAGGGTCTCCCTCCTGAGGAGGTCCCTAACCTGCAAGGCATGTTGCACTGAGAGATTGAGACCATCACCTGTCAAGAATATCTGGAAGGCCTGTGCCGCCTCCCCCCTTCGAACTCCTTCCGCAACGGCTTTGGCGGTGGATCAGGCCTGTTAGGGTCTGGTTTCTTAAGAGAGAGCACCTCACGGCCAGAGCCACCCCGGGTCACGACGCGGACGGTGACCTCCTGGCCTGGTTGGAAGATCTGCCGGAGCTTCTCGAGGCCGCCAAGAAATCCTAGATCCTGCGCCGGGAGGTAGGCTTCTCTGCCACTGGGCATGGTGACCCAGTATCCGACTGGCATCGCCTTCCGGATTGTGGCCTGGACGGTCCCCGGATCGCCTGGCTTTAGCATCTTCTCGGGGTCCAGGTCGACCTCGATGTCGTCGTAGTAGGAGCTGCTGTTGTAGCTGCTGCTGTAGTTACGGCGATTAGGGTTATCGGTTCCGTATGTCGCCGATATGCGCAGGGGTCCGCGGGCCGGTGCTTTACCGGAGCTTGGAGCAGGGAAGCATAGACTTGAATTGCCACGGCGAGCGGCCTGAGCCGAGGCGACGGGAGTCACCGCCGTCCTGCTGGGGGTGGCTATGGAGGAAGAGGAGGAGAAGGCCACGGCCATGGTGCGCAGAGAATGAGCAGCCGGGGATGACACCCAAAGACGCGTTAGGCTCATGTCTTTATGGTTCTCAGATAGCTGCTGCGTAAAAAAGCGAAGTATCAAGACTGCGATACCTGCTATCAAAACCCTACAAGAGCGAAAAATATCCTCACCTCTGCTTGACACTAGTCTACTTTATTATTCGAGCAGCTAGAGTTCCACGGCCCCTCTTGCTAGCTCTAAGAACAATTTAGTTTAGCTCAATGAAAAAAATGATCTTTAACATCTTTTTTGAAAATATTAAAGTTAAGGTTGACACAAACACATAATATTTATGCCACCGATATGGTTGTTAATGCACCTCCACATGGTAGAGAAGTTTGCCATGTAGCAATCACATAGGCTACATGTATGCAACCTCCAGGGGGAAGAGGTCCTTTGAGGAAGAGACCTTTGAGGGCAACTATGGTAAGCAACAGAAAATAGGGGAGCGAATGCAATTGGGCTACAAACACATTGCTTTGCTAGTTGGGATGATCCTATTATTGTCAAAGTTGAGTTGCAAAACAAGGTGGCAATTGACAATGCTACCAAGCAAGCTCTCATCGCCAAAGGACAAACAAACATCAAGGCCTCGATCAAATTCTCGCTTCTAAGGCTCCACCAAACATATGAAGACTTTTCAAGAGCCCATCTACACTTCTACTTGATGGGGAAGTTGCCTTATGAATATGAGTTCCAAAGCTGGTTCTTGCAAATGTATCAATGAGGGCAATGTTGTAGCAATTCAAGTTTGTTAGCAAAGGATTCTTCTTGGCTCTTACTGGGTCAATGTAAGAACATGAATGGATCCTAGAAACCACAATTGTTACAAAGGAGAATAGGTCTACACCACAACATGGAGCCCTAAGTTCTTAGAGAAGGAGGTCCTCATGCATGAGTGCCCACTCTAGGTCTCCTACCTAGGCTTCCCAAACTGGCTCGACTATGAGCTTTGGATTTTGGTAGAAGCACTAGGTAAGGTGCCATATGCTCCATCTACGTCAACATCTAGTATTCTTCAAGGCTAGAAGAAGGTTTGTATGCATGGGATAATCCATGGTGACTTGGAACTATTTGGTCCACATGGTATTGAACTTTTTGTCAATGTTAAATTCTCCCATTTCCTTGATGTTTCTTACAAGAAGAATGGCCACTTCATCATATGTTGTCCCAAAAAGGAGGTGGTCCTTAATGCAAATAAAAAAGGAAAAGAGGTGGAGAGAAAGCCAAAATGGACCTAGGCTAAGGCACATCGAAGGCCATGCCATGCCTTAGTGATATTGTACTAATGACGTGTCCTATAAGGCAAAGGGGTGGCATCCCAAGATAGGAACTTGGCCCTCCAAGAAAGGGCAAAGGGAGGTATTTAAATCCACTTATATGCACAGCAAAGGACATATGGAGCCTATATCCAAGCCAATATCTCAGCCAACAGGTAAGATGAAGCAACTCTCCATCAAGAAGTTGGTCCACATTACTTCCGATCAATAATAACCAATATGTTGTCTTGAAGGGTGATGATGCCTAGTTTATGGACACTAATCTACATACCTATGTATAAGGTCATGAGAAAGCTAACACTCATGTCATGTAATGTTTGAGGTCTCTTGACAGCATGAAGAAAAAGGTCTGCTACTACCAACACATTAGGAAATGTACGCTTGATGTCCTTGCTCTTCAAGACACTAAACTCTATGAAGAGGAAGCTAAAGTTTGCCTCTTTTGTTGGTGGTTGCTAGAGAGGGAAGGACAAGGTGTTAATGATGAATAAGAAATCACTCAAGCTTCCTTTGAAAAAAGTAGAAGTGGACTTTGCCTTGGATTGCATCAACATCAAGCATAAAGAGGAGAAATCCAACCTTTTGTTAGTATATGCTCCAAACAACTCAACTACATGGGCAAAGATGTGGGAGGCCCTAAGAAGAGATCTATCTGATCATAGCACTATTCCCACGGGAGATTAGGAATTCAACCACTCACACTCTTAATAGGTCTCATGTCTTTGGTTGAGGAGTACTAAAAGTGGGACATGCTTGCTTTGGAACTCCAATTTTGTGACTTATCATTGGTCCAAAATGATAGATTGATTATGTAATTCACCTAGCACAATAAGCAAAGTGGCCCGATGTAGCATGCAAAAATTTATCTCAACCATGGTGGATGGTAATTAGGAAAGGGAGCAAAGACAAGGGTACTTCTCCAAGTTGCCTCTTTGGACTTTTTGTGGTCCATTATAGCAACCACATGGGGATCCCATTCTAGTTAAACACCATATATTTGGGGGATGTGGTGTGGACTTGCTAACTAAATTTCCAAGGGGGAGGCTCTCCCATTATCAGTACTATTAAGCTTATCCTCAAGTCACAAGGAGAAGATGACGCAATGGTGGCCTTGACTATGCTCAATGTAGCATATGAAATCATCTTGCCAAAGCCTTGGCCAACTACATGAAATTCATTCTCCCTATGGTACTACCCCATGTAATACAATTTTATCCATAAGAAGAAAATGAGATGTAAGCACCTAGCCTAGCTTGGAGTACCCACCTCTTGACTTTCCCTAATAACATCACTGTCATAAAGGGTGTTCCTCTGTCTCATCACATTCTCTACATAGAGGACGTGTGGGTCGGATCTTAAAGATTTTGTTTAGCTTATCTCTTATGGAAAGACTTGTTGTAACCACCTTCCATAACACCAAGTTTAGCTTTTATAGAATGGGGTGGCTTTCTAGGTCTCAAGATTTCTTCTTTTCCAAATATCTTCCTTATTGTGTGAATACCCTTTGTTCCACCTGTCCCTGGCCTTCAAGAACACGCTACTATTGCATGGGTCCCACGCAAGTTCCGTGTTGTAGTTCTATCCTCACCTATCTTTTCTAAGACCAACAATCTTGAGGATGTGATCATCACTGTCAATCTTGGAGGTAGATCGATGGTGGGCCTTTCTTGAGAGGATATTTCTAGGTCAAGTAACTCTTAGTTGTTAAGTATTTCCCCTATCTTAGTCCATTAAGGTCTTTAATCCCCCTAGTGTCCCTGTAATTACATTTCCCAAAACCTAATGCTCTCCCTACTTAAACTAATGTAATGCTTAGGTTGTACGTGGGGGCTTTGGGGTTTCATAGGAGGCTGCCCCAAAGAACCATAGGTTGCACTATAAGGAGGAGTTTTTTTGGTAGTCCATGGGGCCCACCCATGTCATTTCCTCCATAAACCACTTCCAAACCTTGACCATGTCAATATGAGGGTTGATTCCTTGATGTTTACCCATAGTGGTTTGCACATTAGTGCATGCCCCAAATCCTAACTTGGATCAACCTTATAGAATTAGATTCACGGATTGGAGTTAGTTGCCCATGGGTATGGCCCAAGGGTGAGATTCATTCCACCACTTAATCTAGGAAAGGACAAGCATATCTCCTTTATTCTTTGGCCTCTCAAGGCCTAGTCCTCCCATGCCTTTCTCAACCACTATAGTATACCAAGAGATGGGTGCCAATCTATGAGTCCTCCTTTGCCCACAAGAACTTGCAAAGGAGTTGCTCACCAAGTTGTTTGAGAGAATACATAGGCTATGGAAATTTCAATTGAGGTCAAAAGAAGAAATTTGACTACCATCAATCTCCCTAAAAATGAGGCATCTATTCTTGCAAAACATTTGGCTTTTTCTCAATCTTCTTATAAAACCAATCAAATGTTCTTGTAATTATTGCCACCCGAAGGGGAAACCTAAAGACCTAAACACAATCCCAAGTTCAATGTACTTGAATCCTAGCTTATCTAACTAGAGAAATGTATCCCCATAGCCCAACAAAACAATCTCACATTTCTTTGACTGCTAGAGTCATATTTTATCTAACTAGAGAAATGTATCCCCATAGCCCAACAAAACAATCTCATAATTATTTGACTAACTAGTTGTTAACATTTAAGAGTGAAGAAGGATACAAAAGTCGAGTCAAGTCAAAGCAAAAGCATGCAAATGTCAAAGTGTTGCAATCATTTTTGGGAATGATTTATTGTTTGGATTTTATCATACACTTTAGGTGCCTCCATCTGTAATGAGAAACTAAAACTAAATCTTGCAAAAGCACAAATAATTTTATCCTTGTAACATTACATGAGAGCCAAGCTCACTCCCTGCAAATTATAATATCCCCTAGAGTTAGGAAGTCCCACAATGTATGTGAGGTTGTGGGCACAAAACTTCTATTTACTTCAAGTTAGAAGAGGTCTAATTAACCTCATGTGTATACAAAATTAAAAAGAATTAGTCAAGGAGCCACAAAAGTGGGTAGGGTGACCCTAACCCTAAAGTACTATAAGAAAGATAGTTTCTTCTTAACAAGAAATACTCAAACAAAACCAAGAAACATTGCAAAAGCCACAACCAAGGTGGCCATAGCAAATACTCAAATTTGGTATATGAGAGAAATACAATGGTGGATAATGTGGATGGCAACAAGATACACACCTCCTACAATGATGGAGCAAGGTACTCACCCCTTAGTTATGGTGGGAGATCCAAGAATAGGAGTCCTCAATTAGGAATTTGATTAATAGAAAAGAGATTCATAATCCTTTACAATTCTAGATTTTTATACCCATCCCAAGTCCTCATGAATATTTCCCCCTAAACTAAGGCCACAAGGGCATTTCTTAGCTTTTTTACCAACCATCCCCTCCTAAAGAAGCTTTGTTCTTAAAGCTTGAGAATCGTAAGAGCACAAGAATGAATCAACGTGGATAAGAACTCTATCATGAAGTATGATTGGTGAATATGCTCCACAAAGTCATGAAGATCTTGCTCAAGAAATCAGCTGCATCATAATCTTGAAACTACGAAAATCCTTTGGATTTTCATATGGCTAGGGCAATTAATTCCATCATAGAAATTTTATACATAGTAAATTGTCCACTGTCTTAAGAGTGGAATAATCTCACTATTTTGAAGGATTCTTGATGCCTTCCAAAGGATGGTTGAATGCACTTAGAGTACATATAAAATCTTTATTTGAAGTCTACCAAAAATGAACATCACTACCCAAACACCCCCAAGATCAAACAAATAACCATCAAAAGAATCATCACACCTGCTATAGAAAAGTGCTTTCCATCATCACCTCCCATGCAAAATGGAAACAAAGAATCATCCTCATGATCCCCCAAATCAGATGGAAATGTAAAGGCTAATGATCAAATCGCATAATTTTTTTGATCTTACATCAATTCTTCCATATATTTTTGTGTATCTTCATTGGCTACCCAAACTTCAGCATCATTCTTCTCATGATCTAAATCATTAAATTCTTCATGATTTGTATAAGCCTCTTCCATAGGATGATGTATGCCTTCTTTAGGTGTGGTTGCTTCAACTTGAAGTGCATTGTCTTCATTGGACCTGTCATACTCATTCACATCCTCCTCAATGACCCAAGTTATTCTTACATTCTTAGCCTTGCATTTGTCTTTATAATTGAAAGACATTGTTTCAACACATTTATAACATAAACCTTGAGCATGCAATTCTCTTATCATGTCACTCATTAAGTATCTCCTTCGAGTAACCTTAGCTAAAGTTTCTCCCACATATTCATCAACAACAATACACTTGCAGTTCTCATAGGAAGTAGATAATTTGTTCAATAGAGGAGAACATGGACGTAGCCTCTCATAATGATGCTACCCAAATGCATGTGAATAATGTCCATCATTCAAATGTGGGTCAAAATAAGAAAATTTTACATGTGCATCACATGCATCATGAACATATGCATCATATTATCCAAAAGAATATTGATCATACATATCATGCTACCCCAAAGAATTATGGTCATATATACCTCCAAAAGAAAACTACTCAATGAATTTTTTACCATAATGTGGGTGCTAGCCATCATAATACTAACCATGTGATGGCTAACCATCATAAAAATAATGATCAATATGCTATCCATATTTATGATGTTGCCCATATTATGCATGATCTTCTTTTACACGCGGTTGTCTAATAGAATATGTATCATTGACGTATGCATGTTGCTACTTATATCAATGTTGATACCAATGTTGCCTCTCATACCAATGCTCCTTATTCCCATTATCATAGTGGAGTTGTCCATAATATCCATACCTTCTAGAAGTAAATTGTGTTGCTTGTGGTTGCTCGTATCTAGGCTCCCAATCCATCTCTCTAGATATTTCACTACTGAAATGAGACGATTGCAATTGTTGCATGGACACTACTTAAGTAGGTCATGCCTCAAATTTGAAATGATGATTGTTGGTCTCACTGCCTTCAATAATTATGCCACTTGTCTTCATTGAGGACTGTAATAGCACTGCCTAATCAAGCCCTACATCTACACTACCTAATTAGGCCCTAAATAAGCTAAAACACACTGAAGTAGGCATTCAAGATGAGGAAGTAAATTAATGCATAATGCATTCTTGATCATCTAATCCTAAGCCCTAAGTTGGACATAGAAGTTACAGTTACTAGAAAATGACTATCATGTTGATTATTGATGAAGTTATCGCAATAATTCCAGGTCTTCCACAAATGAATCTCTTCATGAATAATCCCCTTTTGTTGGTCTTGTACCACAGGAAACCTCTTAGATCTGCCCATTTGCATTATTCAAGCTCTCTACAAGGTTCTAATTATCCCTTCAAGTGCTTGAGCCGCAATGTGTTGCTTTGAGTTGTGGGAGCTTTGATCTTGAAGTCAAATACAAAGAAGAATTAAGGTAGGTAGAACAAATGACTCAATGTTGGTGCATTGAGATGACCCCAATCTGATGTAAGCATATGTGTTGCTTTAATATGCGATCTAGCTACAACTTTGAGACTTCTTGGATGGACACAACTTGCAATGCTTAACATGGAACAAACAGAGATGGATATGCTCTCACAAGGCAATCTCAAAGCTATCAAAATTTCAAGAATTCCATACCCATTCCATGCCTGAATTAGACAAAGCCTTAAGATCACTTTGCTTGCATCTAATGAAAATCTAGAGTTATCATTGTTGGTTGATCTCTACTGAAACTTATCACTGGTCATATAAAACTAGTAGTTGATGCCATGGTTGAATATTGTCCTTCCAATAGACCTATTGCTCTTCATCAACACTTGGTTTTTGTTCTTCAATCTAGGACTATACAACAATGAATCCTTGTTGCACTCCAGCCATGCCCCAGACTCTGCTTAACATGGAGTAGCCAAAGATGGATATGCTTTCATGAGGCAATTTGGGAGCTATCTAACTTTGAAGAATTTCATACCCATTCCATGCCTTAACTAAACAGATCCTATAGATCACTTCGCTTGCATTTAATAGAAATCTAGAGCTATCATTGTTGGTTGATCTCTACTAAAACTTATCACTGGTCATATAAAAGCCAAAAGTAGATGACATAATTGAATATTTTCCTTCCAATCGACCTATTACTCTTCATCAAAACTTGGTTGTTGTTCTTCAATCTAGGACTATACAATAATGAATCCTTGTTGCACTCTAGCTAGTCCTAGACTCTGCTTACTGCCCCACCCACGATAATAGACTTCAGCAATCCCTACCCAAGATAGACTGCTACTTAGTCTTCCCTAGTCCCGAAACACAAATATTCAAAGCCTCAAGTCTCAAGACTATTCACCACAAGCAAGTGGTAGAACATTTAATGCAATATCTTCTAGCTTGTTCCATAAAAAGTCATTTCCACATCTTTATACAATTGAGCATGTCTGCAACTAGCAATGCTCTAAAACAAACTAGTGATAGATTTTTTTGTACCAAGTTCTAGATCACCAAAGCTTTGACAAGACTTTAACACCCCAAGTACTCACATCACTTAGCAGATGTTGAAGGACCCATATTTTACACCCTAAAAGGTGAGAAGGATCGAGCAAGAGAGCACAGAGGTGAGAGCTATGGCAGATGGAGCTAGAGCAAGAAAGAGAGAGGCTCCAAATGTGGGAGCTCCAACAGTCACAATGTGTGACTGGTATTCCCTTTATTCAAATGTCACTTAAAGAATAATGAATAAAGTGACAGTGATGGGTGTCCACCGCCTGTAGTGTGCAGGTGCGGGTGTACTGTCAGTGTAGCAATACACGGGTGGTTAGGTGGAGGCACCTTTACCCCTAGCAACCTCCCATTTAAAGGCGAATCTACCTCAGTGAGGAGTGAGAAGAAAAAACAAAAAAAAAGACAATATAAGAGGATGAGGAAAGACATCATCTTATCCAACGCCCATCAACTTCCTAAGGAAGGCAATGCTCTATAGAGAGGCTTTTCATGAGCAAGTCTACAGGGTTCTTGGTCAGTTGAGATTTTGACAAGGTCAACAGACTTGTCCTCAATGACCCCACGAATGAAGTGATACCCCACCTCAATGTGTTTTGTCTTTGCATGGAAGACCGGATTCTTGGCTAACTAGATAGCACTCATAGAATTCGAATGCAATGTAGGGTTAGCATCTGCAATACCAAGGTCGGCAACCAAATGGCCCAACCAGATGGCCTCCTTGCAAGCCTTAGTGGCTGCAACATATTCGGCCTTTGCAATAGAAAGGGCCATGCATTTCTGCACCTTGGACATCAATAAAATAGCACCTCCAGCAAAAGTGAACACATAGCTAGAGGTGGACTTCCTACTATTTGCATGTCATGCATAGTCAGAGTCAATGTATCCCACAACTCATGTATCCTTGCTACCATAATATATGCACATATTAACAGTGCCCTTCAAGTACCTCATGATACCCTTCATGGCATCCCAATGCCTCACCAGATGTAGCCATATAATGTGCCACAACACCAATTGCAAAAGCAATATCTGGACGGGTGGCTATCATGGCATAAGATTGCCCACTACGAATGCATAGGGAACCTTGGCTATCTTGGCCCTCTGGTCATCTGTCTGTGAAAAATCGGTCTGCGATACCTTCACATGAGAAGGTGATGGATAGCCAATAGGCTTTACATCCTGCATACAAAAGCACTCAAGGACTTTATGAATGTCCTCTCTCTATGATAGATAGAGTAGTCGTTGATGTCTATCACGTGTAATGCACATACCAAGAATATGAGAGGTATGTTCCAGATCTTTCATCTCAAAACTCTTCTTGAGCTGTCTTAAGAGCATCTAGCTCATCATGAGATTTCCTTGCCAAAAGCATATCATCCACATAGAGTACCAAAATCAATAATAAAGATCTAGCACGGGCTTTCTTCGTGTACAAGCACAAAGCCATAGCACTACGATTGTAGCCATGTGACTGCATAAATGCATCGAACTTATGATACCATTCCCTAGGTGCCTACTTCAAGCCATAAAGACTTTTCCTCAATTTGGACGACACTAGGTGTTCTTTGCTAGGCTTGAAAAAGCCCTTAGGCTACTCCATATAAATCTCATCATGCAAGTTCCCATGTAAGAATGATGTCTTGACATCCATCTCATACAAGTCTAAGCCAAGTTGTGCAACCAAAGCCAAAGCCAAGTGCAGGGTGGTCATCTTAACCACAAGAGAGAAGACCTCATCAAAGTCAACACCATGTTCATGCTTAAAACCCCTTGCTACCAATCTGGCCTTGTTTGCTAGCTTAGGCTGTCCAGGGGTACTTTTCAACTTGTACACCCACTTGCATGGCAGAGCCTTCTTGACAGTAGGCAAGGAAACTTATGTAATGAGTCTATCTTAGACTGCATAGCCCTCCCCTAGGAGTGAACGTCATCCCCTACTTATAGCCTCATCATAGATGAGAGATCCTTCTCCATCTGTAACCAAGACATAGTGCATAGAGGGCTCAAAGCAGTCAAGAGGGCGT